>NC_140180.1:77435879-77458379 GCF_963971535.1 Notolepis coatsorum | reverse complement strand
GCTTTCTGATATGGTGTAGGTGTATGTGGCTCCTACTGTTGACCAGAGATGTAGAGGTGGGGTAGGGGGGGGGGGGGAGGGGGGGGTGGGGGTGGAACTGACTACCCAGGGCCCCGAGCTCAGAGGGTCTGGATTCAAATATTTTTTAAAGGTTACTTTTTACTAAAAAGGTGTGTATGAATCACAGCTGGGGAAGGGGGAGGGGGGAAGGGCCCAGGGACGACTCATGCACAGAGCCCAGAATTTCTTGCAGCTGCTGTTGACCTTTAGCCCCTCCCCTTAAATACGCCCCTCCCCCAACCACCCACAAACCCCAAGTTGAGACGTAGTCTCCATAGGTATAAAGCCATGAGCCAATAACTAAAATCTCCTGTATCGCAACAGGATAAACACCCACTCTGACGGTGTCATGATGGCTTATTTCTTGTGACATCTTCAAGGTGAATGTTTAGGCTATTCCTTCAGTTTATGGGTAGGCATTTTGGAGGTCTGAGCTCTTTTGTCTTCGCGTGAGAAATATAAAGTTAATAACCGCGACTTCATGCAGTCTCTGTCCTGGGGGCCCCTTGAGCCCCTGGGCCTGGGCTCGGTACGCCCATTCAGTACTCCACCCCTGCCAATGGTGCACTATTAAATCCAAGTTGTTGATCTGTCATGAACAAGAACATGTACTGTAACTTGTCTTCCTGTGCAGCTCGGTTTGTGCTGTAAACGCATCATATCGATGACATCAACCGTGTAAACCTCTAACCCGACGCTAGTAATACACCATCAGGGGTGTAAAGTACTTGAGTAATTGTACTTTGTTACAATACGTAAGTACTGTTTTTGGGGGATTTGTTCTTTACTCAAGTATTATTAGGTTTGTATACTTGTACTTTTACTCAATTTCATTTCAGAAATTTTTACTCCTTACATTTAATATGCAAACCTACAAAGTACAAATCTCGCAGGTCCACCATTTTAATTAGTGTATTTGTTTCTCTGGCCGAACTAACGTTAACGGTATTAATACCGCGGCCGCACTTTATTTAAAAACAGCCAATCAAATCAATGGAAAATGAACCCGCCCATACCCATGCTGATTGGTCCTTGTGCAAAACTAGAAAACGGGGATCTTTGATTAAACACCTGCTATCAGAAGAATAGACAGTCAGAGGGACAAACTACAGAAGATGGCGACAAACGATAGTACGAGTCGAGTCATGAAGGGGACGAAACGGAACATTTAATTGCCCCGGAATAAAAAAAGTTTTTACTTTAGTACTTAAAAGTAGAAACTTTTCTACTTTTACTCAAGTGTGTTTTTAGCCAGATACTCTGACTTTTACTTGAGTACGATTTTGAGACAGTACCCATACTTTCACTTAAGTATCATTTCTGGGTACTTTTTACACCCCTGCACACTATACGTGGAGTCGTGCAGAGTTATCCGATGCAACGGGTTCCCTGCAAAATTAAAGACGGCTCAAGTCTGCGGTACAGTAGCTAGGTACATCATAATTGGAATGGAATTGTGGAACCTATGGAACCCGTTGTTGTGACTGGCTGGTCTCCAGTGTTTTCTCAGAACAGGGTAAATCTGCATTTTACTATGATGCCCCTGGAATGAATGGAATGAACTCCAACAGTTCTTAAGATTGAGATTTGCCCCTCTGTTGCAGAGTTTAAGACCTTTGTCAATCAAGTTGTACATGTTTTGATTTGATTTGTTATCTACCCTCATCTTGTATTGTTTTGATTTGATATGCTGTGTTATTTTATATGCTTTATTTATGCTTATTTCTGTATGTACACTTGACGTGACTGTAAATGAGGGAAACCTCAGTTGCCTTTTGTTTTTAAATAAAGATTTGAAATAAAGTCAGAACTGAGAGCGTGTTTTTGTAAGAAAATTATTCTAATATATATTTAATATATAATAAATATATATAATAATGTTTTGCATCACACCAGGGGCTCTCTATGGACAAGCCGAAGAAGCCATATAGGTGACAAATTACATACATTTTAGAGTGTAGAAGATGGAGAAGAAAGAGAATGACAAAGAAAGGAATCGAGGCCATGAAGAAGATGTAAAAGTGAAGAGAATGAACTAAGAAAAAGGAGAATATGAAATATAAATAACAGGATATACTCTACTAAGTTAAAAGAAAAGAGAGACGTTATTTGGAAGTCCAAAGAGAATGGGAAACGTGTAGAAAGTATGTGTACAGGGAGGGTCTAAAGTGTGAGCCGTGAAGGATAATTAAGAGGAAGGGGAACACGAGAGGAGGCATACTTTAGTATCTACTTCCCTCTGTCATACTGCTGCAGATTCCCTATAGTCTAATTTCCTCTATTTTCATTGCAGATGGGGACTGCAGAGAGCATCCAGATAGAGTTGTCTCCGTGCCCATACGCCTGCTGGTGTGCATATCTTTCAATGCGCGTGGAAGAAATGCACGGATATGCTTGTGTGTGTGTGTTGCAGTGAACACTTTAATGTGTGAGGGCGTGAGCGCAGAAAGGAATCAAAGGGACACGTGTTGAGACGGTGCCCGGTCACCCTCTAGCCAGCGCCCGCTATCTGATGGAGCCTGGCCCGTAGCCTTGGCCCGTAGCCCTGGCCCGTAGCCCTGGCCCGTAACCATGGCCTGCCCTCAGCCTCTCTCGTTCCCAGCCGGCTGGAACTGGGCTTCATAGCTTAGAACCAAGGCCTTCCATTGATTGTTTATGGATTCTTGTGTCCCCCAGTTTTCATCTCACAAAAACTTTAATCCCCCGGACGCTATCTCCACCCAAGACAATCTCCTTTTGTATTGTTCACAAAACTGACTCTTCCCAAATGTATGACTCGCCGCCGATTGCGTCTCAAGGCTTTGCTTTTTCACAACAGCTTGTATTTCATGCGTATGTGTACTCTTACAAACGTAACCCACTCTGGAATTATTTTCCCCGAAGGCAATCTCTTTGTATGGTTGATAAAAGGGGACTTTCCCGCCCTGTTGAGTCGCATGTGAAGTATTTTTTTGCTTGTTTTTAGCATGTGCACTCTTTTCCCCGAGACAATCTCTTTGTATTTCGCTCACAAAAGAGACTCACTGCCCAACGTCGTCTTATGTTAAGTTTTGACTTTTTCTCAGCTCGTACCGAGCCTCGCGTACAGTGTGCACTCTTGCAACTATAGCCCACTTTGGTGGAGAGGAGGGGGAAAAAACATGTGCGACGCACTGGATTTCACCTCCCCATTGTTATCGCTCTGTCTGAGCAGACGGCATTTTGCACCAAGTATCTCCCTCTATTAAGAAAACATGTAACCGATGATAATTAACTGTATTAGACATTTGTTAATGATGAATAGGCTTCACTTCAGATTAGGGCACACAATAGCATCTGCAAATGATTTATAGATGTTTTATGAATGTTTTAACAAATCATTTGTTAAACATGAAAAGACAAGTCTGGTAATTGCTTTGTGTGTATTCATAAAAGTCCACAAATAAACAAACTATTAGACATTTGTTAATGATGAATAGGCTTCACTTTAGATTAGGGCACACAATAGCATCTGCAAATGATTTATAGATGTTTTATGAATGTCTTAACAAATCATTATTTATTTTTTTGTATCTACTTTTTCTCTGCATTTTTCTATTTTTCTCCCATCCCAATTTCGTATTATCCAATTCTTCCCTCCCCTGTCTCGAACGTTGCTAGACCATGCCTTCCACTGGTCGGCTGCAATGTGGACAAAGCCTTGCATCACGTGTCCCCTCCGGTACACGAGGAGGCAGCCGTCGCATCTTTTCACCTGCACAGCGCGATCTCTCAGTGGCGAGGAGTAACGCGTGGGAGGCTCACGCTGCCCCCGATACTTCCTGATTCTGCTGTACAGGCGCACCAACCGACCTGTAGGAGTCGCTGTCCACAACGTCCGATCCCCACCCACCGGCTTTCCCACCCCCTAATACTGCCAATTGTATTAGTATGAACAACCAGCCAAGCCGGAAGCAACGCAGAGAGCTGGGCTCGAACCCAGCATCTCCTGCGTTAGTGGCGAGCACCTTGCCCACTGCGCCACTTAGCCGCCCCTTAACAAATCATTTGTTGAACATGAACAAATAAATGGAGGTACAGTATAGTAGTTTTTTCATATCCCTTTTTCAAAGCATCTACAAATGTGTAACTACACATTAAACAACATTATTTAATGATCAAGTACAATTACAATGATAATGAGTTATAAATAATGTAGAACTAATTTGTAAATGTTATAAAAATATAGTTATAAATGATTTAATAATAATCTATAAATGTGTATAAATGGTTTGTTCATGATTAGTTCATTATCTATAAATACCATATAAAGGTCTTATAACTGAGTGTTATTATAAAGTGTTACCAATATATCCATACTTCCATTGTGTCCGGGACATCGAGTGAAATCGCTTTGTGCGACAGTGTCCTTTTGCAGAGGGAGGTTGCTACAAAGCATGCCATCTAACTACAAACTTCATATAAAATGACACTCCGTTATGCACAAGTTTACAGACATACATGACATATAGAATGACTGTATTGGTACATCTATACATTTATGAAATACCAGATTTACAAATACAGTACTACAGTAGGGTGATTATGGTTTATTTACATTGAGGTCACGTGGAGTGTGTTATATGAAATACCCCCTCCACCCCACCTACCAATCTCCTACCTACCAACCTCCTCCAATGTACAGTTTCTTCATCAAATGTATATTGACTCTTCTTGTATCACAAACAGTACTGTATTTGTAAATCTGGTATGTCATAAATGTAAAGATGTAGCAGTACTGTCTATCTGTATGTCATGTATGTCATATTATGTTATGATGCATTGAAAATGGGGGACCCTGATGTAAACAAGATGAAAGTCTTTCTCTGGTCTGCATCACCTTAACAATTGTGTGTATTGAGCTGTACTGTATTGTACCCATTCTGCAATCTGTTAATACAATTTTCAATCAATCAATCAATCAATCAAATAACAACCGGTAACTTCACTGTGCTTCTTAAACAAGATGTAGTAGTACTTTCTATCTGTATGTCATATATGTTATGATGCATTGAAAATGGGGGACCCTGATGTAAACAAGACGAAAGTCTTTCTCTGGTCTGCATCTCCTTAACAATTGTGTGTATTGAGCTGTAGGCCTACTGTATTGTAGCCATTCTGCCATCTGTTAATAACATTTTCAATCAATCAATCAAATAACAACCGGTAACTTCACTGTGCTTCTTAAACAATGATTGGTGTAAATTGTGTCGGTGCCCGCGGCTTTACATATTCGGGGTAACATCATACATGTACATAGATCAAAATGTACAATGATAAGTTCGTTTTCGTCAATGTCAGCATGTCTTTGTTTACTTCTCCGGCTTCTCCTGTTGTATAAGTTCACAGACTTATATTATTCAATAAGACTGCCAGCCAGTTTTTGCACGACAGACACCGATACTGAGAGCACTGTCGTGACAATTATGTAAATCCATTCTACACAATTATGTAAATCAAAGTTAAGAACCCATACGGTGAGAATAATTACACAGCAATAATATAAAAACAGAGTCTTACCTTAAAGTGAATTTGAAGAAGTGTATTATTAAAGATACCGACAATTCACACGGTAACTGAGTCTCTGGGTCTCTGCTAATCAGAGATATCGCATCATTACCTCTGCCCATTGCAGCTATGTCCAACAGAGATATCTATCTGTTTCTAACTCACTACCTCCAGTGTTTCATAAAGTTCTGGAGGAGAGACTAAAAAAACATCACAATAACATCAGCTTTTATAACAAACAGAAAAGGTGGGACATCCTTATCATAAAAATTATCTTTAACCAATCAATGACCCTTGTGTAATTTATCCTGTGGCCTTTTGGACATCTGATTCATGATGTAAATGGTCATTAAACCAATCAGCTTGAAGGCTCTGCTCCTTATCCCAAAAGCAAATCTCTTATCAGTTTGACACAGAATCCAACATGTCAATAATACCTGATGACATATACCCTGTTATTGGCCGGTCAACACATGATGACATCCCTTCACAATATTACATTATACCTTGTAATTGGCCCGTCAACACATGATGACATACTATCCCAAATTACAATATGGCCAAATTACATGATACTTCAGAATTCAATTCTGCATCAACAACATTGCATTTCATTACTTGTTTATGGCAGCAGTGGCGGCTGGTGAAAATTATTCTAGGTAGGGCGGAACTATATCTTGGGGGGTTCCGCACGGACAATATTGTTGGTTGCTTTCCTGTCTGCAAATCAGTTGCAATTAGCTAGCATTAGCAAGTAGACAGTTTTGACATTGTATTGACAGTCAAAACTTAGCACTTTGAGATTTGGTTCCAAATGTAAAGTGCACTAAAAATTAAATGTATTATTATTATTATTATTATTATTATTATTATTATTATTATTATTATTATTATTATTATTATTATTATTATTATTATTATTATTATTATTATTATTATTATTATTATTATTATTATTATTATTATTATTATTATTATTATTATTATTATTATTATTATTATTATTATTATTATTATTATTATTATTATTATTATTATTATTATTATTATTATTATTATTATTATTATTATTATTATTATTATTATTATTATTATAATTATTATTATAATTATTATTATTATTATTATTATTATTATTATTATTATTATTATTATTATTATTATTATTATTATTATTATTATTATTATTATTATTATTATTATTATTATTATTATTATTATTATTATTATTATTATTATTATTATTATTATTATTATTATTATTATTATTATTATTATTATTATTATTATTATTATTATTATTATTATTATTATTATTATTATTATTATTATTATTATTATTATTATTATTATTATTATTATTATTATTATTATTATTATTATTATTATTATTATTATTATTATTATTATTATTATTATTATTATTATTATTATTATTATTATTATTATTATTCTGTTGAACAGATGTTAATAAAAAAAACTATTTTACCCAAGGATATATCCATGAAATTCGGATTTCGGACAGAGCAGATAGCTAATGTTAGCTCAGTTGTTAAGCCATTTATCTATCTATAACAAGTGATGACTTCTGTTTAACTCAAATGTTGAAGCATACTGAAGCATATTTTTTCGCTTGGCTACCTTCGACTCATACAACCTTGTTGTTGATGTTATCCGGCTCCAACTTGTCCACAAGCCTTAAATCCACTTAAAAAAAGAAGGCTGTGTCGTGGCTTGAACTTTCCATAAACGTGTCCATATAAATTCATTTAGTTAGATCCAAGTCCAACACTGTCTGAATGTACAGTATCTTATGATTATTATCAATTTCCGACGACAACGACAAGTTACAACAACCATAGACCTATGACAACAACTAGTAGCCGAGCGAAGCATATGGGATTTTCCTGGTGGACGTGCCATGCTCAGCCAATAGAGTGAATAGAATAGACAATTCGACAATGACTCTACTTCAGGCGCTAGAGAAAATCGCCCACAGGCATCCTATTTGAAGACGCTGATTTGATTACATTTAGTTGCTAGGTTAATTTATTTATTTTTCAATTGGCTGAGTTGCGCACTGATGCTGGCGCTGATTTCTAGCGCCCGAGAAGAGGCCAGGGGGGATGAATAGGATGCACAAAAAATGATTTATATTTGATATATTACACGTTATTGTGCATTTTAAACACAAACATACTTAAAATTAGTAATTATTATTCATTTAAAAAACAAAAAAAATTATATTCTTAGGGGTCAAAATCTAAAATCCAAAACCACTATTTCTTCTTCTCTCTACACCAGGGGGTGCGGCGCCCTAGCACCCTCTATGGACCAGCCACCACTGTATGGCAGGGTAAAGAAAGACATAAATATATTAAGCAATGTCTGTATGCCCTATCAGTTATTTTATTTATGTTACAATAAATATAGGCAATACAATAATTGTAATTGAATATATACTATGAGTAAAAGTAAATGGTATAAACAAGGTGCAGATGAGGATCTGTACCCTATCGGTCATAATTAGGGATATTATCGGCCGATATTGGCATAAAAATGTGATATCGGTATCGGTAAAAAAGTCAATATCGAGCATCCCTAGTCATAATATATGTCGTGCAGGTTTTGGTGGTTAAGAGTCAGACCCACTTGGTCATGGTGTCAGGGATCTAATACTAGTCAAGAACTCAAGTTCTCCACTCTGGCCCCGGCGTCTCCAGCTCTTTTACACCAGCCAGGCTCCGTGCTGGAGCCGGTTCCCGAACGTAATCTCGCACCGGCCGGCGCGTTCAGACCGGGATTAATTGGTTCAGAACGTGACAAATCGGTGCTCAGCTGGCACCGGAAAATAGTTGGTTTTTCCTCGCGAACCGTGACATCATCAGTGGGCGTGTCATAGTGGGCTGTGAAGACGAGTAGTAGCGAGTCAGCATGAGAGCCAACACACAAAAGAATACACGCACACACACGCTGTATACGTTTGAAATTAATCGTTCCAGCAAAGTAGGCTTCTATTATCCTAATTACTGTTTTAATGGGTATCACAGTAGTAAGTCCTATGACATATTAGCATGACATCTGATTTACTAATGCCAATAATAAACGACAACCGCAATTGGCACTTGAAAAGTGTAAATTATGGATTAGTCAGTCACAATTCATGGCAGCCCGTTTAGCTCAGCAGGTTAGTTTCCATGCCTGTGGAGCAAAAGGTCCTGAGTTCAAATTTTGGTAAATTCTTTTTTTTTGTAACGTTAATTAATTTATACACTCTGGTTGATAAGATAAGATATTCCTTTATTGATCCCCTTGGGGAAATTCAGGCATCATAGCAGTATGGGGGATGGGAGGGGGGGGGGGGGCGGCACAGGTAGTAAAAACTACACAAGCAGTGTAAACAAATAAATCAATATAATTTACTATCTAACTAACTGAAATATACAGTATCACAGTATTCACATAAGGTGCAGTATGCATAAAGTAGTGTTATTGTCCTTTTTTGGGACACCAGTGTATAAATTAATTAACATTACAAAAAAGGAAAAAAAAACTTACCAAGATTCAAACTCAGGTCCACAGGCAGGGAAACTAACCTGCTGAGCTAAACAGGCTGCCATGAATTGTGACTGACTAATCCATTATTTACCCTTTTCAAGTGCCAATTGCGGTTGTCATTTATTATTGGCATTAGTCAATCAGATGTCATGCTAATATGTCATGTTCTACAGTAGGACTTACTACTGTGATACCCATTTAAACAGTAATTAGAATAATAGAAGCCTACTTTGCTGGAACGATTCATTTCAAACGTATACAGTGCGTGTGTGTGCTTTTGTGTGTGCTCGTGCGTTGAGGCTCGCTCTCCACGCATTATTTCTACCTCCGCCTGGGTAACGCCCCTGTTGCTGACGGAGACGGTGGAATGTTGGTTCTGCTTAAATGGGTGTAAACGCGGAGTGGTTCACCAGAGAGCACCAGGGTTCAGAACGGAGCTGGAGCTTGAACCGGAGCACGGGCAGTTTAAAAGCGTTGTGTTCACCGTCCCTCTGCCGGGGGCCGTGTCCTTACTGACTGTGATGGAAAACAGCAGGAGACAACCAGCACAATTAATAATGTTAATCATGTTATTAATAATGTTAATAATGTTAATCATCAGAAATCAGAGTTGTAGTTTTATAAATATGCTCAACATTAAACTATCTTGTTAAAGAAAATCTAGAATACCATTCTAGAATGTACATTTGAGTAGTACATGATATTTCTATCAGTTTGAATTGGCTGCTGAAATGTTCACGCTTGTTGTCATGAGGCGTCTCCCAGCCGCTAACTGCTGTTGTTGATGTCGGAGGCAATAATTTGCTGGTCAGATAGTTGGTTGTTACAAATGTATTAAGTTTAAAAACAGGAGAAGACCCAACGGGCCCCTGGCCGGGGGGATCCCAAAATGAGTTCCCAAAATTCACATTGCACATCGATCTTTATCCCATGATAGATGTTACGATCGGTCATGTGTGGCAGTATCCCGGAACAGACAGACACAGGAAACAGATGATAAATAAAAAAACAGTTTTATCTCCTCTGTGAGATAAAGACTGATAAAGCACTACGATCGAAAGTGTGAATTTCCAGTGTACTTCCCCTGGAAGCTGCCTCCGAACGGACCAAACTTTGCCCGAATCCTGTGGGCAAACAAGCTAGAACGTCCCGGTCATGTAGTAAATTCTTCAGGCAAAGCCGTTGCAGTGGCTTAAATGAGCAAATATTGTGCACTTCATTTACATTTACATTTAGTCATTTAGCTGACGCTTTTATCCAAAGCGACTTACAAGTTCTGTACGACAAGACAGCAAGAAGGGTACAACTCTATCAGCTGAGTAACAATGTTCATCAAGTGTTGCGTGTTACAGTGTAGGTTAGTTTATTAGGACAAGTGCATGACAGTAAGGTTAGTCAGGGTTAGATTATTTTTTTCTTCTTTTTTTTTAATCATTTCAGATAGTGGTTGAAGAAGTGAGTCTTTAGTCGACGGCGAAAGATTGGACGGGATTCGGCTGTCCTAACTGGGATGGGTAGTTCATTCCACCATTGTGGGGCAAGGACTGATAATAGGCGGCTTCTCTTTGATGACCCTCCGGGAGCTTGGATAGGAGTAGGTCTGAGGCGGCCAGAAGATGCAGAGCGTAGGGGTCTTGAGGGTGTGTAGTTAGAGACCATTGACCGGAGGTAGGCGGGAGCGGTTCCCTTCACACGTTTCTATAATTGTTTTGTCGAAACCGGAAAGCCTGTAGCCGGTACTTCCTGTACTTCCGTTTTCACACTTTAGGAGGCATAGCTTTACCAGCCTAGAGGAGGTGGGAGTCACAACAATAGAAAGGGGTTGGGTCAAGTAACCAGGTGAGAAGGAGCATAGGAGGATGAGACACAGGGGGGTGGAGGTAGGTGATTTAAAGGGAGGGGCTGGAGAAGGGTGACCAGAAGGGGGGAGGAGGGGGAGACACAAACGAAGACTAGAAGGTGGGACCATAGGGGGGATGGTAAAGGTACTAGACGAAGGGGTGTAGTGGGGGAAATGGAGGATAGGGGGGGTGTTATACATGATGTTGCTGTGGGAGAGTGTGTATTGGAGGGGGGAGGGAGGGACAGATTCTACTACAACACGGACTCATGTTCAGTAGCGTTTATGGTCATTGATGTGGACCCTGGGCTGATGATAATGCACTGGACTGCCATGAAACCTTCTCCTGTAAGTGTTTCATTACCCTTCTAGTATCTTGTAGAAGCCATAATATCGAGTTCAGTTCAGCACTGCTTTATTGTCCTACTAGAGGGAAATTAGGTTTGCAACCATGATAAGCCAAGCAGTCCACAATCACACCTATTATGAAGACAAAACGAAACAATACACTACAATCAGACAGTACAAGATCTTGTTAGAAAAAAAAAACTCCCACCAATTCTATTGTAAAGTGAAGAAACGACAAACAATTGTCGGCATGGTTCTTATTAATCAATATTTGTATTGTTATTGTCTGCATTGCTGTTACCCTTTTTCTTCTTCTCTGCATTGCTTTCTATTTTATGCTCATTGTATGTCTGTATGTACTGCTGTGAAGCACACAGGGCTGCAATTCTTGGATGTGATTTGTGATTTTGTGATTTTATTAGAATCCCCATTAACTGATGCAGAACATAAGGTCTTTCTGGGGTCCACACATATAACATGGCAACATATAAGACATTTACACACAAAACATGTGATATTAAAATAAGTGACAATATCCTTTCTCTCAAACCTATTACTATACATACCATATTCTTAATAATATGGAATCATACATAGTACAATATATATTACATAATACAGTATATATTTAATATGCACTAAATTCGGCGAGAAAGAATTGAGAAACCATAAACATACATCCATATACTTTTACCCTGATTGATTGATTGAAAACTTTATTAACAGATTGCAAAATGGGTACAATACAGTACGGCTCAATACACACAATTGTTAAGGGGATGTAGACCAGAGAAAGACTTTTGTCTTGTTTACACCAGGGTCCCCCATTTTCAATTAATATTGACATTAATGACATACGCAACATACAGATATATATCTTGACATTTCTGACATATACAGGTATACAGTACTGTTACATTTGTGACATACAAGAAATGCAAATATACAGTACTGTTATCGTAACAGAAAATATATACATACGAGGGGGAGGAAATTGTACATTGGGAGGGGGGTTTTGTACATTTACCGGGGCCATACAGATATACAGATATATATCATGACATTCATGACAATACATGGCATACAGGTATACAGTGGTTACATTTGATTCATAGGCACTGGATATACATACAAAGTAAACATAGAGTACATGGATATACTAGTCTTTTACCCTGATTCATAGGCACTGGATATACATACAAAATAAACATACATACATATACTGCAATCTTTTACCCTGATTCATAGGCACTGGATATACAGTACATACAAAATAAGCTGTTACCCTGCTACTTCTATAGGCTATCAGTCGCGGACTGGGACCATAATTCCTACCGGGAATTTGACTCAGGCAGGCCAGGCCATTACCCATAACCCCCCCCCCGGGGAAAAAAACTGTGTTTTGTATCTTGCTGCGTTGTATCACGTGGTGGCACTGTAGAGACTGTATCTAGTATAAATGCGACCTTTCAGCACCATGGACAGCGACGCTGTTACAAAATGGACCATACAAGTTGTATACACTACACCAAAGTGTAGAATAACTACTTTCCAAATAATGGATTGTCCAAATGTTGGGTTATAATACGAAAGTGTCCTTTATAGAAGTTTACCGGTGCAGTTACATTATATTTCTCTACTTCACTGGCGCTCTATGAATTGAAAATGGGGGACCCTGATGTAAACAAGACAAATGTCTTTCTCTGGTCTGCATCCCCTTAACAATTGTGTGTATTGAGCCGTACTGTATTGTACCCATTCTGCAATCTGTTAAATAAAGTGTTCATTCATTCATTCTCTCTGTGATCTAGTTGATTCATTATAGTATCACTCACCCTCGCGCTGCTTCCGTCAGTTCAACATAATGACGCGTTCCTTACATCTCCGCGGCTTCAATATCAGCATCCAAATCATCCATCAGATAGCAGTTCTATTTCACGGTCAGGTTCCAACAAACTGTCTTCTTTAACTCCCAGCAGTATATCCAATAAAGTGATCAAGTGATCAACATCCAGAGTTTCCACGTCAATTGCAATGTCCATCTGATTCAAAACTCGCGTAATAACACCTCTGATTGCGCCCCGCTTTCGTCTAATTTTTTCAATTTTAGTCCGACGTTCGTCTTCACCCGTTCTAGAGCTATCCAAAACGTTCATATCTCCCGGGTTTCGGCAGTTGATCTCATCATGATTTAAATTAATAGGCTTGTTTGAGATTGGCGACTGGCGTGCACTGCATCGCGCTGGGTTGTGAATAACAAGTTAACTCATTCGTTCCTGCCTGCTTGCCTGAACTTATATGCGCAAATAGAAACATGTATACCGACCTGGACTGCTTCGGAGTTCAGTGGCCTGACTGCGGGCACAAACAAACAAATTTAAAAATAAAAAAAAGCATTTGCCATCGGTGCTCCCGATGGTCAGTCCGCTAGTGTAGGCTATTGATATTCCTAAAACAGAAAAAAAATATCTATGAAAATAAAGGTAACAATAGGTGTGCGTATGAAAGGTACTATACAAATAAAGTGTATTATTATAACTTATGTTGAGTGAATCTCCATGTGAGATCCAGAGTTAATTTGGTACCTTTATTTGTTAGAGCGTCTGTGAATGTGTGGGAAACGCAGCCACAGTGAAAGGCCCTGCAGACGAAGAAGGATAGAAAGAGCATTTCGAGGAGAACTTTGAAGGATAAGTAACTTTCTGAGTGCAGATTCTAATAAACAAGTTGAAGAAAACAAATTGTCTCTCCTAGTGCACTCCCAAGATACAGAGGAGCCACTGCAAGAAAATCACATTTCCTCCCACACAAAGACACACACACACACACACACACACACACACACACACACACACACACACACACACACACACACACACACACACACACACACACACACACACACACACACACACACACACACACACACACACACACACACACACACACACACACACACACACACACACACACACGCACACACACACACACATACGTCAAGCTAATGCAGACTGCAACGAGCCTTTCAGGAGAGGAATTGTCAGCTTGGTGAGAAGCGATTAGGCCTCCCCTCGGTCGCCATGGCATTCGATGATTGATGTGATTAATAAAACTGTCGTTGTCATGGCGCCCTCGGTACTGCAGAGTGCAGGCCTAACTCTTCACTTAGAGAGAGGGAAAGAGTGAGAGAGAGAGAGAGAGAGAGAGAGAGAGAGAGAGAGAGAGTACAAGTCAAAGTCTTGAGTCAGAGAGAGAGAGCAGACCAAACCCTTCACTTAGAGACAGAAAGAGAGAGAGAGAGCAGACCAAACACTTCACTTGGAGACAGAAAGAGAGAGATCAGGCAAAACCCTTCACTTAGAGACAGAAAGAGAGAGATCAGGCAAAACCCTTCACTTAGAGACAGAAAGAGAAAGAGACCAGGCCAAACACTTCACTTAGATACAGAAAGAGAGAGAGAGACCAGGCCAAAATCTCCACTTAGAGACACAGAGAGAGAGAGAGAGGAGACCAAACCCTTCACTTAGAGAGAGAGAGAGAGAGAGAGAGACCAGGCCAAACACTTCACTTAGAGACAGAAAGAGAGAGAGACCAGGTAAAACGCTCCACTTAGAGACACAGAGAGAGAGAGCAGACCAAACCCTTCACTTAGAGATGAGGGCTCTCGCAATGTGCACAACCACACCTTCCCGAAAAAGCCCTCATCTGTGTTTCAATGACAATCCATGGCAGAGCTACTACAAAGTAAATGAGAACATTCAGCATAGACAATTTTTTTTTACATTTGCGCTTATTTTAAGTATGTGTACATAGGTATATATTTCCTACATGCATAAAGATATTCACATCCAGGTTTTTCTATTAGGTTAAGCAACTGTCTGACTGCTACAGTAGCATGTCAAGTTTGAAAGCTCTTGGAGCTTGTATTATTAATCTACATGAGTTTATATGTCTCAACTCCCATACGACCAGGCTATATTTTGGTTATTTTTTCCTTTGGGGGTGTATAACAATATCTATCAATTTAACAATTTTTGCAGTAAAATATTTGTATACAAGAATCTATTTCATATATGGGAGATCTTAGAGATGAGGAAAAACATTCTTGTGTTTTGTTCTACCTCCGGTAGGGGTATCTCAAAAACTAAAGTTTGTCACAGCACTAGAGTAGAGTATGTCTATCTATAATATCTACTATGTACTATGCTACTATGTCTATCCTACTACCTACTATGTACAATGCTACTAGGTTGATACTATTATCTATTGTCTATTATGTACAATGATACAATGTCTATACCACGATCTACTATGTACTATGCTACTATTAGAGTACAGCAGCTTGCAATGGGCCTTGTCTACAAGATACACTACACCACTAAGATACCCATATACATGTCGAAATACTTCCCAAAGGTCAGTGAATTCCACGACCACAACACCAGAGGGAGTTCCACAAATCATCTTCAACCCAGATTCGGCACAAACAAGAAAGAGCACCTACGGGAGGCTGCGATTCAAAACTGGCCCCCGTAAATGTACAAACACCCACCCCCCACCCAACCCCCTCCTAATGTACAGTTTCCTCCCCCTTGAATGGATATAGTTCCTGTTAGGATCTCTGTTAAACAGTACTGTATATTTGTATATCTTGTATGTCATAAATGTAACAGTACTGTATATCTGTATGTTGTGTATGTCATAGATGTCATTATGAATTGAAAATGGGGGACCCTGATGTAAACAAGACGAAAGTCTTTCTCTGGTCTGTATCCCCTTAACAATTGTGTGTATTGAGCCGTACTGTATTGTACCCATTCTGCAATCTGTTAATACAAATGTCAATCAATCAATCATGAGGGAACAACATCCACTAGACTAGTAGGAACAACCATATAACTATATGAGGGAACAACATCCACTAGACTAGTAGTAACAACCATATAACTATACAGTATATAATGTAACAACATCCACTATAGACTATAGACACACCCCACAGTTTGGGAACCACTGGTCTAAAATGATGGATGCAGCTACTCCTGGGCCTCTCTCCTCCTCAATGCAACTATGACTAACTTTCACATCAAGGGAGGAGGCATTAATAGTCAGGCAGACAAGGCTTCGTTTCTGGCAGGTGGATTTCTTTCAAACCCCCACAACACAAACTCAAAATGAAGCTTAGAAACCTGTAGTTTTAAGTCATATGTGTTGATTTCCTCCATTTAAAAAGCACCCACCACCAGTGTCTCAACCAACTCCCTGCTGCAGAGACACACACACACACACACACACACACACACACACACACACACACACACACACACACACACACACACACACACACACACACACACACACACACACACACACACACACACACACACACACACACACACACACACACACACACACACACACACACACACACACACACACACACACACACACACACACACACACACACACACACAGCAGGCTTCTATCGGTCTCAATGAATGTGTATCAGTGGGGAAGAGCGCTGCATTTTCTTTGGATAATAACAAGCATATTCCTGGATAAAAAAGATCCATCTCTCATTATCCATGGTTAGTAAATCTGTCTCATAATATGCTTCATCTCTGGAAGTAGATTATAATTATTTAACATGGTCCAGTGTTAAAATAAGTTATCAAAAATCACAAGAAATACGCGAATAGCGCAATACCTGAAGAATCGCAATACATATCAAACCGGCACCCACGTATTGTGATAGTATTGAATCGGGAGATATTGCATATCATCCCAAAAATGGCCTGTTTGAGGCTATGTTTTATAGAATCTTTTCATTGTGGGCACATTTATGTGAAAGTGATGAGGTTTAACAATGACAGAATAGGTAATTCAGCAAGACTCAGTAAATATGTACAGTATGTAATACCTTTACGAATGATTAAGAAACTTATAAGGCTTTTATGAATTTTCTTAAGCAGTATATAAATTGTTAACAGTTTCAAGTGCTTATAACTTAGAATCTAACAATAAATATGTTTATGATGCCATTATTAACATTTATATAGTCATATTAACACATAATAATGTTAATAATAATAATAATCGTATAAGCATTTATAAGGGCCTTATTACTTATTAACTAACGCGTATTACGAGGACCTTAATATAAAGTGGCATCGTTTTTTTTTTATTTGCTGTGCAGTAGCTTATTCAGACGTAAAATGGTCACATATGCAATCTTCTTTTTTGGGGGGGAAGTGCATATTTTGTTCATATTTGACTTGGTGGCACTATTGCGAGTGGGGGAGAACTGGCGAATGGCAACGCAACTGTAATTCAACAATGTGGGATCTAGTTTCTAGACTACAAAACTGCTGACACAGAGCAAAAGGCACAATCCGTCACACCGTTACTTTGCTTAATACATGGTTATCAATCAGGGAACCACTTGTACTGCACTTTATTGCTTGACGAGAGGTTTATGCTCAGATTTGAGCAGAATGGAACACATATCTCTGTAAAGGAGGAAAAAACAACAGTGAAAACCAATAGGAAGTCTCACTTCACTGAACCGGTGAAACAGGAGCCGCTTGCAATTTGATTAAGGTTTACCTTGACATTTCAAAACGCGCGTGCCGTTATTTATGTTTTTGTCAGTCGCATTTTAAAATCCTGATAACTTTTATATTTTTTTGCTAACACCGCAACCTCGAACATAATAACTATTTCGATCAATGCAGGTTCTGTTTTCATGTCAGAACTGGGGTAGGAAACGCCACTATGTTTCATAAATGGCGACGTGCGGCATGTAATTAAAGACAGAATGACCTTGAGGTCAACCCGTACCAAGTGAAGCTGAACAAGCCCAAGTAATGATGGAACTACTCCAGCTTTCATCTCCGCTGTGTGTTTATCTCACTCGCTGTGTGGGTGGGAGAGACGTTAAAAACAAGCCAGTTGATGTCTCCCTCCCTCTCGCTGGTTTTTGGCCCACATTGAAAGTCGCTTTCGGATCCGTTGAGGCGGGATAATTTCAGAGTGCTTCATCTGTACCGCGTCTGTATCTCACGGTTCATCTGTGATTTCTGGACAAACAATAGCGTGTTTTCATCACAGTCTGGATAGACATCGTCTGGATGGTTCCTCCTCTTACTGACATTATACATGAACTAATACTCTCTCTCTCTCTCTCTCTCTCTCTCTCTCTCTCTCTCTCTCTCTCTCTCTCTCTCTCTCTCTCTCTCTCTCTCTCTCTCTGACTCTCTGTTCTGGACGCGTGTAGCTTTATGCCAAGCAAGCAGTGCAAAAATTTACCGTAGTGGCATGCAGTAATGCGCCTTACATTTTCCGCCGCCCAGCGCCCAGGTCGCGCGGAAATAGGCTGTCTATTGCCATTCTCTTTGACAAACTCTAACCTTAACCAGCTCCTTAACAACGCCTAAACTTAACCGTTCTAACCTTAACCAACTCCGAAACAATGCCTAACCTTAACCTTAACCTTAACCATGCCTAACCTTAACCATAGAAATTATATTGCCATTCTCTTTGACAAACTCTAACCTTAACCAGCTCCTTAACAGCGCCTAAACTTAACCGTTCTAACCTTAACCAACTCCGAAACAATGCCTAACCTTAACCTTAACCTTAACCGAAAGAATACACGTTAAAAAAAAATCACGTTAAAAAATATTTTCGATGGGATTCGAACTCGCCAGCAAACAAGCCATAGGATCCACAGCCATGTGTCCTTGCCAATTGAGCTATTGCTAGATACTGAATAAGGGGCGGTGACTTATATATATTGAGCTCCGCTCGTGTCGGATCTCATGCGCATGCGCGGGCACCTCGCGCGAGCACGCCGGCGCACGCACGCACCTGAGCGAGCACGCCGCCGCCGGTGCACGCACGGTAGCATTTGTCTGAAAAGAAGGGCGCTTTACCGCACTAGCGTGCGGTGACGAATGCGGAAGCATTTTTGCACTGCTTGCTTGGCATTAACGTACAGGCGTTCTGGACTGCCTTGCCTAATGGATACATTTATTTGAAGCCGTGTGATGGGAGATGGGAGTGTGTGGCTTGCTGGGCTGGGAAATGAACAGAGAGCTGCTGTTCAGTTTTATGGCTGAGTCAGACAGTGGGCGGATATGATGTCTCTCTCTCTCTCTCGCTCTCTCTCTCTCTCTCTCTCTCTCTCTCTCTCTCTCTCTCTCTCTCTCCCTCTCCCAATGACAACAGCGCTGAATCAAATGATGAAGAAAAAAACATCAATTTTCAGAGTGAAATGAATGGACAACCCCGTCGTGGTGGGGGAATGAAAGCCTTTAACTCTTTAGATGAAGCCTGTGCTGCATGTGACTCATCTACTCTGGATTGGATAAGACATCCCTTTCAAATGATGGATTTATAACAAACGCACCGGTACAAACCTTTGAGTGGGCTGGTGCGAACACGCTGGTATCACATCTTCCTGGCCAGCCTGAGATCCACTCCACTATTTGGACTCCTGGGGGGGGGGGGGCTATTCTCCATCCTCTCTCCAACACACTTCCCGCCACAGTCTGAAACACACCCGATTCTCTGCCGTCAACTAACAGCAGAAAGACATAGTAGGTGGTGGTAGGTAGTAGTATATGCATAGTAGCATAGTACATATTAGATAGTGGTATAGACAGCATAGTACAATTTTCTTTTAATTTTTTTTTATGTACTATGCTACTATGGCTATCCCACTATCTAATATGTACTATGCTACTATGTGTATACTACTACCTACCACCTACTATGCTACTATGTCTATAGCACTATCTACTATGTACTATGCTATTATATCTATACTACCTACTATGTACTACACTGTATGTCTATACTACTACAGTATTCTGCTACTATACTACTACCTACTATGCTAATATTTCTATACTACAATTATATAGACTCTAGCACTCAAAGTTCAAGTTGCTGACTTGTTCACACAATTTGTAAGTCACTTTGGATAAAAGGATACGCAAAATGACTGTAAATGTCTTCCTCTTTCTCAATTAGTTTTTCTGTGGATTACCTTCTATATGTCCTCTTTTTATAGTTTGTACTGTAGCAGTGATAACGCTGCGAGGTTGGAAACAGTCGTGTCTCTGGTGTGACACAAACCCAATCAGGCGTGGCTTGGAGGTGAGGAGGAGACACGGAGGCCCGAGGGCCAAGGTCCACCTGGTTCTGAATGTAGCCTGAATGTAGCCCAGTAACCTGAATGTAGCCTGAATGTAGCCTGAATGTAGCCCAGTAACCTGAATGTAGCCTGAATGTAGCCTGAATGTAGACCAGTAACCTGAATGTAGCCTGAATGTAGCCCAGTAGCCTGAATGTAGCCTGAATGTAGCCCAGTAACCTGAATGTAGCCTGAATGTAGCCTGAATGTAGACCAGTAGCCTGAATGTAGCCTGAATGTAGCCCAGTAACCTGAATGTAGCCTGAATGTAGCCCAGTAACCTGAATGTAGCCTGAATGTAGCCTGAATGTAGCCTGAATGTAGACCAGTAGCCTGAATGTAGCCCAGTAGCCTGAATGTAGCCTGAATGTAGCCCAGTAACCTGAATGTAGCCTGAATGTAGCCCAGTAGCCTGATTGTAGCCTGAATGTAGACCAGTAGCCTGAATGTAGCCTGAATGTAGCGCAGTAACCTAAATGTAGCCTGAATGTAGCCTGAATGTAGACCAGTAGCCTGAATGTAGCCTGAATGTAGCCCAGTAACCTGAATGTAGCCTGAATGTAGCCCAGTAGCCTGATTGTAGCCTGAATGTAGATCAGTAGCCTGAATGTAGCCTGAATGTAGCGCAGTAACCTAAATGTAGCCTGAATGTAGCCCATGTAGCTTGAATGTAGCCCAGTAGCCTGAATGTAGCCTGAATGTAGCCGGAATGTAGCCCAGTAGCCTGAATGTAGCCTGAATGTAGCCTGAATGTAGCCTGAATGTAGCCCAGTAGCCTGAATGTAGACCAGTAGCCTGAATATAGGCCACTGGGTGAGAAGGAGGGGACAGCCTGGGAGTGCCATCCCCTTCGCTCCACGCAGGGAAATAGTCCTAACCGTCAGCCGCTATTAGTGGCAGCGTGACAGGCCCCGTTCCACCGCGCTGACACGTTAATATCACATGAAACTGTGAGGGATGACAACGAACTGAGCCCTGGGGGGAGGAGGGAGGGGGAGGGTGGGGGAGAACGAGACATTTTTTTTCCCTATCCTTTTCCACATTTGTCTATTTCTCACTCCCTCGATCCATCCGGGTGACTTTAAATAACCCGTGGCCTCATTATCCAAATATGGGAGAGCACCCACACAGTCTCACGTAATTCAATTGATTCTAGCAAATCTATTTCATAGTCTTGACCTTGTTCTGCTCTGCGACACACTGGATATACGACAAAAAGGCAAACAGAGTACAAACGCATCTGGGCCCCTGCCGGCGGTGTTTTGACGAAACGCACCGAAATGTCTTGACATCACATTTTATCCTCAGGCCACTTAAGGGATTGCGAGCATCCCGCGTCGTTCCCGGTAAATGTGGCGGCAAAAGAGGAAATTACATCATCTTCCCTCCATAGACAGGGTACAGAGAGAGTAATGCTTCTCCCAAATGAGAGGCGTGTGCTGTTGTTGTTCTCCAGCTAAAGGTAAACAGAGAGCACCTTGGAGAGTTCTTACACATCCACGCTCTCTTACAACGCATTAGCATGCAGTGCAACGTTTCGAACGCGCGCACATGCATTATACACGACTACCTCTTCCAGGCATCTATTTAGTATCTGTTTACGCTCTGATGCGCCGCTCTGACTTAATTTGCGATACGGAGTTACCCTGCAATTATGGTTGTGCTGTAATTGTCTGCAGGGCGAGGAGAGTTAAGAAGAAAACAAAGACTTTGCGTCTCAATCTCCAGAGGTGAGAGAAGGAGCAGCACCGCGTAGAGGAGCTGATGTACGTACACACTCTCACACACGCACATACACTCGTGCACACACACACACACACACACTCTCACACACACACACACACACACACACACACACACACACACACACACACACACACACACACACACACACACACACACACACACACATGCACACATGCATGCACACACACTCGAACACACACACACACACTCTCTCACACACACA
>NC_140180.1:77423199-77435679 GCF_963971535.1 Notolepis coatsorum | reverse complement strand
GGAGAGTCTAAACAGTTTCCCTAGCAAGTCTCAAATTAACTCCAGTGAACTTAAATTGTGCCGTGCTTGATCTGTAACACCGCAAACTACAAGGTGAGTACACGGTCAAACAGAATCCCGACACAAAGTTCAGTTCATTGTTGTATATTGTATTACAAAGTCAATTGGCCTGCTCCGTCAAGACGTCGGCTTAGTCGTTTGCATGTATTTATCTACAAAGCCATTCTGGGTAGACGCCCCTGTTCTGTATCGTAACGGCTCTCGCTCGGCGTCACTCACGCCCTGTACCTCGCTTGTGCACGCGCACTGAATAAAATTCCACAATGTACCTTTATCCCAATATTCGTCTGACCACACCCCTCATCAGCTTACCTTTATAAGCAGGTGTGTGGCCACCTACTCTCCTCCTTCTTCGCTTTCACCACAAGGAAGTGCCTTCGGAGACTTGACGTGTTGCTAGTTGAAGAAAGTTGAGACGTGTTTACATTGTGCTTATTTTTTTCTTCTCTCATAACTATTCAATAAGGAAAATCTAAGTCATAATGTCTACCTCGGAGAGTAGACCCACTCTTCATCAGCGGTTCTCCATTCCCGCCTCTGTCATGCGCGCTGGTGCGGGGCTGCTGCCACTTTCGTGGTTGCCAGCCCAGCCCAGGAGACAGCCGATGGGTAGTTTGCCTCTCCGAGGAGCCGGTGCATCGGTGCCGCCGCACCGGCGGTGGCCTGATCCCGACTCTGGTTCCGGGGAATCGTCCTTTCGTGAGCGGCCGGTTCCTTTGTTTCCGGAGGATTTGCGACGCAAACTTTTCGCGTCTGCCCGTTCACGTCGCAAGATGGTGTCCTGCAGGCGCGAATGGCCTGGGTTTGGGGAATTGCTGGAGACCAGCGAGGATGCGTCGGTCTCTGCGTGCCCGATGGAAACTGAGGATTACATGGAAGAGTCGGACGGATTCTTGTTTGAAGGCCTTGTGGAGACGAGTATCCCTCCTGTCCAGGTAACACTGGAGGGGGGAGAAATGTCTCCTTGGGGCGCCTTGTTCGAGGATGTCGGGGAACCACCTCGGCCTCATCGGCAGGATGCCCTGCTATCAGCCACATCAGACTGTGGCTCCTCAACCGGTCGAAGCCTGCTGCATGTGAGGGATGCGGGTTCGGTGGAGGAAGGTCAGCAGGGGGAACTGCAGGCTTTGTTCCCCGAGCTCATGGCGGTAGCTGCCGCTGCAAACGGCGTGCCGCTGCCGCAGCCATTGCCTGCTCCTGCCCCCGATGATCTCATAGGTCAACTCTGGCAGCATCGCCCGGTGAGAGGGGTGGACGTTGTCTACCCATTTTTCACCTCAATGGGGGCCTATGTTCGTCAGGGCCAGGTGGTGTCTCACATCATGGGACTTACCCCCGCCTACGTACCAGTTACGCGGGTGGCGGGGTTGGTCAAAGGTATGAGAGAGGGCGTGCCACGGCTTGATAGGCCGATAGCCGCTCTCCTCTGTCCGGATGTGGTGTGGGAGCCGTTATGCAAGCCAGTTCTCCAAGGAAAATCGGCTAGGCAATTGGCATATTGGGGTGACCAGTCATTTATCGCTGTTACACAGTCACTGGCTGCTGCTTCTAACATCGCGCAGCTGGTTAGATTTGTATCGGGGATAATGATGGGCGGCACGGATCTGACCGAGGTGCAACGCGATCAGATCACCCAGGCGGCAGGAGCTGTACTGCATCTTACCCAGGTGCAGGCCATAGCCTCTGGGAAAGTGCGCGCCCTGGCTACCCTGAACCAGCGCCACCTTTGGCTGGAGCAGGCTTGAGTGCCAGAGAAGATGAGAGCCCCTCTTCTGACGGCCAACCTCTCCGATGCTGGACTATTCGGGAAGGCCCTGCAGCTGATGACCTCAACGTGCAGAGAGATGGCAGAGGAGAGATCCGTTCTTCAACCCCATTTTCCGCCTCCCGTCCTTGCCGGTGGAGTCAGAAGGCTTCCACGACGTCGAGCTCCCTCCGCCGTGCCTACCACTGCCTCCGCCGCCACTGCTGGCCCGTCCAAGAAGGCCAGGAGGAGAGACGGTGATTCTGCTGCCGCCGGCCCATCCACGACCGGAGGAGACGGTAGGGAACGACGAGACCAGCAGCCGATTAACTACCGTCCCTCCGGGGCTTCTCGGGGTGGCAAAACCAGAGCGGCTCGAGGCAGCAGACGCTGCTGAGTGAGTTTTTCCCCCTGTGGTCCCATCTATACCCTCCCCGGCCCTCATGATAATTTTGTGCCTAAATAAATAAAAAGTCCCCTTAAAGGGGGACTATATTATTTGGCCAAACAAACTGTGTGTTTCTTCACACACACACGACTTGGTTTTGTTATAAATCCTGTTCACAGTCTGTGGGTAGCGGGCATTGTATTAGCTTACGCTATACATTAGCGTTCTACCAAAGGTCTCAAAATGCTACAGTTGTTATTGTGTGTAGGGAAAAAGGGTTTTTTGTGAGGGGGTGCCGAATAAACCCCTCCTTCCAACTTGATTGGTCAAGGGGATTTTTTCTCATTTTCTGTTGAGCCAGTCAGGGCCGAGCCGTTCAACGACTTGGCGGGGGAGGGGGGGGGGGGGAGGGTTGTCCTGACACAGCTCCTATTACAAACAGGAGTCGTGTGCGGGGTTTCCCCCCATCATAGCATATACGTTGCTATGACAACGGCTTCCGTGAGTTAGATCTTTACGTAAGGTCTGTGGTGTTAAAGTGTCGGGTTAGAGCGTAGGGCTTACGGGTCTGCTAAGCTCGATTTTATGTGTAAACTTGAGTCAGTTGACTCACAGTTGACATGTCTTTTTCATACTACGACTCATGTGGGAAGGCTTTCTGGGGAATTTCGGTCTAAACCCTCTAAGTAAGGGGTGACTGGATGTAAAAATGTAAACAGTTTTTACTCCCGGCTGTGCAGCTTGGGTTTTATGTTGTTGATGCTTCTTTCTTTGTTATTAAAAAGAGTTGGGGTTAGGAAGCATCACACCCCTCTTGTCGTTCCCCTGGGCGCCTTGCGGATTCAATGAAAGGTCTAAATAGCCTGTTTATTGATGTGGATATGCCCGACGCACACATAGTGCTAGCTCGGGGTGTTCTGTTGAACATCAAGCAACTGACTGGCGCGCCTTGGTTGCTTGGGGTTAAAACAGCATTTTTATAAAGCAACTGGGATGGGTTTTTTTTTCCTCTTCCGACGACCTATGTTGGTTGTCGACGGATTCTCGTTCATATCGGGGGATGATGACGGAATAGATCTGAACATACGTAGAAGGGTCTCACGTCCTGGGGGTGGGCCACTAGGCGCGGTTCGCACCGAACGTCTGGGTGGCGCCTTCTTTTCATGTTTAAGATCAACACGCATATCTGCCCCTTCTCCTGGAGTTGGCATGTCGGCGTGGTTAGGGCACGGGACTGGTTCTGGTCACGCTGGTCAGGATCAGTTAAACCCGTTGTCCGCCGGGGATGCAGATTTGCTGTTCTGGTACCCTGAGGGACTTGGGCTTTTTCCAGGGAGAGAAATGCGGGAGACCCTTGTGGGTACATAGTACTCTGCACTGTCGTAATGGCTTACGGCCGTGCCAACCTGTACGCGCCCGATCCCGACGCGCCCGATCATGCACGCCCTGGAAATATATTGTTAACCAGTGTTTCTAGATTGGAAAAAATTTGTAGAAAATGATAGGCTTTGTTAAAAATCTGTCAGAGTGTCCCATGTATAATTTATTTAAGCATTACATCACGAGACATAGTGGGTTATAGAAATTAGATCACGCCTATGGGTGGTTGTTAGGCCCGAGGCGCAGCTGAGTGTCGTTAGACCCCCATAGGCGTGATCTAATTTCTATAACCCACTCTGTCATGTGATGTAATGCTTTTATACAATGGCTGATGTAATCCAACCTTATTGCTATACAATAAACACACATTAATAGAAGATTTATTGACAAAACCATCCGCAGAAAAAGTAGTTCCAAAAAAAAAATATATATAGAAGTTGCCTCCGTGTGGAAGCAGCTCGGAAGTGCAACTGTCTCTCACTAACACATCCAACTGTTCTCACTAACACATCCGACTGTTCTCAGTAACACATCCAACTGTCTCTCACTAACACATCCAACTGTTCTCACTAACACATCCAACTGTTCTCACTAACACATCCAACTGTTCTCACTAACACATCCAACTGTCTCTCACTAACACATCCAACTGTTCTCACTAACACATCCAACTGTTCTCACTAACACATCCAACTTTATTTTTTATTTTTTTTACCTTCTTTCTATAGAACTTCATTCTTAGATGTTTCTATAGAAAGTAGGTTAAAAAATAAAAAAAAGTTTTCTTTGCCATATAGGAGGTAATTTTGTTTTGCCCTATAGGAGGTAAACAATTTTTTTAACCTACTTTCTATAGAAGCAGCTGGGAGGTGCGCTGCTTTAAGTGAGCGTGGATTATTGAATTGATTGATTGCAAATTTTATTAATATCCTGGGATCACGAGCGGGGGTTATAACAAATACCCACGTTTAACTTGACTGTTTCAGCCAATCAGAATCCAGAAATTTGCATGCCATTGTATAAATGCAAATTAATGACGCCATTGTCAAAAAACCAATGTCGCTATTTCAGGTTGTCTAGACCCATATTTTGAGGGTCAAAAATCATAATAAAACTATTGCCAGAATGATCACCTGTTTGTGGCGAGCTAGTATGCAAATGTGTGGCACCTTTACAAAGAATAAAGATTTTTTACCAATAAAGACACATCATATTGTAGATTACTGAACAAAAAAAGATCTGGACTCATGTTTTGAGGGTTAAAGATAGTAATACAATTTCTGAAGTGGTCATATCTCTGGCATGCTTGTATACAGGAGTGCTGCTTTCAATGCCATTTCTTACATAGGTCTACATGTATGTAATACAGTAAATACGTCCTCTGTTCTAGATATCTTCTTTGTTGACACAACATTCAAGTATTTTTTTCTATTTGTATTTTGTGCCCTAAAGTTAAACTACTAATCATCATCATCATCACTAAAACAATTGTCAAAGTCTATCTCTTCGATCTCCATCTCTTCCTCCGCCTCATCACACTCGTACTCTCCAGCCTCCTCATCCATGTTATTTTTTGTTATATATATACTGATGATCCTCCTCTACCAGCATGACCAACCTCTCTATATACTGATGATCCTCCTCTACCATGTCAGCATGACCAACCTGTATATATACTGATGATCCTCCTCTACCATGTCAGCATGACCAACCTCTATATACTGATGATCCTCCTCTACCATGTAAGCATGACCAACCTCTCCATATACTGATGATCCTCCTCTACCAGCATGCCCAACCTCTCCATATACTGATGATCCTCCTCTACCAGCATGACCAACCTCTACATACTGATGATCCTCCTCTACCATGTCAGCATGACCAACATCTATATACTGATGATCCTCCTCTACCAGCATGACCAACCTCTATACTGATGATCCTCCTCTACCATGTCAGCATGACCAACCTCTCCACATACTGATGTTCCTCATCTACCCAGTGGTGAATATTCATGGAAGCCAAGGGAAGCCAAGCTTCCCCAAAAATATAAACAGTAAAAAAAAATATATATATATTTTATTTTATTTTATATAGTTTACAATAATAATAAAAAATCATAATTTTTTTATCTCTGTGTTATAATTATTTTTTTAGAATGGTCTCCCTCTTCTCCTTCTCACACTCTCTAACACTCTGTCAGACTCACTGAGGCAGGGCCTGGCAGTCACTCTGTGCTCAGGCAGCATTATTTTGATTGAGAGAATAGACAAAATTTGCATAGGGGGTCTTTGTCTTTTTCTAGCGTCCACATTGTGGTTGGTTGTGGACTCCACAACCAATTATTAGCCAATAAGATTCAAGCTTAATAATGAGGTTGGGTTAATTTAACACAGGGCAGTCTGGCTGGCAAGTAGTCTAGCGTCTTAAAATTTGCTGCACTGGGGCCGGGCCAGTCCAGAACGTTTCCACCTGACGTCCACCTAACGTGACAACAACAACGTCTGAACATCATCCCCTCGCGGGCACGTTCGAATGATCTCTTAGTAGTATCAAACTTTTTTCGCCGGCGCGACCTTTACTGGGGACCAGGCCAGCACAGCACACCACTGTGGATATTATGATTTATCAAATCTATCTGTCCAGGAGGGGACCACATTGGCCAGGTAAGCAGCTTGCATAGGCTAGCTTGGTTGCTAACTCTAACGTTATCAGGCTAGCTTGGTTGCTAACTACTAACGTTATCAGGCTAGCTTGGTTGCTAACTAACGTAACCAAGCTAGCTTGGTTGTAGCCCCTTTCATGACTGCGTTGCAAGCCAGGGGCTCGAATATGCAGTCACTTATTCCTCTGTAGTAGCCAGGTTAATGTGCACCACCAAGCACTGCTTAAAAGCTAGCGGTGGGTCCGCCACATATCAGACATAAATTTCAAAGGTACCCAACGTTCCATTAGGGTTTCATACACACACGCGGCGGGGTTTGAAAGCTTGGCGTTGCTAATAAACATTTTAAATCATTTTTATAAACTGGCCAACACTGCTCAAAACTGATGTATTTCCGTATTTGGCTGCCTGGTGCGCCATCACAGCGCATGCACATCATGCACCCAACGCCAAATGCAAGTTATGATTACAGTGTAAGGTAGTAGTAGTAATGATTACAGTGTAAGGTAGTAGTAGTTATGATTACAGTGTAAGGTAGTAGTAGTTATGATTACAGTGTAAGGTAGTAGTAGTTATGATTACAGTGTAAGGTAGTAGTAGTTATAATTACAGTGTAAGGTAGTAGTTGTTATGATTACAGTGCAAGGTAGTAGTAGTTATGATTACAGTGTAAGGTAGTAGTTGTTATGATTACAGTGCATCAAAGTCACGAAAGGGGCTAGGTGACTGCTTGGTTTGACTGGTCGCCGAGCCATACTGTACATGTTGACTGCTTGGTTTGACTGGCCGCCGAGCCATACTGTACATGGTGACTGCTTGGTTTGACTGGCCGCCGAGCCATACTGTACATGGTGACTGCTTGGCCTAAATATATATAAAAAAAATAAAAAAAATAATAAATCTTTTTAATAAACTTTTTTTAATTACTTTTTTTTGGCATCCTCTGTTATTTTACCCACGCGACGCCACTGCCTCTACCATGTCAGCATGACCAACCTCTACACATACTGGTGATCCTCCTCTACCATGTCAGCATGACCAACCTCTATACATACTGGTGATCCTCCTCTACCATATCAGCATGACCAACCTCTCATATACTGGTGATCCTCCTCTACCATGTCAGCATGACCAACCTCTCTATATACTGATGATCCTCCTCTACCAGCATGACCAACCTCTATATACTGATGATCCTCCTCTACCAGAATGACCAACCTCTATATACTGATGATCCTCATCTACCATGTCAGCATGACCAACCTCTATATACTGATGATCCTCATCTACCATGTCAGCATGACCAACCTCTCCAGATACCTTGATGATCCTCATCTACCAGCATGATCAACCTCTATATAGGCCTACTGATGATCCTCATCTACCATGTCAGCATGACCAACATCTCCAGATACCTTGATGAACCTCCTCTACCAGCATGACAAACCTCTATATACTGATGATCCTCATCTACCATCTACTTGGGGGGGATGCGGACCGGAGGGGGACTTTCGTCTTGTTTGCATCGGGGTCCCCCATTTTCAATTCATGATACAGCACAGCTTGAATACATACACACCCTGATAAATAGTTTTATTTGGTTCTCTCTCTTTTATTGGTCTTTTTCCCCCTCCATTTTCCTCCGATTTTCTCCCATCCCAATGTTAGTCGTATGCCAATTCCCAGTCCCTTCCTGGTCGCTGCGCTTTACCCCCCACAGTCAGATCATTTGGGAGAGTGGAGGCTACCACGTGCTTCCTCCGACACACGTCCAGCCAATCACCGCTTCTTTTCACCTGGCAGCGCGGATTCTCATTGAGAGGGCGTAGCGTGTGGGAGGACCACACTATCCCCCTCACGTCCAATCCGCGCTTAGCAGGCGCCCCGACCGAACTGTAGGAGTCGCTGTTTTACAACGACCCGGACCCACCCCGCCAGCTTCTCCCACCCTCTGATACAGCCAATTGTATCAGTGCAGACGGCCAGCCAAGCTGGTGACAACCCCGGAGCTGTGAGCTGGATTCGAAAAGGCGAACCAAGCTCACAGCTCCGGGGCTGGTGACGAACGCAATCTCCGCTCGACCACCTAACCGCCCTAGTTTTATTTGGTTCTAACTGGATTTCATCTCATTTAATTTTTATCTCTTGTTTTTCATCTCCTGTTTTACATACATTTTTATTCTATGATACATGTTTTTCTCTATTCTATTATTAATTTTCTTTGTGATATATGCTTTCTTATGTTCTATCGGTGTATGTTATCTTGTGTATATGTATGTTGTTGGATCCCAGGAAGACTAGCTGCCGCTAAGGCATCAGCTAATGGGGATCCGTTTAAATAAACAAATAAACAAATCCTCATCTACCATGTTAGCATGACCAACCTCTATATACTGATGATCCTCATCTACCATGTCAGCATGACCAACCTCTCCAGATACCTGGAACACGGCACTGGCTCCCCGACCACGACACTGGCACTGCAAGCTAATACATGTGTCCGAACTGGCTGAGTCTCTGGGCTCAGAGTACTGCAGCACTCTGCAGAAGAACCCTAGATTCCAGAAGGTTTTTAGTCAGCTTGGTGCATTGTCGCTGGTAACAGATGAGCTCCAACAGGAGATGGAGTCCTTCACATGCATTATGGATGGCCATGGTCGGATGAAGTCAGTTCATGCTGTGTGAGCCAAGATGCTGCAGAAAACATATCCAGAACAGAGGACGTATTTACCGTATTACGTACATGTAGACCTACGTAACAAATGGCAGTGAAAGCAGCACTCTTGTATATAAGCATGCCAGAGATATATGTGACCACTTCAGAATTGTTATTACCATCTTTAACCCTCAAAACATGAGTCCACATCTTTTTTTGTTCAGTCATCTTCATCTTTATTGGTAAAAATGCTTTATTCTTTGTAAAGGTTACACTAATTTGCATACTAGCTCGACACAAACAGGTGATCATTCTGGGAATAGTTTTATTATGATTTTGACCTTCAAAATATGGGTCTAGACAACCTACTTGTTCACAAGCACGGAGCACCAGTGGTGGTTGCAACCAGCAACTAGAGCTGCCGCGGTTACCGCATTACCGCGGTATCGCTGTTACATCACGCCCACCGCAGAATTAAGCTGAATACCGTATCACCGCTGTTTTTTATAATAATAATAAGAAGAAGAAGAAGAAGAAGAAGAAGAAGAAGAAGAAGAAGAAGAAGAAGAAGAAGAAGAAGAAGAAGAAGAAGAAGAAGAAGAAGAAGAAGAAGAAGAAGAAGAAGAAGAAGAAGAAGAAGAAGAAGAAGAAGAAGAAGAAGAAGAAGAAGAAGAAGAAGAAGAAGAAGAAGAAGAAGAAGAAGAAGAAAGGGTCGGGGGGGGGGGGTAACCGCCGGGCGCTACCACCCCTGCCCGCGACACAGAGTGAACGGCGCACGACCAGAGGGGAGACTTCAAATCCCCCCCGCCTCTCCCCGTGAGAGGGAGAGGGGAGTTGGGAACCGCGGCGGCGCGCGAGGGGCTGGAGCCACACCGCGCTCAGGTTTTATGGTTCTCGTTAAGTCGGGCTCGCCCGGTCTTCCCCGGCCGCGGCTCACCCATCCTTTCGGGGGGGATCCGGACACCGGTCGGGACAGAGCCCTGGGGACTACAGGTATTCACTCTTGGTCGACGGGAAGGGGAGAGAGGCGTGCGCCTCAGCTCCTCAACAGACCCGTCCACCTCGAGTGAGCCTCACGTTGTACCTCACTGCAAGCGTCAATAAACAGTGTTCACTGTTCAGTAGCCTATTTTGTCTGTGTTTCACTTTCAATAACGAATGCATGCTTGCCGAATCCCAAACAATATTCATGCTGCAAAGTCATCCTCTAAAGATAGACATTTAGACTAGAGGCAGGCTATATGCTATAAAGAATGGACTACTAAAAAAATAATAATATGTTACAGATCCTAAAAAAATCAACGAGACATTCAAAGAGTTCTACTCCAACTTGTATAAATCAGAAACGACCTTCAATCAAAACAAAATGGACACATATCTTAATCAAATTAACCTGCCCAAACTATCAGAGGATGACGCTAAACAGTTAGAAACACCCATCACACTAGATGAACTTAGGGAGGCCATATCTGAAATGCAAAGTGGTAGGGCTCCTGGAGGAGACGGTATCCCACCAGAAATGTACCTCTCATGTTGGGACGTAATTGGACCCCTATTACTTAATATGATTTTATACTCAATCAAGGAGGGGAACTTCCATAAGAACGACAATATTGCACTCATAACAGTCCTCCTTAAAAAAGACAAAGACCCCACCGATTGCGGTAGTTACAGACCCTTAAGCCTCCTCGGAACCGATATCAAGCTGTACTCTAAGGTATTAGCCATCAGACTCCAAAAGCATATGACGTCTTTAGTTCATCCGGACCAGACTGGCTTCATAAGAGGCCGCTTGATCACGGATAATATAAGACGATTACTACACGTACTAGATGCCAGCAAGGATGACACCACACCTAAGGCGATGCTGTCCCTGGATGCGATGAAAGCTTTTGATAGGTTGGAATGGTCTTATCTATGGGCAGTATTAGAAAGGATGGGGTTAGGAAAAGGATTCATTGATATGATTAAAGTATTATACAAAGACCCATCGGCCATGATTAGTATAATCACCTCCGAAATCTTTCCGGTATCACGCTCTTCTAGACAGGGTTGCCCTCTTAGTCCCGGACTATTCGATTTATCATTAGAGCCTTTAGCACAATATATAAGACAATCCCAATCCATAGAACCAATCGCAATCAAGGGCACACAACATAAAATTTGTTTATATGCGGACAACGTAATACTGTTCATGCAAAACCCTAACACAGCAATGCCTCATCTTCTCAAGTTGATTGATGAATTTGGCAGTCTATCGGGATTTAGGATAAATTGGCCAAAGTCGGCTTTCCTTCCACTTAATGCCCCTGCAAAAAATATACTCCTTCCAGAAGAAATACCAATGGTTAAACACTTTAGATGTTTGGGAGTTGAGGTATTCCCTACTATAAGCCAAACGGTGAAGTACAATTACATAAAAATCCAAAATAAGATCAAATTCAACTTTGACAGGTGGTCAAAACTTAAAAACTCAGTTCAGGCATGGGTATCAATAGTTAAGATGGATGTCCTACCTAGAATCTTCAACTTCATTAGCTCAATGCTACCGTTACCACCTCCAGATGGTTACTGGAAAAAATTACACTCTACCGCATACAAATTTATTTGGAACAACAAACCACCACGTATAAAAAGATCCACCGCACAGAGAAACAAAGCCGATGGAAGTATTTCTATTCTATTTACTATTATAATACAGTTAACCACTCTCTCCACCTATTCAAACAGAGCAAGAGCACAATACCATATTCACTTTACTGATGCACTACCCATCAACAGTTAAAATAGCCCTTTACACAAACATTAAATAACAGACCTTTCATTACAATACTATAATAACAGTAGCCACTGCCAGAATAGTGACACATGTATCGCGTGTGGTGAGCACACGCATGCATGCACAACGAAGACAGAATATTGCGCTGTCTCAATCATTTTAACTATAAAATGAGCTCAAAGTATGAGCTCACTGGCTGAAATTTCCAACAAAAAGCATCAATTGTCAAATAATATTGATCACATTAACTAGACTAGATGTTTTTGAGGAAATTAGAAAGGGAACAACAACGTAACCCTTGTGTCTGATCAGATTCTTATTTTTTTGATAACTTTGCAGTGATTATGTTTGTAGCCAATATATGTGGCAAAGGTGTGTAATCTTTGAATTATCTTGGAATTATTTTGACTTTCTCTTTCATAAATTGTTTATTCAACGTCAGCCCCAATCATAACCACCACATATTGTTTTTTGTAATGTCAGATTTAACAACTCCTTTCAGAAAAGTGGGAGTATTTCATTTTTAATCTGAAGTTGAATAAAATATTTATGGGAAAGAAAGTGTGTAATTATTTCAACATATAATCTTTTTATGGCGTTTTTCAATTTAGTCCCCTAATATGGTAAGAGTATAACACTTTAGTTTTCAGATACAAGGGTTCAATTATTTATTTGTTTCTTGGCAGATTTAACATTGGGCGTTTGACAGGGGAGATGATGCATTGCATGGTAATGTTAGCAATTCACTGACTAACCTGCTGGTTCCTTGACCTTGGTGCAAGAAAACATTTGATAAATGTTGCCTGAT
>NC_140180.1:77253199-77418199 GCF_963971535.1 Notolepis coatsorum | reverse complement strand
TGTTGTAATCATGGCCGATGGGTCTTTGTATAGTACTTTAATCATATCAATGAATCCTTTTCCTAACCCCATCCTTTCTAATACTGCCCATAGATACGACCATTCCAACCTGTCAAAAGCTTTCATTGCATCCAGGGACAGCATCGCCTTAGGTGTGTTGTCTTCCTTGTTAGCATCTAGTACGTGTAGTAATCGTCTTATGTTATCAGTGATCAAGCGGCCTCTTATGAAGCCAGTTTGGTCTGGATGAATTAAAGACGTCATATGCTTTTGTAGTCTGATGGCTAATACCTTAGAGTACAGTTTGATATCGGTTCCGAGGAGGCTTAAAGGTCTGTAACTACCGCACACGGTGGGGTCTTTGTCTTTTTTAAGGAGGACTGTTATGAGTGCAATATTGTCATTCTTATGGAAGTTCCCCTCCTTGACTGAGTATAACATTTATTTATTTCTTTGGGTTCTGTAACAAGTCCTTGTTGTGTTCTAATGGTAGTTATATCTGCAAATTTTGCGTTGACTCTTAATCGCATAGCTAATAGGTCACTTGGTTTGGAACCTTGGGAGTACTGCTGTTGTCTTGTGCTACGTATTTGCATTTCAGATTGTTGTCTGTATATGGCGTTAATCTCTGTTTTTAGTATATTGACTTGATTTTCCAGTCGAACCGAGTTGTTGTATTGTAAATAATTAAATAACGTTGAGTAAAGCGTTTCCAGTTCAGCCAGTTTTGAGCATCGATTCTTGCGTATTTGGGAGGAAAAGCTATCAGTGAAATCCTTGATCATTCCCTTTGCCGACATCCATAATATTCTGGGGTCCTGCACCGAATTCGCATTCATCCGTAGGAATACCGTAAGAGCTTCTTTGATTTGTGTAATGAATTCCTTGTTATTAAGCAGCATCGTGTTAAATCGCCATCTTGGGGCTCGGGATGATAGTATACCAAATGTTCCTTTTAGGAGTAAATAACAGTGATCTGATAATGCATTGGGTATCATTTCCACATCGTAGTTATCAAATAGTCTCAGGGATGTAAAAACGTAATCTATTCTGGATAATGTGTTATGTCTTGCAGATTGACAAGAGTACTTTGGGGTCATGGGGTTGAGTGATCGCCATAAGTCATTTACACCTGTTTTTTTTTTACATTTCTATAACCTTTATTTACCCAAGCAAGCAAGTAAAAACAAATTCTGATTTTATTTATTGTCAAAAGTATGCATAATGTTGTGTTAATTCCACAACAAGAGATATGTAATGTTAATTACCTGAAATTATTCCATTTTTTGGGGGGGGGGGGGAATCCCTGCATATATCAGTATCGTTTGATATCGGTATCGGAAATTAAGAGTTGGACAATATCGGTATATCGGTATCGGTAAAAAAGCCAATATCGAGCATCCCTAATATATATATATACAGGCACACACACATATATAGAGGCACAAAGACACACACACACATATATATATACAGGCACAAACACACACACCCCTTTTGCGTGAACATTGTTCTCAGTTTTTCTCTAGAATATCTCTTTAGAAAAGAATGTATGACAAATCATCGACAGATGCATGATGCATCCCTAGGTAAGAATGCCAGCTGTTCTTAATGTTCTTAACAGTCCTGCAAATTTAGCATAAAAGGCCTGTCAATTGCATACCCAAAGTAATTTGAAAGCTATTCTTGAACAATTTATAGCACATGCATGAGTCTGGCCTCATGCATGCACCACAACAGGAAGAATAACTCAGTGCTACTGTAATACAGTTACAGAGGTTTTTATTGGTTTTAATTATTTTGCGGGCAGGTGCCTCTTACAGGGTATTAGCTGGAAAACACAATGGGTCCATAGCCTGAAGTCTTATCTAGTACAGGTCCAAAGTTGATAACAATACCACAGAAAATGTGTGTTTTACACATGTTTTTCTAATGGTATGTATAGGTATGTTTATCCAAAATGGCCATTGGCCCCATGCATTGGCACGCGCAGCAGATGTCCAACGAGTCTGGATCTTTCGCCAGAGAAAAGAACATATATATCCTGGGAAATATCCCTCACATAAGATATCGTTGTTTCCAGAATTTCACTGGCTACAGAAACGGTGAATCATTTTCACCATCAGAGGTGATTGGTCCGGTCACTGGGAGGTGAAACCGGAGGTGGTAACTTTTTCTAAACTGACGCTCGTTGGCTGTTTGGTCTTATAACCCAAAATTAGAAGCACTTAATAGGCCAAGTAGGGCATTTTAGCTTTGAACCGATGTGTTGGTTGATAGACAATAACTGACAGACGAGGGCAAATGTGCTGCGACGTGCAGGTGGGCCGTCGGAAGGTTAAGAGGTTAAAAATCATTACTCAACATAGAAAAGTTATCGTAAGGTTATGAATATAACCGTAGTTCTATAAATACTAGTGACGCTCAGCGTCATCAGCACTAACCTCACTTTGTGCATTGCACTGAATAAAAATTCACAATGTACCTTTACATATCAACATTCGTCTGGCCACACCCCTATCCGCTACCTTCATAAGCAGGTGTGTGGCCACACACTCGCCTCCTTCCCAATCTTTCACCACAAGGCGAGTTCAAAGGCCGCAGTGGCGTCCAGACGCTGAGCGTCACTAGTATTCATAGAACTACGGTTATATTCATAACATTACGTTCTATATCATACTAGCTTCCGCTCAGCGTCATCTGCACTACGGGAGCTGAGCGGGAGCTTGAAGCTCGACAAATGAACCCCACTGAGGCCCCCCACAACCATCAGAACCGGGGAGGACCGAGCCCCCCCGACCCTCCCTAATGGAGGATCCCCCCCCTATTGGAGGACGGGAGGGAGACGGATCCGACCGTGCGAAGAGAAACTCGCGCAACTCAACGCACAGGGTGAGCAGACCGTGGCTTGACCCCACGACTACGCACACGCACAACCCGCATGCCTCCAGGGAACGAACGGAAGGAACAAACCTCGTTACCGCCCCCAAAATCACGGGGTCGAGAGCAAACTCAACCCCGTGGCAAGGCCGTAGCAGCGGAGCGCGAAGGAAGACCCAGACCCACTGAAGGGACTGGATCCCCCGGAAAAAGGGGGCCCGGAGAGGTCAATGATGCCACAGCATCAAGACCTCACCAGGCGGTCACTAGTGACACCGCCCCCCACATCGCCAGCGTATTCGGACAGGGCCCCTCCAAGAGCGGGCCCTTCCCCCCACTAGCACGCCGCCTGGCACACTGACCCTGGCAAACTCAGGCAGTCAGCACGGCTGTAACTCAAAGCACTCAATAGGCTACACTACAGCGGGAGCAGGCAGCGCACCGGGGAGACGACCCCAGAAGGGGTCGATCCCTCAATCCAGGCAGCAGCTCCCGAGCCTGGAGCACTGCGGACGAGACAGGCGCCAAAGGGGTCAACTGAAAACAGCCCCCCCGGCGGAAGGGGCGTATGCTGGCATTGTTGCGCACCATGACAAAGTCTCCACCAAAAAACCCAGACCCAGAGGGGCCGAGGCAGAGAAGGCTGACACGATTGGCAGACGTCATGAACGTGCAGGGGCACACTCAACCGGGTAACCCGGGAGTTGACTCTGCTCCAACACACCAGGGAATCAACCACCCTCTTGGTACCACATGCGGTGGTTGTTCCTATAACCCCTCAAGAAAAAACTCCAAAACACACCTGCGGGTATACACTGGCTATACCGCAGTACAAGTGTTTCAGTTTTCAAAAAGGGGTTATTCCAGACCTACGGGTCGACGAAACACAACTTCGGACTGGGCCCAGCGGCCCGGGAAGCACACAGGGATGCCAGAGGAGGTCCATAAGACCACCCCAACAGCCCCCTCTTCGCCATGCGTAAGAGAGGAGCGTAAAGAATGGAAAACCAGCCCCTTTATGATAACGCAGGGTACAACCTGTACCCAACAAAGGGTCTCCATAACGCCCAACCCTGTGACACCCGGGCCGACCCGGCATTTTTCCCCCCGAAAAAAGCACAAGTCCCTCAGGGTACCAGAACAGCAGATCTGCGTCCCCGGCGGACAACGGGTTAACTGACCTGGACCAGCGTGACCAGAACCAGTCCCGTGCCCTAATCACGCCGACATCCCCACTCCAAGAGAGGGGGTAGGTACGCGTGTCGATCTAAAACATCAAAAGAGGGCGCCACCCAGACGGTCACATTCGTACCGCGCTCAGTGGCCCACCCCAAGGGCGTGAGACCCCTCTACCTATGTTTTGATCTATTCCGTTAACATCCCCCAGATATGAACGAGAATTCGTCGAGACCTAGTAACAGGCGCTCGGAAGAGAAAACCTCCATCCCAGTTGCCCTATAAAAACGCTGTTTTAATAACGAGCAACCAAGGCGTACCAGCCTCATGCGTGATTCTTATCAGAAACACCCCGAGCCAGCACTATGTACGCGTCGAGACCCAAACACATCAATGGATAGTCTAACAAGACACCAGACATTGTTCCTCCAAGTCGCCTGGGAGAACGACAAGGAGCCATCGTGCTTCATGTTCTTTCCTCTTTTTATTAAAAAAGAAAGAAACACAGACTGACATGAATCCCACGTGACGCGGCTGAGGGTAACATTCTTTTCATTTTTACATCCCGCCACCCTCGCCACAGGGAGGAGACGGGAATCCCCAGAGAGACTTCCCACACAAGCTGTATAGATTGAAAAGAAATATTGCAACATTGAGCTATGTAACACTTGGGTTAGGGCTCTCCGAGGAGGAGGCACTGAACCAATACACACGCAATAATCGAATTGAATCGAATACACATACAATAGAGCAGAACTCCTTTTTGAAGTTCTACTCACCTTGACAATCTGAGGAGGAGGCTCTGAAACTCTGAGGAGGCTCCCTCACTGGGAAGGAGAGTCCGAACTCACAGAAGGCACTTCCCCCTGAGAAGGAGCTTCATGAGGAGGAGCTCTGACAACTCCCTGAAACAGATCCATAACATGGAACCTGAACAACTCACGGAATTCTTACCAATAGAAACGCGCTCAGTGACGTACTCTATGGCGGGGGAATTTCCTCGGTGCACACGCCCAATTTTTCAGGGCGTGGGACCAGGAAACTCCCTCCCCCCTCCCCCCCCCCCTACCCTGTAACGTGCCGAACAGCAACATGACAGGAACCCTGAAGGACAGGGGGTTTTAACCCCTGACCAATCAAAAACGGGGAGGTAATGTTTACCAGTTCACCCCTTTACGACCCCTAACCCCTGATACGATGTAATGACAAAGTAGAGCATGACCCAGTCATAGCATGCTACATGAAGCATCTAACAGCTTCACATAGCTCATGTGCTAACCTGCTATCTGAGTTTTACTAAGGAAAAAACACAGAACAGAGAGGGCCCCTTCAAGAGCCCCGGTCCAGACTTACACATGTGCTTCTGTGGGCCAAACATAACCCAGTTGTAGATCACAACGACACACACAACCCTTCAACACAACAAACAATTGCAAAAGTACACTCTTACTACAGAGGAACGCTGTTTTTCATAACGAGAGAGACACAAGTCCTTGATTACGTATTGGCCACAGGCCTTGCTAAGCACATATGATAAGTGACCAAACAACCTTTTCTTTAGGAAAAGAATAGTTTCTCAAGCGGAAGCACAACCCCAGCAACATAAGCTGAGGGTTACATCGTATCCCCACAAACACAGTGACACAATATATTGTAAACAACATGTCTGAGAGGAGGGGGGAAGCCCCAGGGAAACCGGGGGGGTCACCCCTCCTACCTTACCCTTGATACGACCAGGTTGAACAGTTACCCCTGTTAATATGTGAACATGCTGTTCATTGTCATCACAGGCTGAGAAAAAGATTCATTCCTCAATCACATGTCACTAAGCATAGCTTCACAGGTTAATTAACCCTCTTAGTTGTGAGTTCACCCACGTTACAAACGTTACATGAACACACATGTTCTCATCACTATGGCCGCCTAGTTATAGTTGAAAGTGGGGGTGCACTTTTTTTTTTTATATTTTTAATTTTCAATATATATATATATATATATATATTTTTTTTGACAGGCAAGGGGTGGTTAGCAGATTTTTTTTTCATTTAATGAACCTGGATGTGCAATTTCCTGCAATATAGAGCCTTAAATCTTGACCAATAAAGGTGCTCTTTTCACTATAAAACTCAGTTTATATTGCAGTATGATAGCCAATTACTATAATAATAATAATAATATATATATATATATATATATATATATATATATATATATATATATATATATATATATATATATATATATATATATATATATATATATGCTAATCTGTAAAGAAAGGGAGAGAGGGGGGGATATATAATCCAAGTATTTGTGTCTTAATTTGTTATGTTATCCTACACTGCTGTCTGATATTTCCATTACCTGTGACTCTTGGGTCTCTTTCTCTCCTTCTCTACCTCCATCCCGGGTCTGCACAGTCACCATATCATTCTACATTAAGGAGAGCAATACACTTATGAATACACTGAACCGGTTTGAATACACAATCTTTATGCTAATCTGTAAAGAAAGGGAGAGAGGGGGGGGATATATAATCCAAGTATTTGTGTCTTAATTTGTTATGTTATCCTACACTGCTGTCTGATATTTCCATTACCTGTGACTCTTGGGTCTCTTTCTCTCCTTCCTGAGTCTGTACAGTCACCATATCATTCTACATTAAGGAGAGCAATACACTTATGAATACACTGAACATCATTATGAAACATTTCTATTGCACCCTTACTTACAATTCATTATGAATTGAAAATGGGGGACCCTGATGTAAACAAGACGAAAGTCTTTCTCTGGTCTGCATCCCCTTAACAATTGTGTGTATTGAGCCGTACTGTACTGTACCCATTCTGCAATCTGTTATTGATTGATTAAAAATGTTATTAACATATTGCAGAATGGGTACAATATAGTACGGCTCAATACACACAATTGTTAAGGGAATGCAGACCAGAGAAAGACTTTTGTCTTGTTTACATCAGGGTCCCCCACTTACAATTCATAATGAATTGTAAGTAAGGGTGCAATTAACACTGTGCAATCCATTATTTGTGGAGCCCGCCCTTTAAGTCTTTGAGCTATTAGGCTACTAGGGTTCTTACTTTGCGTTTTGGTGTACTGAAAAATGCTCTGATGTCTGTATTTTTTCTTTTTTCTGCCATGGTACCTGGTTGGCTGGACACACACACACACATACATTTTCATTTCAGGTATTGTACCTTAAGATAATTGAAAATCTTGATTTACCGTAAATCCTCAAATATAGGTCTTCTATTTACCTCAGCTGCAAAGAGCACCAGGCCTTTATTAGAGAGACTTGTTATATAAGAGGCAGGCCTTAATTTCTAAAACTGACACTCATGGACATAATCCCTTCATTTTCAGACTTTTATTGCATTATTATTATTATTATTATTATTATTATTATTATTATTATTATTATTATTATTATTATTATTATTATTATTATTATTATTATTATTATTATTATTATTATTATTATTATTATTATTATTATTATTATTATTATTATTATTATTATTATTATTATTATTATTATTATTATTATTATTATTATTATTATTATTATTATATTTTTAATGCGTACATTGTCTGTCTACATTTATTTAGACTAGCATTGGTATTTAAATATTGAGTGCAGTTGAGTAATTGTGGGATTAACATAATTCACACACTGAACAGAGAACAGAGATGGAGGAGAACAGAGAACAGAGATTATTATTATTCTAGATAATATGACAACGTTAGCTAGCGGCTAACGCCAACGTTATATTATTATTATTTATTAGTTACGGACTTACGGTATGACCAGATGGCATTTCGGACCGTGAAACACTTTTATTGTATTGCGTGGTAGATGTTCTACCACTCGACAGTAAAGACATGTCTAACATAATAGTTTGTTTGAACAACTGAACTTACTTAGTGGAAAATCCTGCTGTTGTTGTAACTTGTGCGTTGTGCGGTTGTGCCTAAACTAGTGTTCACGAATCACGCTGCCTGCCTGTGTACCAGCTTACACTGTTACACCTGGAGTGGAGGCTGCACTGTTGCAGGCAGCGGCGCGCTGTGCAGACTGGAGTCTGCGGGACTGGATCAAACCATATCGGGCAGGGGGGTGTGGCAATCTTTGGAAACTTAAAAACGTGCTATTAAGTGTCATTGCGTATTATTAATTTGTTTGAAATTACGTAGTTATGGTTAGATAAGATTTATATATTGGGGGGGGGGATATTTATATCATATGATCAAAAAGTGAGGGAGCAAAGAGACAAGTTTGCTCCCCCAAGTTCAATAGTCCTGGAGCACGTGCATCGCCTGCTCCGTTACGAAGGCGCCTATGCTCATCACAACTAACCAGTTCATTTTCACACATGTAAAAACAACGCAGATTTTCTATGGAGAGAGAAGCTATACCAGTGACAAGACAATTCACACACAACACGCGTCGTATCCTCAATGTATTGCAGCAACACACGTTTTGGAAACATCGTTATTACAAAACATTTAGAAGGGAAGAAAAGAAGAAGTGTTTAAAGTCCGGTCAGGACTCCTACCTTCACCCTGAGCGCAGGCCGAGAGGACTGCAACACTGGTCAACGGGACACCGAGTCGAACCCGGCATCTCCTGCGTTGGTGACGAGGGTAATGTCCGCTACGCCACCCAGCCGCCGTTCTCCATGTTGACGAAGTCCTCGCTGGCATGGCACCCGGGTGTAGGGTCGACTAACATCCTCTGTCAAAGATGACGTTGTAGTCAGAGTGTTTAAGGCATGTTATAGTCACAGTAACGTTCAACAGTGTAGCATTAAGCTAACAGCCGCCCGACTGATAGCAACAAGCTAACGTTTCCTAGCCTAGTGAACACAACGAGCTAGCGCCGCAGCTAACAGCTGACTGGCTAACAACAGTAGGCCACAAACTAGCAAGCCAGCTAAGCAGCTATCACCTGAACTGTACACAACGACATAATAAGCCACACTTCAGACAGGCCGCCGCCTGAGTCCCTCCCCATCCTAAGAGGGAAGAGAAAAAAAAATGTCAACACAGTTTTCAACTGTGATTTACCAGACATGCAGCGGAGTCGGCACAATTCCCGTATGGGCTGCAGCCGACTTGAGCATGGAACTTCCGATAACGAAGATCCATGCCCACTTTCCCTCGTGCTTTAGGGTGTACTTCCACATTCATGTGAAAGATGGGGCCTGCATGGGACAGAGAAGCATCCGCTTGTCCAGAGAATCCCGGGTTCAACCAGGTCTCGGTCGCGGCCCACTAGGTTGACCATCATGGGCGTCAGACCAAGATCCTCCGTCCGCCACTTAAGAAGCCGAGCAGAGGACCCCAAACTGGGGCCGGCCTTCATAAAATTGTCAGCTAACCCCCATAGCATTAACAGACAACTAGTGCTCGCAAGCAAAACAGTACTCACCCAGCTCGGAAGCAACCGGTTTCTCACAACAGCCGGTGCCTCCCACAGTCCAGCTGTATGACCGGAGGTTCAATACCTATCCAGCCGCAGCAAGGAGGACTGCAGGTGGGGAGTATATCAGCGGCGCGAGCCCCTAATACGAAAAAGGCGGTGGAGGTCAGAATGATCATCATCTTCCAGACACTCCAGTGACGAAGACAATATCGCCGTATTTTCTCGAAAATAGAGAGAGAGAAAATAAAGATATAATGTCAACGTATCTCCTTGTCTTCTGTTTTCCTCTCAACTTTCTTCAGCTTAACAACCTCGTCAAGTGATGTATATAACAGGCACTTCCTTGTGGTGAAAGTGAAGAAGGAGGCGAGTGTGTGGCCACACACCTGCTTATGAAGGTAGCGGATAGGGGTGTGGCCAGACAAATGTTGGTATGTAAAGGTACATTGTGAATTTTTATTCAGTGCAATGCACAAAGTGAGGTTAGTGCTGATGACGCTGAGCGGAAGCTAGTATGATATAGAACTATAGCACCTTTAAGCCACAATGACTCTCACATTATCAATCACAAGCTGTATTGTGCTTTTCTGTAACACTAACATAGGCTAATCTAAGTACAGGATTGATATGTATTTGGTTATATCTATTTAAAAAAAAAAAAAAAGTATTAATGATTCTAAAGCAGCCCTAACAGGCTACAGTTGATTTAGAATGGATATAGTTGGGGGGCGGTCAGGTGGCGTAACGGAGATTGCGTTCGTCACCAAACCCCGGAGCGGCTAGATTCACCTGTTCGAATCCAGCTCACAGCTCCGGGGTTGTCACCAGCTTGGCTGGCCGTTCACACTAATACAATTGGCAGTATTAGAGGGTGGGAGAAGCTGGCGGGGTGGGTCCGGGTCTTTGTAAACAGCGACTCCTACAGTTCGGTCGGGGCGCCTGCTAAGCGCGGATAGGACTTGAGTGGGATAGTGTGATCCTTCCACACGCTACGCCCTCTCAATGAGAATCCGCGCTGCCAGGTGAAAAGAAACGGTTGATTGGCTGGACGTGTGTCGGAGGAAGCACGTGATAGCCTCCACTCTCCCAGACCGACTGTGGGGGGTTGTTATGGTTTGTAACCGACCCCAATCGCACAACACAAGACAGGTATGATGGTTTGCCAAGAAACAGATATTTATTGAACAAAGGGAAATACAGGGAAAAGGGCACTGTCCCTTTAAGGGAGAATCACAAATACAGGAATATAATATGAGGGGAAGGAAAGGTGCCTTTAAGAGGCGGGCAGGAAAGGGAACACTAAGGGAAAGTAAGGGAACGCCTAAGGGAAGGTTAAGGGAACGCCTTGGGAACGAGGAACTAGAGACTAGGTAAACCAGGGACAAGGAGAACTAGGGAGAGAGGACTAGGGACTAGGAGAACTAGGGATAGAGGACTAGGGACTAGGAGAACTAGGGATTGAGGACTAGGGACTAGGAGAACTAGGGACAAGGAAAACTAGGGAGAGAGGACTAGGGACTAGGAGAACTAGGGATAGAGGACTAGGGACTAGGAGAACTAGGGATTGAGGACTAGGGACTAGGAGAACTAGGGACAAGGAACTAGCTGGAACTAGAAGGGGAGAACTTGGGACAGGAACTAGGTGGAACTAGAAACAGAGGGGACTGAGGAACAGGTACTGGGGAACATAGGGAACAGGTTCTGGGGAACAGAGGGCCAGGTTCTGGTGACAGAGGGAACAGAAGAACTGGGGACTGGTGGGAAAACATCTGGGCCGCTCTGCAGGACAGAGGAGAGAGTTAATGCACAAAAGGGAAAAAACAGAGCAGGTGCAGAACAGTCCAAATAACAAAGTGAACAAAGTAATAATATCTTCGTGTGACAAACACACAGGGGGAGATGTAAAGTCCAAAAATACTATTCTAAGTGAGAACCAAAAACAGAGGCATTACGCTGGGAGATGAAATGTCCAAACTAACTAACAGAGGCAATACGCTGGGAGATGAAATGTCCAAACTAACTAACAGAGGCAATACGCTGGGAGAGTGACATCACAATCAAAAACTCACCCAGGCGTATGCGTAAAGGTACAGGAACAGCAGCGGGAACGGGGGCAAGAGGCATTACGCTGAGTGAGTGACATCACAATCAAAACTCACCCAGGCGTATGCGTAAAGGTAAAGGGGCAGCAGCGGGAACGGGGGGCAAGGGCACTACGCTGAGTGAGTGACATCACAATCAAAACTCACCCAGGACGTATGCGTAAAGGTACGGGGACAGCAGCGGGAACGGGGGCAAGGGCACTGGGGCGGCTGGCTGTCCGAGCCGAGGGAGAGAGTGCTGGAACAGTGGCGGTGACGAGGGCATCGTCCACCGGGTAGCCGCTGTCGGAGCCGAGGAACAGAGTGCTGGAACAGTGGCGGTGACGAGGGCATCGTCCACCGGGTAGCCGCTGTCGGAGCCGAGGAACAGAGTGCGCGCCACACCTTGGTGTGCGCGTCGGAACAGGGAGCTGGAACAGTGGCGGTGGCGAGGATGTCGTCCACCGGGTAGCCACTGTCGGAGCCGAGGAACAGAGTGCGCGCCACACCTTGGTGTGCGCGTCGGAACAGGGAGCTGGAACAGTGGCGGTGGCGAGGATGTCGTCCACCGGGTAGCCACTGTCGGAGCCGAGGAACAGAGTGCGCGCCACACCTTGGTGTGCGCGTCGGAACAGTGGCGGTGGCGAGGATGTCGTCCACCGGGTAGCCGCTGTCGGAGCCGAGGAACAGAGTGCGCGCCACACCTTGGTGTGCGCGTCGGAACAGAGAGACGCCTCGGGGTGCGTCTGCGAGGAGGAGTGCGCCAAGCACGAAGGTCTGGAAGATGCGCTCCAGCGCGCTGGTCTGGGGAGCGTGCCAAGCTCGAAGGTCTAGGAGATGCGCGTTGCGCGCCGGTCTGGAGAGCGTGCCAAGCTCGAGGGTTCTTGGAAGATGCGCGTTGCGCGCTGGTCTGGAGAGCGTGCCAAGCTCGAGCGTCCTTGGAAGATGCGCGTTGCGCGCTGAGGACTGGAGAGCGTCCAAGCTCGAGGGTTCTTGGAAGATGCGCGTTGCGCGCTGGTCTGGAGAGCGTGCCAAGCTCGAGCGTCCTTGGAAGATGCGCGTAGCGCGCTGAGGACTGGAGAGCGTCTGCGCTGGTCTGGATGTGCGTCAGGACGACAGCTGCGCGGGGGGTCTGAAGTGGATGACTGGGATGCCTCCCGTGGAAGTCTAGGGAGCGCAGACCAGTCCCACTCTCAGGCAACGGCGACAGCAGGCGAAGGCTGGAGCAAAACATCTCGACGCAGGAGAATGGAACAGCATAGGCAGACGGAGGATCTCCCGAAAGAGTCTAGATGTTTAGAGAATATGACTCGGCAAGTATACAACACGACCCCACACCAAAACGAGGGGAAGCGCCCTGGTATTTAAAGCCCACAGGGGGACTAATTAGCCTGCCACCACAGGTGCGAGAGATAATAGAATATCAAACAGGTGTGGCCACTAAGGGTAAGGAACGAGAGGGTGGGGGCTAGAGAGAGTGAGTAGGGAATTCCTAACAGTAGGCTTAAAGAAGACAGAGAATAGGGAATTCCTAACAGTAGGCTTAAAGAAGACAGAGAAAAGGTAGTGAGCAGCGGGCAAAACCTCACAGTATCCCCCCCTCCAACGGGAGCCACCCGGCGACCCAAAACAAATACAGACAGAGTGGCAGGGGGCAAAACAAGAGGTACTGGCCAAGCCAGCAGGGGAAGCCACCACAAGAGTGGGGCTAGCAAAAGAAACAGGGTCGCCGAGGGGTAACTAGGGTAGCAGAGGGGCAACTGGTCCAGAGGAACTGGGTCTAGAGAACTAGTCTAGCGAACTGGGCAAGAGAACTGGTCTAGAGAACTGGTTTAGGGAACTGGTCTAGAGAACTGGTCTAGAGGAACTAGTCTAGAGGAACTGAGGGGCAAGCAGGGTAGCTAAGGGGTAACCATGGAAGCACCGGGAAAGGGCTAGCAGAGGGAAGGTTAGCTGCCAGGGCACTGATAGCTACAGGGCCTATGCTAGCTGTACTGCTACATCAACATAGAGGCTGCGCAAGCTGCCGGAGCCAGGCTAGCAGAGGGAAAGGGTAGCTGCCAGGGCACTGATAGCTACAGGGCCTATGCTAGCTGTACTGCTACATCAACATAGAGGCTGCGCTAGCTGCCGGAGCTAGGCTGGCAGACAGGGCTGGACCAGCATGAGAGCACAAGCTAGCTGGAAGGACAGTCCTAGCTGTGTGAGAAACTACACAAAAAAGTGGAGGCCATGCAGAGGGACCGGGTTAGCTGCTTGGGCCTGGCTAGCTACAGGGCCTATGCCAGCTGCAAGGCTGCATTAACATAGAGGCTGTGCTAACAGCCGGGGCCAAGCTAGCAGACCGGGGCCATGCAGAGGGAAACTGGGTTAGCCGCCAGGGCATGGCTAGCTACAGGGCCTATGCCAGCAGCAAGGGCTGCATAAACATAGAGGCTGTGCTAGCAGCCGGGGCTAAGCTAGCAGACAGGGGCTCTGCTGAGGGACTGGGTTAGCTGCCAGGGCATGGCTAGCTACAGGGGGGTCAAACAGGGCAAAACGGGAAGCAAACAGGGGAGCTAACCGGGGAGACTAACAAGCTAAACAGGGGAGTAACAGGCTAACAAGGGAGCTAAACAGGACTAACAGGGAAGCTAAACTGGGCAAACAGGGAAGCTAACAGGGCTAACAGGGGAGCTAGAGGGAACAAGAAAAAAAAAGGCAAACTCAACATACACAGTCTGTGCTGGCTGGGGTCGTAGACTTGGTGGGGTCGTACTGTTATGGTTTGTAACCGACCCCAATCGCACAACACAAGACAGGTATGATGGTTTGCCAAGAAACAGATATTTATTGAACAAAGGGAAATACAGGGAAAAGGGCACTGTCCCTTTAAGGGAGAATCACAAATACAGGAATATAATATGAGGGGAAGGAAAGGTGCCTTTAAGAGGCGGGCAGGAAAGGGAACACTAAGGGAAAGTAAGGGAACGCCTAAGGGAAGGTTAAGGGAACGCCTTGGGAACGAGGAACTAGAGACTAGGTAAACCAGGGACAAGGAGAACTAGGGAGAGAGGACTAGGGACTAGGAGAACTAGGGATAGAGGACTAGGGACTAGGAGAACTAGGGATTGAGGACTAGGGACTAGGAGAACTAGGGACAAGGAAAACTAGGGAGAGAGGACTAGGGACTAGGAGAACTAGGGATAGAGGACTAGGGACTAGGAGAACTAGGGATTGAGGACTAGGGACTAGGAGAACTAGGGACAAGGAACTAGCTGGAACTAGAAGGGGAGAACTTGGGACAGGAACTAGGTGGAACTAGAAACAGAGGGGACTGAGGAACAGGTACTGGGGAACATAGGGAACAGGTTCTGGGGAACAGAGGGCCAGGTTCTGGTGACAGAGGGAACAGAAGAACTGGGGACTGGTGGGAAAACATCTGGGCCGCTCTGCAGGACAGAGGAGAGAGTTAATGCACAAAAGGGAAAAAACAGAGCAGGTGCAGAACAGTCCAAATAACAAAGTGAACAAAGTAATAATATCTTCGTGTGACAAACACACAGGGGGAGATGTAAAGTCCAAAAATACTATTCTAAGTGAGAACCAAAAACAGAGGCATTACGCTGGGAGATGAAATGTCCAAACTAACTAACAGAGGCAATACGCTGGGAGATGAAATGTCCAAACTAACTAACAGAGGCAATACGCTGGGAGAGTGACATCACAATCAAAAACTCACCCAGGCGTATGCGTAAAGGTACAGGAACAGCAGCGGGAACGGGGGCAAGAGGCATTACGCTGAGTGAGTGACATCACAATCAAAACTCACCCAGGCGTATGCGTAAAGGTAAAGGGGCAGCAGCGGGAACGGGGGGCAAGGGCACTACGCTGAGTGAGTGACATCACAATCAAAACTCACCCAGGACGTATGCGTAAAGGTACGGGGACAGCAGCGGGAACGGGGGCAAGGGCACTGGGGCGGCTGGCTGTCCGAGCCGAGGGAGAGAGTGCTGGAACAGTGGCGGTGACGAGGGCATCGTCCACCGGGTAGCCGCTGTCGGAGCCGAGGAACAGAGTGCTGGAACAGTGGCGGTGACGAGGGCATCGTCCACCGGGTAGCCGCTGTCGGAGCCGAGGAACAGAGTGCGCGCCACACCTTGGTGTGCGCGTCGGAACAGGGAGCTGGAACAGTGGCGGTGGCGAGGATGTCGTCCACCGGGTAGCCACTGTCGGAGCCGAGGAACAGAGTGCGCGCCACACCTTGGTGTGCGCGTCGGAACAGGGAGCTGGAACAGTGGCGGTGGCGAGGATGTCGTCCACCGGGTAGCCACTGTCGGAGCCGAGGAACAGAGTGCGCGCCACACCTTGGTGTGCGCGTCGGAACAGTGGCGGTGGCGAGGATGTCGTCCACCGGGTAGCCGCTGTCGGAGCCGAGGAACAGAGTGCGCGCCACACCTTGGTGTGCGCGTCGGAACAGAGAGACGCCTCGGGGTGCGTCTGCGAGGAGGAGTGCGCCAAGCACGAAGGTCTGGAAGATGCGCTCCAGCGCGCTGGTCTGGGGAGCGTGCCAAGCTCGAAGGTCTAGGAGATGCGCGTTGCGCGCCGGTCTGGAGAGCGTGCCAAGCTCGAGGGTTCTTGGAAGATGCGCGTTGCGCGCTGGTCTGGAGAGCGTGCCAAGCTCGAGCGTCCTTGGAAGATGCGCGTTGCGCGCTGAGGACTGGAGAGCGTCCAAGCTCGAGGGTTCTTGGAAGATGCGCGTTGCGCGCTGGTCTGGAGAGCGTGCCAAGCTCGAGCGTCCTTGGAAGATGCGCGTAGCGCGCTGAGGACTGGAGAGCGTCTGCGCTGGTCTGGATGTGCGTCAGGACGACAGCTGCGCGGGGGGTCTGAAGTGGATGACTGGGATGCCTCCCGTGGAAGTCTAGGGAGCGCAGACCAGTCCCACTCTCAGGCAACGGCGACAGCAGGCGAAGGCTGGAGCAAAACATCTCGACGCAGGAGAATGGAACAGCATAGGCAGACGGAGGATCTCCCGAAAGAGTCTAGATGTTTAGAGAATATGACTCGGCAAGTATACAACACGACCCCACACCAAAACGAGGGGAAGCGCCCTGGTATTTAAAGCCCACAGGGGGACTAATTAGCCTGCCACCACAGGTGCGAGAGATAATAGAATATCAAACAGGTGTGGCCACTAAGGGTAAGGAACGAGAGGGTGGGGGCTAGAGAGAGTGAGTAGGGAATTCCTAACAGTAGGCTTAAAGAAGACAGAGAATAGGGAATTCCTAACAGTAGGCTTAAAGAAGACAGAGAAAAGGTAGTGAGCAGCGGGCAAAACCTCACAGGGGTAAGTGCGCAGCGACCAGGAAGGGGATTGGGAATTGGCATAACGACTAACATTGGGATGGGAGAAAATCGGAGGAAAATGGAGGGGGAAAAAGATTAAAAAAAAAATTGATAGAGTTGGGAGAGGAGGGGCGTGGTTAGAGAAGGGGGCGTGGTTAGAAAAAAGGAGACTGCTTGCTCTGAAGATCCATTTACGCCCCACATCAGTGATTCTAATAGGTGCCTGTAGACCCCCATCTACTAGCCAAGAGTGTAGTGACGATCTAGTGCATTTTATTTATAATTTTGATGATTTCAAGCTGCTTGTAGCAGGTGATTTTAATTTGACTTGACTGACCATTTAAAGGAGGCATGTGGTAACTTAAATCTAGTTCAGCTAATAACCGAACCCACTCGACCTAATTTAACCTCTTAAGCATCGGATGGCCCGGTGGCGGTCCCTCACGCACTCGCACGCACGCCGCGGCACTTTGCTCTCGTCTATCGGCTCCGGGCTGCGTTTTCGCCGATCAACAAATACATTGTTGGAAAGTTTAATTTACCGCCTTTCGATCACCACACTCAGCTTATTGCGTGTTTCCATTCTCGAGTTACAAGACGAAACATCTGGTGAGCGTCATTTGACAAGCAGTTCAGATGAGTGACCACGTCCGGTTGTGAACGGTGACTGAACTGACCAGTCACAGCTGAGGGTGAAAATGATTGACCACCGTTGTAACCAAGGAGCGTCTGCTCCGAAAGCAATCCCAGACGAGCGCTGACAGTGGGGGAAGGTGACAGAAGAAGACAAATAAGTCCATTGTTTTGACTAGAGCATCGAAATGAATGGCAGCGGACGGCCATTTTGGATAATCATGCCAAATTTATACTGGCACACACATTACAAAATCCTTTGTAAAACATTCATTTTCCGTGGGATTTTTATAAACTTTGGACCTGTACTACATAAGACTTCAGGCTTGTAGACAGAACAGAACCATGGTTCTAACAGGAGCTATCAGCTCTGTTTAAAGACAGAACAGAACCACAATCTAGGATGGCTTAGAGTAGACGACAACTTGCAGTGGGCCTGGTCTACAAGATACACTACACCACTAAGGTACCCAATGTACATGTCAAAATACTTCCCAAAGGTCAGTGAATACCACAAACACAACACCAGAGGGACTGGGAGCTCCACAAAATTATGTTAAACCCAGATTCGGCTCAAACAAGGGACTAAACACGTTTTGCAATTATGCAACAACAATGTGGAACACCCTATCCACAGCTGTAAAGGAATGTGAATAACTACCCACCTTCAAAACCTCTCTAAAAGAGCAACTACGGGAGACTGCAATCCGAAACTGGCCCCTGTAAATGTCCAAACTCAACCCCCACCATCAGAACCGGGGAGGACCGAGCCCCCCCGACCCTCCCTAATGGAGGATACCCCCCCTATTGGAGGACGGGAGGGAGACGGATCCGACCGTGCGAAGAGAAACTCGAGCAACTCAACGCACAGGGTGAGCAGACCGTGGCTTGACCCCACGACTACGCACACGCACAACCCGCATGCCACCAGGGAACGAACGGAAGGAAAAAACCTCGTTACCGCCCCCAAAATCACGGGGTCGAGAGCAAACTCAACCCCGTGGCAAGGCCGTAGCAGCGGAGCGCGAAGGAAGACCCAGACCCACTGAAGGGACTGGATCCCCCGGAAAAAGGGGGCCCGGAGAGGTCAATGATGCCACAGCATCAAGACCTCACCAGGCGGTCACTAGTGACACCACCCCCCACATCGCCAGCGTATTCGGACAGGGCCCCTCCAAGAGCGGGCCCTTCCCCCCACTAGCACGCCGCCTGGCACACTGACCCTGGCAAACTCAGGCAGTCAGCACGGCTGTAACTCAAAGCACTCAATAGGCTACACTACAGCGGGAGCAGGCAGCGCACCGGGGAGACGACCCCAGAAGGCAGCAGCTCCCGAGCCTGGAGCACTGCGGACGAGACAGGCGCCAAAGGGGTCAACTGAAAACAGCCCCCCCGGCGGAAGGGGCGTATGCTGGCATTGTTGCGCACCATGACAAAGTCTCCACCAAAAAAACCCTGACCCAGAGGGGCCGAGGCAGAGAAGGCTGACACGATTGGCAGACGTCATGAACGTGCAGGGGCACACTCAACCGGGTAACCCGGGAGTTGACTCTGCTCCAACACACCAGGGAATCAACCACCCTCTTGGTACCACATGCGGTGGTTGTTCCTATAACTCCTCAAGAAAAAAATCCAAAACACACCTGCGGGTATACACTGGCTATACCGCAGTACAAGTGTTTCAGTTTTCAAAAAGGGGTTATTCCAGACCTACGGGTCGACGAAACACAACTTCGGACTGGGCCCAGCGGCCTGGGAAGCACACAGGGATGCCAGAGGAGGTCCATAAGACCACCCCAACAGCCCCCTCTTCACCATGCGTAAGAGAGGAGCGTAAAGAATGGAAAACCAGCCCCTTTATGATAACGCAGGGTACAACCTGTACCCAACAAAGGGTCTCCATAACGCCCAACCCTGTGACACCCGGGCCGACCCAGCATTTTTTTCCCCGAAAAAAGCACAAGTCCCTCAGGGTACCAGAACAGCAGATCTGCGTCCCCGGCGGACAACGGGTTAACTGACCTGGACCAGCGTGACCAGAACCAGTCCCGTGCCCTAATCACGCCGACATCCCCACTCCAAGAGAGGGGGTAGGTACGCGTGTCGATCTAAAACATGAAAAGAGGGCGCCACCCAGACGGTCACATTCGTACAGCGCTCAGTGGCCCACCCCAAGGGCGTGAGACCCCTCTACCTATGTTTTGATCTATTCCGTTAACATCCCCCAGATATGAACGAGAATTCGTCGAGACCTAGTAACAGGCGCTCGGAAGAGAAAACCTCCATGCCAGTTGCCCTATAAAAACGCTGTTTTAATAACGAGCAACCAAGGCGTACCAGCCTCATGCGTGATTCTTATCAGAAACACCCCGAGCCAGCACTATGTACGTGTCAAGACCCAAACACATCAATGGATAGTCTAACAAGACACCAGACATTGTTCCTCCAAGTCGCCTGGGAGAACGACAAGGAGCCATCGTGCTTCATGTTCTTTCCTCTTTTTATTAAAAAAGAAAGAAACACAGACTGACATGAATCCCACGTGACGCGGCTGAGGGTAACATTCTTTTCATTTTTACATCCCGCCACCCTCGCCACAGGGAGGAGACGGGAATCCCCAGAGAGACTTCCCACACAAGCTGTATAGATTGAAAAGAAATATTGCAACATTGAGCTATGTAACACTTGGGTTAGGGCTCTCCGAGGAGGAGGCACTGAACCAATACACACGCAATAATCGAATTGAATCGAATACACATACAATAGAGCAGAACTCCTTTTTGAAGTTCTACTCACCTTGACAATCTGAGGAGGAGGCTCTGAAACTCTGAGGAGGCTCCCTCACTGGGAAGGAGAGTCTGAACTCACAGAAGGCACTTCCCCCTGAGAAGGAGCTTCATGAGGAGGAGCTCTGACAACTCCCTGAAACAGATCCATAACATGGAACCTGAACAACTCACGGAATTCTTACCAATAGAAACACGCTCAGTGACGTACTCTATGGCGGGGGAATTTCCGCGGTGCACACGCCCAATTTTTCAGGGCGTGGGACCAGGAAACTCCCTCCCCCCTCCCCCCCCCCCTACCCTGTAACGTGCCGAACAGCAACATGACAGGAACCCTGAAGGACAGGGGGTTTTAACCCCTGACCAATCAAAAACGGGGAGGTAATGTTTACCAGTTCACCCCTTTACGACCCCTAACCCCTGATACGATGTAATGACAAAGTAGAGCATGACCCAGTCATAGCATGCTACATGAAGCATCTAACAGCTTCACATAGCTCATGTGCTAACCTGCTATCTGAGTTTTACTAAGGAAAAAACACAGAACAGAGAGGGCCCCTTTAAGAGCCCCGGTCCAGACTTACACATGTGCTTCTGTGGGCCAAACATAACCCAGTTGTAGATCACAACGACACACACAACCCTTCAACACAACAAACAATTGCAAAAGTACACTCTTACTACAGAGGAACGCCGTTTTTCATAACGAGAGAGACACAAGTCCTTGATTACGTATTGGCCACAGGCCTTGCTAAGCACATATGATAAGTGACCAAACAACCTTTTCTTTAGGAAAAGAATAGTTTCTCAAGCGGAAGCACAACCCCAGCAACATAAGCTGAGGGTTACATCGTATCCCCACAAACACAGTGACACAATATATTGTAAACAACATGTCTGAGAGGAGGGGGGAAGCCCCAGGGAAACCGGGGGGGTCACCCCTCCTACCTTACCCTTGATACGACCAGGTTGAACAGGTACCCCTGTTAATATGTGAACATGCTGTTCATTGTCATCACAGGCTGAGAAAAAGATTCATTCCTCAATCACATGTCACTAAGCATAGCTTCACAGGTTAATTAACCCTCTTAGTTGTGAGTTCACCCACGTTACAAACGTTACATGAACACACATGTTCTCATCACTATGGCCGCCTAGTTATAGTTGAAAGTGGGGGTGCACTTTTTTTTTTTATATTTTTAATTTTCAATATATATATATATATATATATATATATTTTGACAGGCAAGGGGTGGTTAGCAGATTTTTTTTTCATTTAATGAACCTGTACGTGCAATTTCCTGCAATATAGAGCCTTAAATCTTGACCAATAAAGGTGCTCTTTTCACTATAAAACTCAGTTTATATTGCAGTATGATAGCCAATTACTATAATAATAATAATATATTAATATATATATATATATATATATATATATATATATATATATATATATATATATATATATATATATATATATATATATATATATATGCTAATCTGTAAAGAAAGGGAGAGAGGGGGGGATATATAATCCAAGTATTTGTGTCTTAATTTGTTATGTTATCCTACACTGCTGTCTGATATTTCCATTACCTGTGACTCTTGGGTCTCTTTCTCTCCTTCTCTACCTCCATCCCGGGTCTGCACAGTCACCATATCATTCTACATTAAGGAGAGCAATACACTTATGAATACACTGAACCGGTTTGAATACACAATCTTTATGCTAATCTGTAAAGAAAGGGAGAGAGGGGGGGGATATATAATCCAAGTATTTGTGTCTTAATTTGTTATGTTATCCTACACTGCTGTCTGATATTTCCATTACCTGTGACTCTTGGGTCTCTTTCTCTCCTTCCTGAGTCTGTACAGTCACCATATCATTCCACATTAAGGAGAGCAATACACTTATGAATACACTGAACATCATTATGAAACATTTCTATTGCACCCTTACTTACAATTCATTATGAATTGAAAATGGGGGACCCTGATGTAAACAAGACGAAAGTCTTTCTCTGGTCTGCATCCCCTTAACAATTGTGTGTATTGAGCCGTACTGTACTGTACCCATTCTGCAATCTGTTATTGATTGATTAAAAATGTTATTAACATATTGCAGAATGGGTACAATATAGTACGGCTCAATACACACAATTGTTAAGGGAATGCAGACCAGAGAAAAACTTTTGTCTTGTTTACATCAGGGTCCCCCACTTACAATTCATAATGAATTGTAAGTAAGGGTGCAATTAACACCGTGCAATCCATTATTTGTGGAGCCCGCCCTTTAAGTCTTTGAGCTATTAGGCTACTAGGGTTCTTACTTTGCGTTTTGGTGTACTGAAAAATGCTCTGATGTCTGTATTTTTTATTTTTTCTGCCATGGTACCTGGTTGGCTGGACACACACACACACATACATTTTCATTTCAGGTATTGTACCTTAAGATAATTGAAAATCTTGATTTACCGTAAATCCTCAAATATAGGTCTTCTATTTACCTCAGCTGCAAAGAGCACCAGGCCTTTATTAGAGAGACTTGTTATATAAGAGGCAGGCCTTAATTTCTAAAACTGACACTCATGGACATAATCCCTTCATTTTCAGACTTTTATTGCATTATTATTATTATTATTATTATTATTATTATTATTATTATTATTATTATTATTATTATTATTATTATTATTATTATTATTATTATTATTATTATTATTATTATTATTATTATTATTATTATTATTATTATTATAATATTTTTAATGCGTACATTGTCTGTCTACATTTATTTAGACTAGCATTGGTATTTAAATATTGAGTGCAGTTGAGTAATTGTGGGATTAACATAATTCACACACTGAACAGAGAACAGAGATGGAGGAGAACAGAGAACAGAGATTATTATTATTCTAGATAATATGACAACGTTAGCTAGCGGCTAACGCCAACGTTATATTATTATTATTTATTAGTTACGGACTTACGGTATGACCAGATGGCATTTCGGACCGTGAAACACTTTTATTGTATTGCGTGGTAGATGTTCTACCACTCGACAGTAAAGACATGTCTAACATAATAGTTTGTTTGAACAACTGAACTTACTTAGTGGAAAATCCTGCTGTTGTTGTAACTTGTGCGTTGTGCGGTTGTGCCTAAACTAGTGTTCACGAATCACGCTGCCTGCCTGTGTACCAGCTTACACTGTTACACCTGGAGTGGAGGCTGCACTGTTGCAGGCAGCGGCGCGCTGTGCAGACTGGAGTCTGCGGGACTGGATCAAACCATATCGGGCAGGGGGGTGTGGCAATCTTTGGAAACTTAAAAACTTGCTATTAAGTGTCATTGCGTATTATTAATTTGTTTGAAATTACGTAGTTATGGTTAGATAAGATTTATATATTGGGGGGCGGGATATTTATATCATATGATCAAAAAGTGAGGGAGCAAAGAGACAAGCTTGCTCCCCCAAGTTCAATAGTCCTGGAGCACGTGCATCGCCTGCTCCGTTACGAAGGCGCCTATGCTCATCACAACTAACCAGTTCATTTTCACACATGTAAAAACAACGCCGATTTTCTATGGAGAGAGAAGCTATACCAGTGACAAGACAATTCACACACAACACGCGTCGTATCCTCAATGTATTGCAGCAACACACGTTTTGGAAACATCGTTATTACAAAACATTTAGAAGGGAAGAAAAGAAGAAGTGTTTAAAGTCCGGTCAGGACTCCTACCTTCACCCTGAGCGCAGGCCGAGAGGACTGCAACACTGGTCAACGGGACACCGAGTCGAACCCGGCATCTCCTGCGTTGGTGACGAGGGTAATGTCCGCTACGCCACCCAGCCGCCGTTCTCCATGTTGACGAAGTCCTCGCTGGCATGGCACCCGGGTGTAGGGTCGACTAACATCCTCTGTCAAAGATGACGTTGTAGTCAGAGTGTTTAAGGCATGTTATAGTCACAGTAACGTTCAACAGTGTAGCATTAAGCTAACAGCCGCCCGACTGATAGCAACAAGCTAACGTTTCCTAGCCTAGTGAACACAACGAGCTAGCGCCGCAGCTAACAGCTGACTGGCTAACAACAGTAGGCCACAAACTAGCACGCCAGCTAAGCAGCTATCACCTGAACTGTACACAACGACATAATAAGCCACACTTCAGACAGGCCGCCGCCTGAGTCCCTCCCCATCCTAAGAGGGAAGAGAAAATGAAATGTCAACACAGTTTTCAACTGTGATTTACCAGACATGCAGCGGAGTCGGCACAATTCCCGTATGGGCTGCAGCCGACTTGAGCATGGAACTTCCGATAACGAAGATCCATGCCCACTTTCCCTCGTGCTTTATGGTGTACTTCCACATTCATGTGAAAGATGGGGCCTGCATGGGACAGAGAAGCATCCGCTTGTCCAGAGAATCCCGGGTTCAACCAGGTCTCGGTCGCGGCCCACTAGGTTGACCATCATGGGCGTCAGACCAAGATCCTCCGTCCGCCACTTAAGAAGCCGAGCAGAGGACCCCAAACTGGGGCCGGCCTTCATAAAATTGTCAGCTAACCCCCATAGCATTAACAGACAACTAGTGCTCGCAAGCAAAACAGTACTCACCCAGCTCGGAAGCAACCGGTTTCTCACAACAGCCGGTGCCTCCCACAGTCCAGCTGTATGACCGGAGGTTCAATACCTATCCAGCCGCAGCAAGGAGGACTGCAGGTGGGGAGTATATCAGCGGCGCGAGCCCCTAATACGAAAAAGGCGGTGGAGGTCAGAATGATCATCATCTTCCAGACACTCCAGTGACGAAGACAATATCGCCGTATTTTCTCGAAAATAGAGAGAGAGAAAATAAAGATATAATGTCAACGTATCTCCTTGTCTTCTGTTTTCCTCTCAACTTTCTTCAGCTTAACAACCTCGTCAAGTGATGTATATAACAGGCACTTCCTTGTGGTGAAAGTGAAGAAGGAGGCGAGTGTGTGGCCACACACCTGCTTATGAAGGTAGCGGATAGGGGTGTGGCCAGACAAATGTTGGTATGTAAAGGTACATTGTGAATTTTTATTCAGTGCAATGCACAAAGTGAGGTTAGTGCTGATGACGCTGAGCGGAAGCTAGTATGATATAGAACTATAGCACCTTTAAGCCACAATGACTCTCACATTATCAATCACAAGCTGTATTGTGCTTTTCTGTAACACTAACATAGGCTAATCTAAGTACAGGATTGATATGTATTTGGTTATATCTATTTAAAAAAAAAAAAAAAGTATTAATGATTCTAAAGCAGCCCTAACAGGCTACAGTTGATTTAGAATGGATAGAGTTGGGGGGCGGTCAGGTGGCGTAACGGAGATTGCGTTCGTCACCAAACCCCGGAGCGGCTAGATTCACCTGTTCGAATCCAGCTCACAGCTCCGGGGTTGTCACCAGCTTGGCTGGCCGTTCACACTAATACAATTGGCAGTATTAGAGGGTGGGAGAAGCTGGCGGGGTGGGTCCGGGTCTTTGTAAACAGCGACTCCTACAGTTCGGTCGGGGCGCCTGCTAAGCGCGGATAGGACTTGAGTGGGATAGTGTGATCCTTCCACACGCTACGCCCTCTCAATGAGAATCCGCGCTGCCAGGTGAAAAGAAACGGTTGATTGGCTGGACGTGTGTCGGAGGAAGCACGTGATAGCCTCCACTCTCCCAGACCGACTGTGGGGGGTAAGTGCGCAGCGACCAGGAAGGGGATTGGGAAGTGGCATAACGACTAACATTGGGATGGGAGAAAATCGGAGGAAAATGGAGGGGGAAAAAGATTAAAAAAAAAATTGATAGAGTTGGGAGAGGAGGGGCGTGGTTAGAGAAGGGGGCGTGGTTAGAAAAAAGGAGACTGCTTGCTCTGAAGATCCATTTACGCCCCACATCAGTGATTCTAATAGGTGCCTGTAGACCCCCATCTACTAGCCAAGAGTGTAGTGACGATCTAGTGCATTTTATTTATAATTTTGATGATTTCAAGCTGCTTGTAGCAGGTGATTTTAATTTGACTTGACTGACCATTTAAAGGAGGCATGTGGTAACTTAAATCTAGTTCAGCTAATAACCGAACCCACTCGACCTAATTTAACCTCTTAAGCATCGGATGGCCCGGTGGCGGTCCCTCACGCACTCGCACGCACGCCGCGGCACTTTGCTCTCGTCTATCGGCTCCGGGCTGCGTTTTCGCCGATCAACAAATACATTGTTGGAAAGTTTAATTTACCGCATTTCGATCACCACACTCAGCTTATTGCGTGTTTCCATTCTCGAGTTACAAGACGAAACATCTGGTGAGCGTCATTTGACAAGCAGTTCAGATGAGTGACCACGTCCGGTTGTGAACGGTGACTGAACTGACCAGTCACAGCTGAGGGTGAAAATGATTGACCACCGTTGTAACCAAGGAGCGTCTGCTCCGAAAGCAATCCCAGACGAGCGCTGACAGTGGGGGAAGGTGACAGAAGAAGACAAATAAGTCCATTGTTTTGACTAGAGCATCGAAATGAATGGCAGCGGACGGCCATTTTGGATAATCATGCCAAATTTATACTGGCACACACATTACAAAATCCTTTGTAAAACATTCATTTTCCGTGGGATTTTTATAAACTTTGGACCTGTACTACATAAGACTTCAGGCTTGTAGACAGAACAGAACCATGGTTCTAACAGGAGCTATCAGCTCTGTTTAAAGACAGAACAGAACCACAATCTAGGATGGCTTAGAGTAGACGACAACTTGCAGTGGGCCTGGTCTACAAGATACACTACACCACTAAGGTACCCAATGTACATGTCAAAATACTTCCCAAAGGTCAGTGAATACCACAAACACAACACCAGAGGGACTGGGAGCTCCACAAAATTATGTTAAACCCAGATTCGGCTCAAACAAGGGACTAAACACGTTTTGCAATTATGCAACAACAATGTGGAACACCCTATCCACAGCTGTAAAGGAATGTGAATAACTACCCACCTTCAAAACCTCTCTAAAAGAGCAACTACGGGAGACTGCAATCCGAAACTGGCCCCTGTAAATGTCCAAACTCAACCCCCACCATCAGAACCGGGGAGGACCGAGCCCCCCCGACCCTCCCTAATGGAGGATACCCCCCCTATTGGAGGACGGGAGGGAGACGGATCCGACCGTGCGAAGAGAAACTCGAGCAACTCAACGCACAGGGTGAGCAGACCGTGGCTTGACCCCACGACTACGCACACGCACAACCCGCATGCCACCAGGGAACGAACGGAAGGAAAAAACCTCGTTACCGCCCCCAAAATCACGGGGTCGAGAGCAAACTCAACCCCGTGGCAAGGCCGTAGCAGCGGAGCGCGAAGGAAGACCCAGACCCACTGAAGGGACTGGATCCCCCGGAAAAAGGGGGCCCGGAGAGGTCAATGATGCCACAGCATCAAGACCTCACCAGGCGGTCACTAGTGACACCACCCCCCACATCGCCAGCGTATTCGGACAGGGCCCCTCCAAGAGCGGGCCCTTCCCCCCACTAGCACGCCGCCTGGCACACTGACCCTGGCAAACTCAGGCAGTCAGCACGGCTGTAACTCAAAGCACTCAATAGGCTACACTACAGCGGGAGCAGGCAGCGCACCGGGGAGACGACCCCAGAAGGCAGCAGCTCCCGAGCCTGGAGCACTGCGGACGAGACAGGCGCCAAAGGGGTCAACTGAAAACAGCCCCCCCGGCGGAAGGGGCGTATGCTGGCATTGTTGCGCACCATGACAAAGTCTCCACCAAAAAAACCCTGACCCAGAGGGGCCGAGGCAGAGAAGGCTGACACGATTGGCAGACGTCATGAACGTGCAGGGGCACACTCAACCGGGTAACCCGGGAGTTGACTCTGCTCCAACACACCAGGGAATCAACCACCCTCTTGGTACCACATGCGGTGGTTGTTCCTATAACTCCTCAAGAAAAAAATCCAAAACACACCTGCGGGTATACACTGGCTATACCGCAGTACAAGTGTTTCAGTTTTCAAAAAGGGGTTATTCCAGACCTACGGGTCGACGAAACACAACTTCGGACTGGGCCCAGCGACCCGGGAAGCACACAGGGATGCCAGAGGAGGTCCATAAGACCACCCCAACAGCCCCCTCTTCACCATGCGTAAGAGAGGAGCGTAAAGAATGGAAAACCAGCCCCTTTATGATAACGCAGGGTACAACCTGTACCCAACAAAGGGTCTCCATAACGCCCAACCCTGTGACACCCGGGCCGACCCAGCATTTTTTCCCCCGAAAAAAGCACAAGTCCCTCAGGGTACCAGAACAGCAGATCTGCGTCCCCGGCGGACAACGGGTTAACTGACCTGGACCAGCGTGACCAGAACCAGTCCCGTGCCCTAATCACGCCGACATCCCCACTCCAAGAGAGGGGGTAGGTACGCGTGTCGATCTAAAACATGAAAAGAGGGCGCCACCCAGACGGTCACATTCGTACAGCGCTCAGTGGCCCACCCCAAGGGCGTGAGACCCCTCTACCTATGTTTTGATCTATTCCGTTAACATCCCCCAGATATGAACGAGAATTCGTCGAGACCTAGTAACAGGCGCTCGGAAGAGAAAACCTCCATGCCAGTTGCCCTATAAAAACGCTGTTTTAATAACGAGCAACCAAGGCGTACCAGCCTCATGCGTGATTCTTATCAGAAACACCCCGAGCCAGCACTATGTACGTGTCAAGACCCAAACACATCAATGGATAGTCTAACAAGACACCAGACATTGTTCCTCCAAGTCGCCTGGGAGAACGACAAGGAGCCGTCGTGCTTCATGTTCTTTCCTCTTTTTATTAAAAAAGAAAGAAACACAGACTGACATGAATCCCATGTGACGTGGCTGAGGGTAACTGTAACTGAGGGGTACAATTCCCTGACTGTATTGAGAGTATGGTATCATTAAACCTCTACTTAGTTATGTACTTTAATTACTGGCCATACAGTACACGGTATATCTGGTGAACACCCACACAAGAATACGGCTTAACAAAGAAAGTTATATTTAGAAGTATTTATTATTAGAGCAGCAACAATAGGTTACAATATTGAGAATTATGAATTGTGCTTATATGGCGAAGAACACTTAAGTAGGTCAAGAGCGTAAGTCCATGAGCATAATAAGATGGGTATAATTGACACCACCTGTAGCATAAGAATTACATAAGGCACACTCGTAGTCAGCTGGAGATACTAAGGGGGTTCCCTCCGGTTGTAAGCCAGCAGGGGAGAGGAATGGTCGGGAGCAAAGTCTGGATCAACGAGGAATAAAGAGACTCCAGATACAGGAGACAGTGCAATAATCCTTTGGTCCGTAGACAAAGCAACAGCTATACTCCGGTATGCAAGACAGCATGGATGAAAGCTAGCCAGCCTCTGTGGGTCCTAGAGGCGGGCTCGACGGTGCTCCTCACAGGGTAGATCCCACACAGCAGTGGGGTAGACGGTTCTCTGCTCCAGCAGCCACAATACCAAAGCAATATAATCCAGCCGGAAAAGGCTCTGCATTCGCCGGTGTAGGTTCTCCGGTGTACATATCCAACAGTTCTCGTCTAGGACTCCTCGGATGGCGGCACGAGTTTAGGCCGCCTAGCCTGGATAAGTGCACTAGCTTGGTACGATGAACCGGTGGTAATGCTGGTCACTGTAGAATGGTAGCTGCACGATACACTATAAATAATAGACTATTACTTTACAATAGAATAAGTCGAACTCGACGATACAGCGTTAAACTCTGACACTTTAGCTATCAATTCGCACGCGGTTCTCAAGGCTCTATTTAGGGGCAAAAGGGGCCCACTTCAAGTCAAGTCAAGAGTTTTAATTGTCACGGCATACAGGTATACAATGAAATGCGGCTGGTCTTGCCCGCGACGATGTGCAATACAGTGGTACAACATATAATAGAATCCGATAAAAATACAGTGGTACAACATATTAATAGAATCCAGTAAAAAACAACAGTGCAATAAACAGGTACATGGTGTGCCATCTCGGTATCTGTACATAGTATTTACAGAGCATATAGGACATGCTAGGTAGCTTTAGTAGTGCAATACACTGTTCCTGATGTTATACTAATTTAAAGTGGCATTTCCTCTGGCCATAAGTGTGCGTATGTGCGGCATGAGTGTTAAAGTGGCTGGTAGTGTGTGAGCGTGCTCAGCGTGCGTGTCGTGTATGTGCTTGTGTGTGCTTGTGTGTGGATAGTTCAGTTTCTGTGTCTCTCAATGTTCATTGTTCAAGGCTCTGATGGCCTGGGGGAAGAAGCTTAGCCTAAGCCTCTCCGTCCTAGTAGCTGGGGTTCGCAGGCGTCTGCCTGACCTCAGCAGCTGGAACAGGCTGTTATTGGGGTGGTGGGGGTCTTTCATTATCCTGCAGGCTCTGGATTTGCACCTCTTGTTGTATAGAGCCTGCAGGGGAGGTAGCGCAATACCTGTGGTACGCTCGGCTGAGTGCACCACTCTCTGTAGGGCCTTCTTGTCCTGTGCCGTGCTGTTCCCATACCAGGCAGTGATGTTTCCGGTCAAGATGCTCTCTACAGCTCCTGAGTAGAAGGACTGGAGTATCTTCCCCGATACTCTGAACTTCCTTAACTGTCTCAGGTGGTAGAGGCGCTGCTTCGCTTTCTTTACTACTGTGTCTATGTGTGTTGACCATGTCAGATCCTCTGAGATGTGGACCCCCAGGTACTTGAAGCTGCTCACCCTGTCCACGGTAGCCCCGTTAATCATCAGTGGTGTGTGTGTCTCCTGCTGTCCTCTCCTATAATCCACGATCAGCTCCTTGGTTTTACCAATGTTCAGGAGCAGGCTGTTGTCCTGGCACCAACGTTCCAGTACCTCAACCTCCTCTCGGTAGGCCTTCTCGTCGTTGTCCGAGATCAGCCCCACCACCACCGTGTCGTCGGCGAACTTCACTATGGAGTTGGAGCTGAACTTGGCCACACAATCGTGTGTGTAGAGTGAGTACAGCAGGGGGCTTAGAACACAGCCCTGGGGGGACCCGATGCTCAGGGTGATGGTGTTGGAGGTCTGACCCCCCACCCTGACCGCCTGGGGTCTTTCACTCAGAAAGTCCAGTACCCAGGCGCTCAGGGCGGAGCTCAGACCTAGCTCGATCAGCTTGTCCACCAGTCTGGTGGGGACTATGGTGTTGAACGCTGAGCTGTAGTCAATGAACAACAGTCTCACATAGCCCCCCTTCTGACGGTCAAGGTGGGAGAGAGTGCTGTGCAGTACCTGGGAGACCGCGTCGTCAGTGGACCTGTTTGTCCTGTATGCAAATTGCATAGGGTCCATATCACTGGGGAGAGAGGCACAAATGTGGTCCTTGACCAGCCTCTCGAAACATTTCATGACCACAGAGGTGAGTGCCACCGGTCTGTAGTCATTTGGGCATGTTGGGGAGCACGTTGTATCGTGGTGAAGGCTTCAACGTTTTGGTCTAACTCACTTTTAGGCTAAGTGCTGCTGTATCCACCTGCGACGTATTTATACGTGAGGTGAATAATCTAGTGCCAACCTCAGTTCTGTCTCGTATTACTGCGCAAACCTGGACATGTTGAGACATGTCTTAGCGGTAGCTTTGAACTTGCCATTGGGGGTATGGCCGTTGGCGCCTAGGGGTCGCTGTCCAATAGGAGAACGAATATTATGGTCTGGCCTGTACCTAGGTAAAGGGATATTCCGTGTATATATACAAAGAATATACAAGGGATATCAGACGATATACAAATATTATACAATATATCTCAAGTAATAAATATATATATTCGGTTTAATCTGACCCTTTGTAACAGCCGCCTCCTAATTAGTCCGCACCTAATTAGATAAGCAGAGACAGATTAACCGTCTTGTCCACTACTCAATGTCCGTTGTGAGGAGTAGGGCAATTCACAAAGTCAGTGGGTCATGGTCGTCATCAAGGGAGTCAGGTAGCCTTGGCAACTCTATCAGCCTCGCCACGGGTCGGGTGTATGTCCGTCCCTGGACGAGCACTTCTGCCGCTCTGACCTTTCCGTCGGCACCAGTGATCACTTTGCTTACGCGGCCGGCCGGCCACATAGCTCGGGGTAGTGACTGGTCTATGATCATGACGACTGTGCCCTCCGTCAAATTGTCTCTTTCTTTTACCCATTTCTGGCGGGTCTGTAGAGACGGTAGATAGTGGAGGAGGAAACTGTTCCAAAACTTGTCAGCCAATACTTGACTGTACCTCCACATTCTTCGGCCGTTCGCTTCCTCAGGTCTGTACACTGTCTGTGGGAGCGCGGGGTCCAGCCGCACCATCAAGAGAGTGTTGGGGGTGACTGGGTCGACATCTGCTACATCACTTGAGACGTAACCGAGGGGCTTTGAGTTCAATACTCCCTCGATCTCTGTGAGGACTGTCGTGAGGACTTCTTCCGCCACGGTCTGGGCCCCAAGCACGGCGTACAGGGCTGTCTTTATTGAACGTACTTCTCGTTCCCAGGTTCCCCCGAAGTGAGGGGCGTTCGGGGGGTTAAACTGGAAATCAATCTGAGAGGGAGCGAGGTGGGTCTTAAGTTCTGGGCCCATAGCTTGGAAGCTCTCTCTCAGCTCTCTTTCTCCGCCTTTGAAGTTTGTCCCGTGATCAGACAATAATATAGACGGTTTTCCTTTCCTCGCTGTGAATCTCCGGAAGGCCATAAGGAATGAGTCCGTACTCATGGTTGGAAGGAGTTCTATGTGTATCGCTCGGGTGGTCATGCATTTGAATACAATACCCCACCTCTTCTCCGTCCCTCTTCCTTTCTTCACATACAGCGGGCCGAAGCAGTCCATACTGGTGGAGTGAAAGGGCTTGTCGCCGAGTCGGAGGCGACAGGGGGGTAGGTCAGCCATCCTGGGTATACTGGGCTGTGCTCGCCACTTGCGACAGCCTAGACAGGTCGTCGTACTGCTTCTCTTCCTTGCAGTATCCAATAGCGACGTCTGATCTCAGCGAAGACTCTCTCTGCCCCACGTCCTCGTCGTATTTCTTTATGATGAGCTCTGTGACCTTGTGTCGGCTGTTGAGAACTATAGGGAACTTGACGTCATCCGTTAAGTCCGGGGGCCCTTCTCAGACGACCACCCACTCTGATGAGATCATGGGCGTCGCGCTCAGGGGCCAAGTGGAGCAGTCTGCTGTCTGACGGGACTGGCTTTGATCCCTGCAGACAGTCTAGCTCGTCGGGGAACGAGTCTCTTTGGGCTCGCTGTAGCAGAAGGAGTTCTGCTTCTTCGTAATTAGCTGCATTAATGTCAGTAGTGGAGGGAACCTCAGGGTGGTGCCACAGGAATGTCTTTAACTGTGCACTCTCAAGGGTGGGGCAGTCGTCTATGTTGGGGTCTGTGGGGACTGGTGTGTGTGTCAACCCACAGAACATAGATTTCTTCATCTCTGCCTCCTCTTGACTAGCCTCCCGTGGGGTGGGGTTAGGCCACTCTTCTTCCGGGAGCTTGAGGAACTCGGGACCGTCACTGTAGATATTGTGACGTGTGAGGTCATCCAGGGACATTCCCCGTGTGATGACGTCTGCTGGGTTCTGTTTTGTGGCCACGTACCTCCAGCATGCCGATTCTGTTAAATCTTGGATCTCTGTGATTCTGACTCCCACGAAGACCTTGTATCTACACGAATCGGACTGGATCCATGTGAGTACGGTCATGAAGTCTGACCACAGGATTGTTCTTTGCACCGGGATGGTGAGTTCACGTTGGATTAACGTGGCGAGTTGCGCTCCTACTAGGGCTGCGCAGAGCTCTAGACGCGGGATCGATTGTTGCTTGCAGGGGGCTATTCTTGAACGAGCCAGGATGAAGGCGGTATGTATTTCTCCTCCCTCCTCTCGGGCCCGCAAGTAGGCCACCGAACCGTAGGCTACTTCGGAGGCGTCGCTGAAGACGTGCAGGTCCATCTGACACGTCTCCAGCCGCACTGTGGGTGGGAAGTAGCTGCGGCGTATGTTGACACCTGGGAGCGAGTTGAGTTCTGTTTCCCACTCTCTCCATGTGGAAGCAAGGTGGTCGGGTATGGGGTCGTCCCAGCCCTGGTCCTTGTCCCACAGCTCTCGCACAATCATTTTTGCCCTGGTGGTGTAAGGTAGAATACATCCCAACGGGTCATATTGTCTGGCGAGTGTTCTGTATACACTCCGTCTGGTGGTCGGTAGTGAAATCGACCTTCCCTGCTCCTTGGTCAGGGGTGTGTGTCTATAATGGAGCGAGTCTGTTTTTAAGCGCCAGACTAGTCCTAATGTCATTTCTTGGGCTTCCCCTGGGATGGTCGCCATCCAGGTCTCGCTGCTTGCTGCCTTGTTCTCTGGGGAGAGGCTGCGCAGTACTTGAGGGTCGCTGCTGGCCCACTGCCGGAGATCAAAGCCGCCTTTGATCAGGGAGGCGCGGAGCTTGAGTAGGAGGGCCTCGGCCTCTTGAATGTCAATTTTCTTTATGTGTCCCGCTGTGATTAGCTTGTCAATCTCAGCGCGGTACACAGTGGCTTGAGCGGGGTCTCTGGCTAGGCGCCGCTCGGTGTTCAGTAGATATCGCTCCGTCGCTTCTTTTGAGGCGTGGAAGGTGGGCATACCCTCTCGCCTCAAGAGTGGAGTTGCATATCTCATCACTCCATTGACCTCGACTCTCTTTGTCCTCTGCTCGAGGAGGGCTATGGCATAAATGTCTTCCTTGGAATGAATGTGTTTCTTTTCGTTCTTAAAGGGCATTGTCTCTAGTGTCCATAGCCTCTCGACGTGCTGTAAGAGGGTGGTGTCTTCTTCTGTCACTCTGGAGTGGAGGCAGCGAGTGGCTGCTGGTCGGTTGGGAGACCTGGAGAGGGGGCCTTGTAGTGTCCATCCTAGGCGGGTCTCGACTGCTGCTGGACAGCCTCTGGGCCCGATGTGGACCCGGTCCGTTGGGACGATGAGGTGTGCGTGGTCGGATCCTATGAGCAGGGTCGGGGTGGCGCCGTCGATGAGCGGTATAGGTAGTTGACGCAGGTGCACATATTTTTCCATCAGCTTGGAGATGGGGTAGGTGTACCGCGACAGGCCTATGTCTTGGCTGGTGAAAGCGTTAGTGATCCTATACCGCCTCTCTGGCTGTCCGCTTGCTGCGATAGTGAAGGAGACGTTCTCACCCTTTATTGTCTTCAGGTCTCTTCTTATAGTACGAATTGTCATTGTTTCTTCGCTCCCCCGCAGACCCAGCTGGGCTGCAGCGGATGCGAGGAGGAGAGTCTTTTCTGACCCGTCGTCAAGGACGGCGTAAGTGTCCATGACCTTGTCCTCGTAGCTTAATGTCACTCGGACCACTTTCAAGAGCACTCGGGAGCTCCCGCTGCTGGCGGGGTCAATATACATGACGCTTACTCTGGTGCTGCTTGGGGGTGCGAGTTTCTTCCTGTTGCTGTCATGCAAGACGTCCAAGTGGGCGCCGTCACACCGGCTGCACCTCTTCTTCAAGCGGCACTCGGCTGCCATATGGCCGCGCGCACAGCGGTAACAGCGGCGGTTGGACTTTATCCATTGACTCACCTCGTCGGCGGTCATCTTCTTGAAAGTGTCACATTGTGACAGCCAATGTTCTTTCTCGCAGTACTGGCATACAATCTTCCACTTCTCTTTCGTCGAGGGGGTGTTGTGGTTCTTGTTCCGCGGTACTGATTCGGCTTGGTGCATGACGGTCACCAGCCTGCGGTTATCGTTGGATCTCCGAGGTCCATCTCTGGGGCTTGGTCCACTCCGCACGAACGTATCCAGTCGTAGGCTGCTGACTTCTCTTGCGAGGAAGTCGGCCAGGTCTAGGAGGGATGGCTCGGGACCGTCGGGATCACGGTGGTCTCTTTGCCGCCTGAAGCGCTCTTGTCGGGCTGCAGGGAGCTTCTCTAATATCCTTTCTACATTAGAGTTAGCATACAGTTCGTGTCTACCCTTTTCCTTTTGGGCCCCCAGCATCCCTACCAGGGATTGTACCTTGATAGAGAGGTCATCCAATGAGCGATTGTCTGTGGCTGGGGGGAGACGGTCAATATTCCTTATCTCTTGTATCACGTAGTCCCATATGCGTCCATAACGCTGGTCGAGGGCTACTAGAGCCGTGGTGTATGGGGTACTTGAGTTGGAATATGCCAGCGCTATATTATGCGCTCTGGGCACCTTCAGGTGCTTGAGGAGGATAGCATATTTGTACGACTCATCAGGGACGTCGGACATCATAGTCTCTAAGCACATCCGTAATTCCGTGTACTGTGCTCTGTCCTCGTGCGTAAAATCCGGGAACGTCGGTGTGCCAAGGTACGATGCCATGGATGGCTGGCACATCGGTGAGCGTTGGGGGAGAGGCCTCCTGGGCGAGTCTCCCCGTACGTGTCGCCGTGGGCTGGTACTTGGTGGGTACCAAAGCCCGGGTACCCAGATGCTGTTCCTCGGGGCTGGTTGTGCGTCAAACTCACCTCTGAGTTGAGTCGGGGGTCTGTAGCGCAGGGCCTCGGGGGTAAAGTCTGGGCTGTACTGGATCTCCTGGTCCTGTGGAGTACGATGCTGCTGGTGGGCTTGACCTTCCTCCTCTTCCTCTTCCTCTGCTAGGTCTTCTAGATCTTGAAGTCGTCTATTCAGTCTCTCTGCGGCATAGGCCGGTTCTTCCCGGTTGCTGGGTCTCGCATGGACCGGTCGGGGAGGGGGTTCGGAGACGTGGATAGGCTCTTTCTGTTGGCCGGGCTCCGGGTCGCTTGGTCGGGTAGGGGAAGGTGCCCTAGACCCTTGTCTTGATGATGCCCTGGAGCTCCGTGCGGAGAGAGGGGGTGTCGCCCTGGCAATCAATTGCTCCATTATCTGCGCTTGTAGCCGGTCGCGCTCTGCTTCGCGCTTGATGTGAGCGAGGTCGCGCTCTGCTTCGCGCTGGGCTTGGGCTGCGTCGCGCTGTGCATTGGCGGCGTCGCGCTGTGCATCGGTGGCGGCGCGCTGGGGATCGGCGCGGTCTCTTTCAATATTCTCTTCCGTCTGGAAGCGTCTGGTCTCCAGGCGTATGCGGTCGTCTTCACTCCTTTGCTGCGCCTGGAAGCGCTCTCGCTGGGTCGCAGAGTGTTCGCGTTCACTAAGGGCTTGCGCTTGGAGTTGGCGCTCTCTTTGGTCTGCAGATTGTTCGCGCTCACTCAGTTGTTGAGCCTGCAGGCGTTCTCTTTCCATGGTAGAGTGTTCTCGCTCACTTAGCTGTTGCGCCCGGAGGCGCTCTTGTTCCATGGAAGAATGTTCGCGGTCGCTAAGCGTCTGTGCTTGGAGTCGATCGCGTTCAGTGGAGGCTGCCAGGGTGGCGATGAATGCCTGCGCCAGCATCTTGTCCGCCTCGCTGGGGGAAGACACTGATGGAGGTGATCGGCTTCTGACAGTGCTCGTTGGAGATCCGTTCTCCTGGCGCGCTCCGAGGAGGTCTATCTCCTGGGCGCGCTTCTCTTCTGGTAGTGGGTCGGGTTCCGTCCCTGGAGCGCTTTCTTTATCCTGGAGCTCTCCGGGGACCATCCTGTTGACGTTGTCGGGGGGTATAGTCATGTCATGTCCCTCCTGGTCCCCCCCGTGAGCTTGGTCAGTTACGTTAGAACCCACTAGGGTCTCTACTGGCAAGGTCGCCTGGTCGGTAGGGTTTGACATGCTTTTACTATCCGCTTTTCCCGCATTTAACGTCTGTATAAAGCTAGGTATTAGACTGGCAGCGTAGTCCTCTAGGTAAGGAGGTGGCTGACGTCTGCGCTGCGGGCGTTCTAGCTTAGGGGAGCCGTTTGTGGAGTGTTCACCGCTGGCCATGGTTAATATCAATATTATATTTAGATATTACACTGATATTCCTCCGGCTCGAAGGACCAATTGTAACCGAGGGGTACAATTCCCTGACTGTATTGAGAGTATGGTATCATTAAACCACTACTTAGTTATGTACTTTAATTACTGGCCATACAGTACACGTTATATCTGGTGAACACCCACACAAGAATACGGCTTAACAAAGAAAGTTATATTTAGAAGTATTTATTATTAGAGCAGCAACAATAGGTTACAATATTGAGAATTATGAATTGCGCTTATATGGCGAAGAACACTTAAGTAGGTCAAGAGCGTAAGTCCATGAGCATAATAAGATGGGTATAATTGACACCACCTGTAGCATAAGAATTACATAAGGCACACTCGTAGTCAGCTGCAGATACTAAGGGGGTTCCCTCCGGTTGTAAGCCAGCAGGGGAGAGGAATGGTCAGGAGCAAAGTCTGGATCAACGAGGAATAAAGAGACTCCAGATACAGGAGACAGTGCAATAATCCTTTGGTCCGTAGACAAAGCAACAGCTATACTCCGGTATGCAAGACAGCATGGATGAAAGCTAGCCAGCCTCTGTGGGTCCTAGAGGCGGGCTCGACGGTGCTCCTCACAGGGTAGATCCCACACAGCAGTGGGGTAGACGGTTCTCTGCTCCAGCAGCCACAGTACCAAAGCAATATAATCCAGCCGGAAAAGGCTCTGCATTCGCCGGTGTAGGTTCTCCGGTGTACATATCCAACGGTTCTCGTCTAGGACTCCTCGGATGGCGGCACGAGTTTAGGCCGCCTAGCCTGGATAAGTGCACTAGCTCGGTACGACGAACCGGTGGTAATGCTGGTCACTGTAGAATGGTAGCCGCACGATACACTATAAATAATAGACTATTACTTTACAATAGAATAAGTCGAACTCGACGATACAGCGTTAAACTCTGACACTTTAGCTATCAATTCGCACGCGGTTCTCAAGGCTCTATTTAGGGGCAAAAGGGGCCCACTTCACGGCACGTTGTATCGTGGTGAAGGCTTCAACGTTTTGGTCTAACTCACTTTTAGGCTGCTGCTGTATCCACCTGCGACGTATTTATACGTGAGGTGAATAATCTAGTGCCAACCTCAGTTCTGTCTCGTATTACTGCGCAAACCTGGACATGTTGAGACATGTCTTAGCGGTAGCTTTGAACTTGCCATTGGGGGTATGGCCGTTGGCGCCTAGGGGTCGCTGTCCAATAGGAGAACGAATATTATGGTCTGGCCTGTACCTAGGTAAAGGGATATTCCGTGTATATATACAAAGAATATACAAGGGATATCAGACGATATACAAATATTATACAATATATCTCAAGTAATAAATATATATATTCGGTTCAATCTGACCCTTTGTAACAGTAACATTCTTTTCATTTTTACATCCCGCCACCATCGCCACAGGGAGGAGACAGGAATCCCCAGAGAGACTTCCCACACGAGCTGTATAGATTGAAAAGAAATATTGCAACATTGAGCTATGTAACACTTGGGTTAGGGCTCTCCGAGGAGGAGGCACTGAACCAATACACACGCAATAATCGAATTGAATCGAATAAACATACATATATACATATATTATTATAAATTATTATTATAGAGCAGAACTCCTTTTTGAAGTTCTACTCACCTTGACAATCTGAGGAGGAGGCTCTGAAACACTGAGGAAGGAGAGTCCGAACTCACAGAAGGCACTTCCCCCTGAGAAGGAGCTTTGTGAGGAGGAGCTCTGACAACTCCCTGAAACAGATCCATAACATGGAACCTGAACAACTCACGGAAGTCTTACCAATAGAAACACGCTCAGTGACGTACTCTATGGCGGGGGAATTTCCGCGGTGCACACGCCCAATTTTTCAGGGCGTGGGACCAGGAAACTCCCTCCCCCCTCCCCCCCCTACCCTGTAACGCGCCGAACAGCAACGTGACAGGAACCCTGAAGGACAGGGGGTTTTAACCCCTGACCAATCAAAAACGGGGAGGTAAGGTTTACCAGTTCACCTCTTTACGACCCCTCACCCCTGATACGATGTAATGACAAAGTAGAGCATGACCCAGTCATAGCATGCTACATGAAGCATCTAACAGCTTCACATAGCTCATGTGCTAACCTGCTATCTGAGTTTTACTAAGGAAAAAACACAGAACAGAGAGGGCCCCTTTAAGAGCCCCGGTCCAGACTTACACATGTGCTTCTGTGGGCCAAACATAACCCAGTTGTAGATCACAACGACACACACAACCCTTCATCACAACAAAAAATTGCAAAAGTACACTCTTACTACAGAGGAACGCCGTTTTTCATAACGAGAGAGACACAAGTCCTTGATTACGTATTGGGCACAGGCCTTGCTAAGCACATATGATAAGTGACCAAACAACCTTTTCTTTAGGAAAATAATAGTTTCTCAAGCGGAAGCACAACCCCAGCAACATAAGCTGAGGGTTACATCGTATCCCCACAAACACAGTGACACAATATATTGTAAACAACATGTCTGAGAGGAGGGGGGGAAGCCCCAGGGAAACCGGGGGGGTCACCCCTCCTACCTTACCCTTGATACGACCAGGTTGAACAGGTACCCCTGTTAATATGTGAACATGCTGTTCATTGTCATCACAGGCTGAGAAAAAGATTCATTCCTCAATCACATGTCACTAAGCATAGCTTCACAGGTTAATTAACCCTCTTAGTTGTGAGTTCACCCACGTTACAAACGTTACATGAACACACATGTTCTCATCACAACTAACCAGTTCATTTTCACACATGTAAAAACAACGCCGATTTTCTATGGAGAGAGAAGCTATACCAGTGACAAGACAATTCACACACAACACGCGTCGTATCCTCAATGTATTGCAGCAACACATGTTTTGGAAACATCGTTATTACAAAACATTTAGAAGGGAAGAAAAGAAGAAGTGTTTAAAGTCCGGTCAGGACTCCTACCTTCACCCTGAGCGCAGGCCGAGAGGACTGCAACACTGGTCAACGGGACACCGAGTCGAACCCGGCATCTCCTGCGTTGGTGACGAGGGTAATGTCCGCTACGCCACCCAGCCGCCGTTCTCCATGTTGACGAAGTCCTCGCTGGCATGGCACCCGGGTGTAGGGTCGACTAACATCCTCTGTCAAAGATGACGTTGTAGTCAGAGTGTTTAAGGCATGTTATAGTCACAGTAACGTTCAACAGTGTAGCATTAAGCTAACAGCCGCCCGACTGATAGCAACAAGCTAACGTTTCCTAGCCTAGTGAACACAACGAGCTAGCGCCGCAGCTAACAGCTGACTGGCTAACAACAGTAGGCCACAAACTAGCACGCCAGCTAAGCAGCTATCACCTGAACTGTACACAACGACATAATAAGCCACACTTCAGACAGGCCGCCGCCTGAGTCCCTCCCCATCCTAAGAGGGAAGAGAAAAAGAAATGTCAACACAGTTTTCAACGGTGATTTACCAGACATGCAGCGGAGTCGGCACAATTCCCGTATGGGCTGCAGCCGACTTGAGCATGGAACTTCCGATAACGAAGATCCATGCCCACTTTCCCTCATGCTTTAGGGTGTACTTCCACATTCATGTGAAAGATGGGGCCTGCATGGGACAGAGAAGCATCCGCTTGTCCAGAGAATCCCGGGTTCAACTAGGTCTCGTCGCGGCCCACTAGGTTGACCATCATGGGCGTCAGACCAAGATCCTCCATCCGCCGCTTAAGAAGCCGAGCAGAGGACCCCAATCTGGGGCCGGCCTTCGTAAAATTGTCAGCTAACCCCCATAGCATTAACAGACAACTAGTGCTCGCAAGCAAAACAGTACTCACCCAGCTCGGAAGCAACCGGTTTCTCACAACAGCCGGTGCCTCCCACAGTCCAGCTGTATGACCGGAGGTTCAATACCTATCCAGCCGCAGCAAGGAGGACTGCAGGTGGGGAGTATATCAGCGGCGCAAGCCCCTAATACGAAAAAGCCGGTGGAGGTCAGAATGATCATCATCTTCCAGACACTCCAGTGACGAAGACAATATCGCCGTATTTTCTCGAAAATAGTGAGAGAGAAAATAAAGATATAATGTCAACGTATCTCCTTGTCTTCTGTTTTCCTCTCAACTTTCTTCAGCTTAACAACCTCGTCAAGTGATGTATATAACAGGCACTTCCTTGTGGTGAAAGTGAAGAAGGAGGCGAGTGTGTGGCCACACACCTGCTTATGAAGGTAGCGGATAGGGGTGTGGCCAGACAAATGTTGGTATGTAAAGGTACATTGTGAATTTTTATTCAGTGCAATGCACAAAGTGAGTTTAGTGCTGATGACGCTGAGCGGAAGCTAGTATGATATAGAACTATAGCACCTTTAAGCCACAATGACTCTCACATTATCAATCACAAGCTGTATTGTGCTTTTCTGTAACACTAACATAGGCTAATCTAAGTGCAGGATTGATATGTATTTGGTTATATCTATTTAAAAAAAAAAGTATTAATGATTCTAAAGCAGCCCTAACAGGCTACAGTTTATTTAGAATGGATAGAGTTGGGGGGCGGTCAGGTGGCGTAACGGAGATTGCGTTCGTCACCAAACCCCGGAGCGGCTAGATTCGCCTGTTCGAATCCAGCTCACAGCTCCGGGGTTGTCACCAGCTTGGCTGGCCGTTCACACTAATACAATTGGCAGTATTAGAGGGTGGGAGAAGCTGGCGGGGTGGGTCCGGGTCGTTGTAAACAGCGACTCCTACAGTTCGATCGGGGCGCCTGCTAAGCGCGGATAGGACTTGAGTGGGATAGTGTGATCCTTCCACACGCTACGCCCTCTCAATGAGAATCCGCGCTGCCAGGTGAAAAGAAACAGTTGATTGGCTGGACGTGTGTCGGAGGAAGCACGTGATAGCCTCCACTCTCCCAGACCGACTGTGGGGGGTAAGTGCGCAGCGACCAGGAAGGGGATTGGGAATTGGCATAACGACTAACATTGGGATGGGAGAAAATCGGAGGAAAATGGAGGGGGAAAAAGATCAAAAAAAAAATTGATAGAGTTGGGAGAGGAGGGGCGTGGTTAGAGAAGGGGGCGTGGTTAGAGAAAAGGAGACTGCTTGCTCTGAAGATCCATTTACGCCCCACATCAGTGATTCTAATGTGCCTGTAGACCCCCATCTACTAGCCAAGAGTGTAGTGACAATCTAGTGCATTTTATTTATAATTTTGATGATTTCAAGCTGCTTGTAGCAGGTGATTTTAATTTGACTTGACTGACCATTTAAAGGAGGCATGTGGTAACTTAAATCTAGTTCAGCTAATAACCGAACCCACTCGACCTAATTTAACCTCTTAAGCATCGGATGGCCCGGTGGCGGTCCCTCACGCACTCGCACGCACGCCGCGGCACTTTGCTCTCGTCTATCAGCTCCGGGCTGCGTTTTCGCCGATCAACAAATACATTGTTGGAAAGTTTAATTTACCGCCTTTCGATCACCACACTCAGCTTATTGCGTGTTTCCATTCTCGAGTTACAAGACGAAACATCTGGTGAGCGTCATTTGACAAGCAGTTCAGATGAGTGACCACGTCCGGTTGTGAACGGTGACTGAACTGACCAGTCACAGCTGAGGGCGAAAATGATTGACCACCGTTGTAACCAAGGAGCGTCTGCTCCGAAAGCAATCCCAGACGAGCGCTGACAGTGGGGGAAGGTGACACAAGAAGACAAATAAGTCCATTGTTTTGACTAGAGCATCGAAATGAATGGCAGCGGACGGCCATTTTAGATAATCATGTCAAATTTATACTGGCACACACATTACAAAATCCTTTGTAAAACATTCATTTTCCGTGGGATTTTTATAAACTTTGGACCTGTACTACATAAGACTTCAGGCTTGTAGACAGAACAGAACCATGGTTCTAACAGGAGCTATCAGCTCTGTTTAAAGACAGAACAGAACCACAATCTAGGATGGCTTAGAGTAGACGACAACTTGCAGTGGGCCTGGTCTACAAGATACACTACACCACTAAGTTACCCAATGTACATGTCAAAATACTTCCCAAAGGTCAGTGAATACCACAAACACAACACCAGAGGGACTGGGAGCTCCACAAATCATGTTAAACCCAGATTCGGCTCAAACAAGGGACTAAACACGTTTTGCAATTATGCAACAACAATGTGGAACACCCTATCCACAGCTGTAAATGAATGTGAATAACTACCCACCTTCAAAACCTCTCTAAAAGAGCAACTACGGGAGACTGCAATCAGAAACTGGCCCCTGTAAATGTCCAAACTCAACCCCCTCCAATGTACAGTCCCCCCCCCCCCACCTACCTAAACCCCCCCACCCCACCCAACCACCTCCAATGTACAGTTTCCCCCCCCCCCACCCCACCTACCCAACCTCCTCCAATGTACAGTTTCTTCCCCCTCAAATGTATATACTCTCTTTTTTAGACTATTTTTGTATCACAAACAGTACTGTAGATCTGGTATGTCATAAATGTCTAGATGTAGCAGTACTGTCTATCTGTATGTCATGTATGTCATATATGTTACGATGAATTGAAAATGGGGGACCCTGATGTAAACAAGACGAAAGTCTTTCTCTGGTCTGCATCCCCTTAACAATTCAATCAATCAATCAATCAATCAATCAATCAATCAATCAATCAATCAATCAATCAATCAATCAATCAATCAATCAATCAATGGTTCTAACAGGAGCTATCAGCTCTGTTTAAAGACAGAACATAACCATGGTTCTAACAGGAGCAATCAGCTCTGTTTAAAGACAGAAGATAACCATGGTTCTAACAGGAGCTATCAGTTCTGTTTAAAGACAGAACAGATTGATTGATTGAAAATTCATAGAGATGTCCGATATTATCGGCCTACCGATATTATCGGCCGATATCGGCATTAAAATGTGATATCGGAAAATATCGGTATCGGTTTTCAATTTTTTTCTTTCTTTCTATAACCTTTATTTACCCAGGCAAGCAAGGAAGAACAAATTCTGATTCTATTTATTGTCAAAAGTATGCATAATGTTGTGTTAATTCCACAACAAGAGATATGTTAATTACCTGATATATATGCAGGGGGGGGCCTGCATATATCGGTATCGGTTGATATCGGTATCGGAAATTAAGAGTTGGACAATATCGGTATATCGGTATCGGTAAAAAAGCCAATATCGAGCATCCCTAGAAAATTGTATTAACAGATTGCAGAATGGGTACAATACAGTACAGCTCAATACACACACTTGTTAAGGGGATGCAGACCAGAGAAATATTTTCGTCTTGTTTACATCAGGGTCCCCCATTTTCAATTAATCATAACATATGACATATATGACATACAGATAGACAGTACTGCTAAATTTTTTTATTTATTATTGATCTTTTCCCCCCTCCTTTTTCCTCAGATTTTCTCCCATCCCAATGTTAGTCGTTATGCCAATTCTCAATCCCCTTCCTGGTCGCTGCGCACTTACCCCCCACAGTCGGTCTGGGAGAGTGGAGGCTATCACGTGCTTCCTCCGACACACGTCTAGCCAATCAACCGCTTCTTTTCACCTGGCAGCGCGGATTCTCACTGAGAGGGTGTAACGTGTGGAAGGATCACACTACCCCCCTTAGATCCTATCCGCACTGAGCAGGCGCCCCGACCGAACTGTAGGAGTCGCTGTTTACAACGACCCGGACCCACCCCGACAGCTTTCCCACCCTCTAATACAGCCAATTGTATTAGTGTGAACGGCCAGCCAAGCTGGTGACAACGCCGGAGCTGTGAGCTGGATTCGAACACGCGAATCCAGCGTCTCCAGCATTTGGTGATGAACGCAATCTCCACTACGCCACCTGACCGCCCAGTACTGCTACATCTATACATTTATGACATACCAGATTTACAAATACAGTACTGTTTGTGATAAAAAAAAGTAAAAAAAAAAGAGTGAATACATTTGACGAAGAAACTGTACTGTACATTGGAGGAGGTGGGGGGGTTGGGTAGGTGGGGTGGGGTGGGGAACTGTACATTGGAGGTGGTCGGGTGGGTGGGGTGGGGTGGGGTGGGGGGGGATGGGTAGGCGGGGTGGGGGTACATTGGATTATCGACGAAACCTTACTTGGTTCCAAGAAGAGGGTCTTGTGTATTACTGGGTTAGGGTTAGGGTTGGGTTGATTCACATACCTTTACAGCTGTGGGTAGGGCGTTCCACATTGATGTGGCATAATTGCAAAACGTGTTTAGTCCCTTGTTTGAGCCGAATCTGGGTTTAACATGATTTGTGGAGCTCCCTCTGGTGTTGTGGTCATGGTATTCACTGACCTTTGGGAGGTATTTTGACATGTACATGGGTACCTTAGTCTTGTAGTGTATCTTGTAGACCAGGCCCATTGCAAGTTGCTGTACTCTGTCGTCTACTCTAAGCCATCCTAGGTTTCAAGTTTCAAGTTTCTTTATTAGTTGTCATACAGAAGTACAGAATACTTTTATACAAAATGCTTCTTTCTGTTTCGCTCCAGAGACTGTGCTAGGCAAAAATAGATAATAAAATAAGTATAGCAAGTATAAAATAGAAGTCAAGTACGTAGAAATTTTTTTTCAGTATATACATATATACAATGCTCTATGTAGAGTAGAAGTAACTGAGTTACCATACAATATACTATACAGTGCAAAGCAGAAGTGGGATGAGGTACAATTTAGGTACAATATAATTTACAGTAAGGTGTAATGAGGTATGGGTTGTAGTGCAAATTCTTTACCGATAAATATAAAGTGTGCTTAGGTGTACTAAAGTGGTTAAAGTGGGTGCTGCAGTGAGTTGTATGTTTAAAGTTAGTGTGTGCGTGTGGATGTGTGTGCTGTGAGTGCATTTGATGGTTGTTACATAGTGTTATTGTTCGTTGAGCATCCTGATGGCCTGGGGATAGAAGCTTCTTCTGAGTTTTTCTGTGCTTGCCATGAGACTCCTGTATCGCTTGCCTGACCGCAGCAGTTCAAAGAGGCAGTTGTGTGGGTGGCTCGAGTCTTTGATAATTCTCTTAGCCTTGCCCATGCACCGCTTGTTGTAAATGCCCTGGAGAGTGGGAAACCCCCCTCCAATTGTGCGTTCGGCTGAGCGGGCCACTCTCTGTAGTCTGCTACGGTCTTGTGCGGTGCTATTCCCAAACCAGGAGGTGATATTGCCAGTCAGTATGCTCTCTATTGTGCATGAGTAGAAGTTCTTAAGGATCTTCTGACTGACTTGGAACTTCCTTAGGCGTTGCCGTGCCTTCTTCACAACACTGTCAATGTGTGAGGTCCATGTCAAGTCCTCGGATATGTGGACTCCGAGGTACTTAAAACTGTTCACTCTCTCAACCGGTGCCCCGTCGATGCTGAGGGGGCTGTAGTCCCTGACCCCCGACCTCCTAAAGTCCACAATCATCTCCTTTGTTTTGCTGACGTTCAGGGAGAGGCTGTTCTCTTGACACCATCCCGCTATAACCTTGACCTTCTCCAGGTAGGCCCTCTCGTCGTTTGCAGAGATCAGGCCCACCACTACTGTGTCGTCAGCAATTGATGATTGTGTTGTTGTTCCGCTGTGCCACACAGTCATGTGTGTACAGGGAGTAGAGGAAGGGACTCAGAACACAGCCCTGGGGGGCCCCTATGTTGAGAGTGATGGATGAGGAGGTGCAGTTGACTGCTCTCACCACCTGGGGTCTGCCCGTCAGGAAGTCCAAGACCCACTGGCAGAGGTCATAGTTCAGGCCCAGATCCCTGAGCTTGGCTATGAGTTTGGAGAGGACTATGGTATTGAATGCTGAGCTGTAGTCGATGAACAGCATTCTCACATAGTTCCCCTGCCTCTTGTCCAGGTGTGATGCTGCTGTGTGCAGCACATGGGCTATGGCGTCCTCCGTGGACCTGTTGGGGCGGTATGCAAATTGCAGGGGGTCCAGGTTGATGGGGAGGGAGGAGCAGATGTAGCCCTTCACTAGCTTCTCAAAGAACTTCATGGCTATGGAGGTGAGAGCTACAGAGCGGTAGTCGTTGAGGCAAGCAGGCTTGGATTTTTTGGGTACAGGGATAATAGTGGACTTCTTCAGACAGGTGGGGATGACAGCCTGTTCCATGTCAGTGAATACCGGGGCCAGTTGGTCGGCACAGACTTTTAGGACACGGCCGGGGATACCGTCCGGTCCTGCTGCCTTCCTGATATTCACTTTCTTGAAGGTCCTCCTCACCTCATGTTCTGTTAACCTAAACACTGAGTCTCCATCAGCAGTGTCCCCCCCCCTCCATTGCAGTGGATTGTAGGCTGGTGCTGTTATTCCCAGCCTCAAACCTCGCATAGAAGGTATTGGTGGAATATACACTCCGATCAAGATGATCGACGTTAACTCTCTCGGGAGAAATAAAGGCCGCCACTTGATGGATATATACTCCAGATTGGGGGAGCAGTGGTTCGAAAGCTCCTTCACGTTGCCTGGATTGCTCCAATTGTTGTTCAACATGAAGGCTATTCCACCTCCACGCTGTTTTCTGGATTCTGCTGTTCTATCCTTGCGGTGACTGAAGAAGTGATCGGCCGGTTGGATAGCGTGGTCTGGGACGTCCGGCGTCAACCGCGGCTCGATGAAGCAGAGAACGTTACAGTCTCTAACGTCTCTTTGGAATTGAATCCTTGCTCTGATGTCGTCCAGTTTATTGTCTATTGATTGTACATTGGCTAGCAATATACTGGGCAGAGGCGTTCTGTGCCGCCTGGTTCGCAGTCTGTTTCGGACGCCGGCTCTCCTTCCTCGTCGCCTGGTCCCTTTGTTCCGTGGGTCGAGGTATGGTCCTGATGTTCTCAAGATCTCAGCAGGCCATTGTTGTTGTTCGGAGAGCTGATCCAGAGAGCAATCCAGTTGGTAAGTTTCCCGTAATCCAATGTCTATGAGTGACTGACGGTCATACACATTAAATGCACCTACAGTTGGTACAAACAAAACTCTTAAAACTATAAATATTAACAAAAGTAAGCACAGTTGCAACGGAGCGCACAGAGAGGCAGCCGGTCTTAGCAGCGCCATCTTTATAGTGGGCAGGGGTGAGGTGGGTTCTAGGAGTAAGGTCAAGCAGTAGTCTGACCAGTTTGTTTTGTGATGTTTGTAATTTAGTTTTTAGCGCCTTTGACGTGCTTTGGTACCATGAGGTGCAAGCATAGTCGTAGTACCCTTGAATGAGTGCTCCTGCCAGAGTCTTCAGGGTATTCTTGTTTATCAGAGAGGAGATCCGGTACAAGAATCTAGTTCGTTGGTTGACTTTTTTTATTACATTGGATGCTGTTACGACCCTGGCTCAAAGGCCCGCAACCTATGTGCAAACCAACACCAAAACCCTGTGCTCAAACTCAAAATGCTACTCTATTAAGGAATTGCTGGTGTAAACTAAAGTACAAGCATAGAAGACCGTGATATCTATCTGTTAACCCACACTCCTAACCACAGACCCTGCATGTGTGTTACCAGGGCTGGTTTTAAAGCTGCCAGTAGGTAGCCAATCAGCAGCAATTAGCTAATTGGCAGCCCTCACCTGCATGCCCCGTGACACAGGAGTGATCAGGCCTGCATGCACAGTGACACAGGAGTGATCAGGCTCCTAGTACATAACACCTCCCCCACCAAACTGGTTGCCCAAGAGGCAACCACTACACAACAACCCATAAACAAAACAAAAAAACAACTGTGACCCACTAGTTGTCAGGGCCACTACCACAACAGCGATAACGGGTACCACAAACACCGGTACTATGACCGTGAGAGGGCGTCTGCTAGCATGTTGTCCCTCCCACGAATGTGGCGAATATCCAAGTTATACGCTTGGAGGAACAAACTCCATCGCATCAAACGATGGTTCGAGTTCACCATGCTGCGAAGAAAAACCAAAGGGTTATGGTCTGTATACACAACAAGGGGTAAACTGGAGGATCCAACGTAAACATCAAAATGGTTCAAGGCAAGAACCAAAGCGAGCGCCTCCCTCTCTATAGTAGAGTAGTGCAGTTGATGCCTGTCAAACTTTTTAGAAAAGTAGCACACTGGGTGCTCCACCTCTAATGCATCCTCTTGCAGGAGGACGGCTCCAGCACCGAGGTCACTAGCATTCACTGCCAACTTGAATGGCAGTTGAAAATCGGGAGCTGACAGAACGGGAGCGCTAATCAGAATACCCTTGATGCTCTCAAAAGACTGTTGACACGTCTCAGTCCACACGAAAGGTACCTTAGGACTGAGCAGATTTGTCAAAGGGGCAACAACAGAAGCAAAGTTCCTACAGAAACTCCTATAGTACCCTGCCATACCTAGGAAGCGCTTTAACTCCCGCCTGGTGATGGGAGCAGGGAAGCCCACTATAGCCTCCACCTTAGCTGCAATGGGGCACACATGCCCACGTCCTACCACCTTACCCAGGTAGGTAACCGTGGCCTGTCCAAATTCACATTTTGCAAGGTTAACTGTCAAGTTAGCATCACCCAACCGCTTGAACACTTCCGCCAGATGCTCCACATGTTGTGACCAAGAGGAACTGTGGATAACCAGGTCATCCAGATATGCCTCACAGAACGCTACCCCGGCCAGGACCTTGTTCACTAGCCGCTGAAACGTCGCTGGGGCATTTCGCATGCCAAAGGCCATCACTGTATACTGGCAGAAACTCTCTGGTGTGACAAAAGCGGATATCTCACGTGCTCGCGGAGTAAGCGGAACCTGCCAGTATCCCTTTAGCAAATCCAATTTACTTACAAAGGCTGCTGAACCCACCCGATCGATACAGTCGTCCATCCGAGGAAGAGGGTACGAGTCCGGCTTGGTTACTGCATTAACTTTACGGAAGTCAGTACAGAACCGATGAGTGCAGTCTGGCTTATCAACAAGCAGGCAGGGGGAGCTCCACGCACTAGAACTGGGCTCCGCAATGCCATGTCTCACCATATAGTCTACTTCCTTACTCAAGATCCGTCGTTTTTCCGGATTCACCCTGTAGGCATGTTGCTTAATTGGCCCTGCACTACCAACATCAATGTCATGCTCGAGTACATTAGTACGACTAGGGACATCAGAAAACAAACGTATATGCTGTTTAAGTAGGCGCACCACATCCGTACGCTCAGGAAGTGGCAAGTATGACAGGTGTGAGTCCAAGTCACCTAGTATCTTGGTGTTTGGCAACCTGCCCTGAGAAATCTCCTTCGACACAGAACAGTCGGCTACAATAGGAGATGCAGAAACTGTTAGAACAGCCAGAGGCTTGACCCCTGACTGGTCAATCTGAGCCCTATCATTGTACGCCTTCAACATATTGACGTGACATAATCTACTCTTGCGCCTGCGGTCGGGAGTCTTAATCAAGTAGTCGACCTCACCAACTTTGCGCTCAACGGAATATGGCCCACTGTATTTAGCCTGTAATGCAGACCCAAGAATAGGCGAGAGAACCAACATCTTGTCTCCCGGTGAGAACACCCTATGTCGGGTCCGCCTATCATACCACACCTTCATTTTTCCTTGGGCTACCTTTAGGTTCTTTTTCGCTAGTTCACGTGCTCTACTAAGCTTAAGCCTGAAGTCACACACATAGTCCAACAAATTAGTAGAGGAAGGAGTCTGGTCAGCCAACCACTTTTCCTTCAGCAGTTTCAAAGGACCCCTCACTGTGTGGCCGAACACCAGCTCAGCCGGGCTGAATCCAAGAGACTCCTGGGTTACCTCCCTAGCAGCAAACAGAAGCAAAGGGATTCCATCATCCCAGTCTTTTTCGAACTCCGTACAATATGCCTGCAGCATTGTTTTGATAGTCTGGTGAAATCTCTCCAGCGCCCCCTGGGACTCTGGATGATAGGCAGAGGAAGGGCAATGCTGGATAGACAACTGCTGGAGGACCTGAGCAAAGAGACGGGACATGAAGTTAGACCCTTGATCTGATTGAATAACCTTTGGTAAACCAAACGTCGAAAAAAACCTAACCAGAGCTTTGGATATAGCTGGGGCTGTGATCTTGCGTAAAGGAATGGCTTCAGGAAAACGGGTCGCTGCACACATAATAGTCAAAAGGTACTGGTTCCCTGTCTTAGTTCGAGGGAGGGGACCAACACAGTCAATGAGGATCCGCTCAAAAGGTTCCCCAACGGCAGGAATAGGCTGCAGAGGAGCCTGAGGGATCTTCTGGTTTGGTTTACCAACAACCTGACACATATGGCACGAGCGGCAATATTGTGCCACATCCGACTTCAAACCAGGCCAACAAAAATGTCTCAGCACACGGTCATAAGTCTTCCTGACTCCCATGTGACCAGCAAGATCATGATCATGTGCTAGATGCAGTATATCAGGACGATACACGGCTGGAACAACAATCTGAAACACACTGCCCCAGTCATCCAGACTGGACAGGTTAGGTGGTGTCCACTTTCTCATGAGCACGTCATTGCTAACAAAGTATCCTTGAGACGTATCTATCATTGCATCCTCTAAAACCGCCTCTTCAAAGAGGGACGACAAGGAGACATCCTTGTTTTGCTCTAGTACCAACTGCTCATGAGACGGTATCACCTTACCAAAACCCTCATCAGGGCCACTTTTCAACTCAACAAAGAACGTGTCACTAAGTGTCATATCACAATCTGAGTTAACAACATCATGGGTGTCACATTTGACCTTTGACATTGCGAGTGTTACCGCACACACAGGAAACACTCCTGGATGTTTCTGTGCGAGCTCATCAGGAACCTCAGAAACTACAGGGACGGGAATTACAACTGGAGTAGCCAGCACTTTGCCACCGGCCAAATCGTTCCCTAGAATGAAGGACACCCCCTTTATGGGGATGTGAGAACACACTCCTACAACAACATTGCCTAATACTAAGGGAGAGTTTAGCGAGACCTCATGCAAAGGAGTATTCACAAAGCCTCCTCCAAAGCCCTGAACAATGGCACCGGAATGCAATGAAGAATCTTCCGAAAATGGCAAAATCCCATCCAGAATGAGAGACTGGAAAGCTCCTGTATCTCTCCATATTGTAATAGCCTGCTTTGATCCTAATGCACCAACCAGCGAAACAAATCCATCCATCATAAACGTTGAGGAGCCCTCTAGCTCCCTGTCTGCACCTTTGATACTTCGCACCCCACCCTCTAATGTCGGCATAGGTGTCCTGTCCATGATTTCTACCAGAGCCACAGTTTTTACATTTTTCTGCTTAAGCACAGGGCACCCAGCAACGATATGACCAGGCTCCTTACAGTAAAAACAGATAACCGCCTCTGGGAATGCACTAGCAGAGCCACCTTACCTAGGAGTCGAAGTAAACCGACCAGCAGACACGGGTGCCGGGAACCGGCTCCCCTGAAAAGGACGCCTACTACTCCTGGACTCCACACGGCCCTCCTCTACAAAGACAGATTTGTGTGTTAGCACAAACTCATCAGCCAAGACAGCAGCGTCGCCTATCTTCGATACCTTATGCTCATTTAGATGTGTGTTAACGTTATCAGGAACACACCTTTTAAATTCCTCTAGGAGAACCAACTGTCTAAGCTGCTCCCTTGACTCTACTTTTTGCGAGGTGCACCACCGGTCAAACAGGTTCTCCTTCTCTTTTCCGAATTCAACATACGACTGTCCCTCCGACCTGCGATAGCCTCTAAAACGCTGACGATAGGCCTCGGGAACCAACTCATAAGCCCTCAATATGGAAGCTTTAACAAGCTCATAATCAGCGCTTTGTTCAAGGGACAGAGCAGTATAGGCTTCTTGTGCCCTACCAACTAAAACACATTGTAGCAGCAGTGTCCAGGCGGTATCAGGCCACTTCAATGTGGTTGCCACCCGTTCAAAAAGGGGAAAATATCTTTCCACGTCTTTCTCAAAAAATCCTAATATTCCTGCCTACATCAAAACCGGAACGTGACTCTGAATGCAGAGCACCCACCTGTAAGGCAGCATGCTTAAACTCAAGCTCCTTCTGCGCACGCTCGTGCTCCAGCAACATTTGTCTCTCCTTAAGCTCCCGCTCCTCTTTCCTCTCTTTAAGCTCACGCTCCTCTCTCCTCTCTCTCTCCTTAAGCTGACGCTCCTCTCTCCTCTCCTCACGCTCTCGCTCTAGCTGCCTTTCCTTAAACTCCAACTCCCTAATCCTCCACTCACCCTCTGCACCAGGTAACAGCGGAGACGCGTCAGACAAAGGAGGCTCCTCCACCCTCTCCTCAAGCACCTGCTCTCTAATGAATAACACCCTTAAAGCACTCAAGGCAGTTGGCTTCAAACATTTCTCACTTGCAGTAAGCTCTACCCTGTAGTGTACAGCAAGTTCTAGAAGTTGTTCCTTGGAAAACTTCTCCAACATGTCATGAGACGGGCGATCAACAAAGTCCTTGATGGAAGCCATCGTTACTGTACCAGTCACCACAAGCTACTCACTTTACCTTACAGTCACGAAGAACCACTAACAAACCACGAAGAACCACTAAAGAACCACTGAAGACCCCCTAACGCACCACTGAAGAACCACGAAGAACCACTGAAGAACCACTGAAGAACCACTGAAGAACCACTGAAGAATGCTAATGCCAATAATAACAACCAGAAGGGAACGCGGTGGAAAATGTGAGCTCTACGGAGCGCACCTTTCTAGTTTGCAAAAAAATAAACAAAATAAAAATAAAAATAAAACACAACCACCCTGAAATAAATAGACGTGTCATACACGCAGGAGGTCAGGTGCTACCAGGTATGCTCACCAAACACTCAAACAAACAAAATAAATTCAACAAACAAATCCAAACAGGTGCGCCTTCTAACCTGATATGACTACATATGCTTCTACATCTAAACTGCAGTCAAAACCGGCCCACCACATGTCTACCCTAAGAAACACTAAATCAGGCCCTACCACACTACCTGTGTTTTCTGGCCCCCTACCTACCCTTAAACTAATGCCCTGTAGACCTAACCATCTTCAACCACACCTGCTACCAGTCAAAGATCATACTTGACCATCCCCCCGTCCAGTACATGATACTGTACCAGACAAGTAGATGGTGCTAATCCCTTCCCTGACTGCCCCAGGAGTATGTGGTGCACAGGAAGCTAACCAACAACCAGAAAATACTGTCCCTATCTACATGTGGTGCCCACTAAACTATATATTTTAACAGCATAAGTAGTCACATCAAATTACAAACAAATAAGGCATACTCACCTGTTTGATGAAACGGCTCAAGCCCCCACGTTACACAATATGTAACGAACACCACCCAAACCATAACACCATGACACCCTGTGTAACACAAAAAAAAAACACCAAACAAATTGCTAGGGGTAAATATCCCGGACGAGCGCCCAACTGTTACGACCCTGGCTCAAAGGCCCGCAACCTATGTGCAAACCAACACCAAAACCCTGTGCTCAAACTCAAAATGCTACTCTATTAAGGAATTGCTGGTGTAAACTAAAGTACAAGCATAGAAGACCGTGATATCTATCTGGTAACCCACACTCCTAACCACAGACCCTGCATTGCATGTGTGTTACCAGGGCTGGTTTTAAAGCTGCCAGCAGGTAGCCAATCAGCAGCAATTAGCTAATTGGCAGCCCTCACCTGCATGCCCCGTGACACAGGAGTGATCAGGCCTGCATGCACAGTGACACAGGAGTGATCAGGCTCCTAGTACATAACAGATGCCATTTTGTCACAGGAAAGATTTGCCTCTAGGATGGAACCTAGGTATGTAATTTCATCTTTCCTTGTGACAATATTGTCACCCACTGTAGCTGAGTTTGTTATTTGAACCGAAGAGAATGGACTCTGTTTTACCCAGGTGTAATGATAGTTTGTTGTCAGCGAGCCAGGTGCAGATTTTGCCTAGTCCCGAGCTGAGGGTTTTTTCAACCTGTAACTTGTTCTTGTCAGAGACCAGCAGGGCTGAGTCGTCCGCGAACAGGAACAAGTTGCAGTCACAAGCTGACGACATGTCATTTGCATAAATTAGGAACAGTAGCGGTCCTAGTATGCTTCCTTGTGGAACACCACAGCTCTGGGTGACCATTCTAACCAATCAAACGTGAGCTTGACGTTCTTACATGGAATGCTGATTTTAGATTGGTTCAGTTGACGCAGTGCCCTCATGGCCCCTCCCCCTCACAGACCCGTCTTATCACAGACCAGTCTCATTAGCACCAAAGATAGCAAGCGTGCAGGTCCTCTTTTAACATCACTGATATTAAACAATGGCCCAGTAAACTATTCACTTGTCTGACGTTATCTAGCTGGCTAGCTACTGATAGCTCATAATATCATTGAAGTTCGTTTTTGCAGCTGTGGCTAAAGTTAGCTAGCTACCAGTGTACCATCCATCTGCGACAGACTTAATTAAACACTTCATGGAAACGGTCGGAGTAACGTTAACGTTATGTCGAGTTCATACTACAGTACACTACACTAGGGCTGACCCCTTTTAGTCGATTAGTCGACTAATCGGTCTAAAGGAGCCGTAGTCGACTGCCAACCTCTTAGTCGAATAAAAAAATAAAAAATCTATAATATTTTTTTTACAAATTTTATCATCATTCTTTCCAAAAGAAAAGAGGCCTAAAAGTGTGGTTAAGGCTAATGGCACGCATACCTGAGGCTAACTGCCTACGAAAACAGGCACAGAGGCACTGAAAAAGAATTTCACCCATCTAATGAACAGACTAGACAAATATCAAGATGTATCCATCAGTGGACCAATTGCATGCTTTTGCAGAGGACAAGAAGCCTTCAGTCGACTCCTTCAAACATTAAGCACCCCCCACAGCCCAAATGGAATGATACAATTTTGTTTTAATTAAATTATTATGCTTTTTTTTTTTATTATTATTATTTTTTTGTCGACTAATAGTCGACTAATGCCACATTTTGGCCAATAATAGTCGACTATCCAAATCCTTAGTCGGGGACTACACTACATACACTACACTACACGTATGAACTCGACATAACGTTAACGTTACTCCGTTTCCATGAAGTGTTTAATTAGCAGCAATCTGTTGTTGAAAATGTAACGCTAATGCTCCGTGCATTGCATGGACAGGAAGCCGTCATGCGAGGACAGGAAGCCGCCATGAAATCGTTGTAGTCATATTGTAGTCTTTTAGTCTTATTAACTAAAAGATTTTAACCAAATAAAAAGCAGCAGCACTATTGCATAACTGAGTCATGTTTGCTATGTATTTCTTTCTTTAGGGGAGTAGGACATTTGTTTCACAGTTTTAGCATGATGTTTTATAGATGGCTAGGTTAAACACAGGTTTTTGTTTGTTAATCTGTAGACCGTTTTCGCCTAAAGGTACATGCAGGGCTTGACGTTGACACCTGCCCACCTGCCCAGGGCTAATGAAAATGCTGAGTGGCTAGTGACTTTGGAAAACCACTAGCCACAGTGGCTAGTGAGCCAAAAAGTTAACGTCAAGCCCTGCATAGGTGTGTCAATGATAATGTTCACAGCGTTTGGAGCAATAATAAATTACGTTCGTCACCAACACCGGGAGACACTAGGATTCGCCTGTTCGAATCCAGCTCCCGGCGTTGCTATCAGCTTGGCTGGCCTCTCACACTGATACAATTGGCAGTATCAGAGGGTGGGAAAGCTGAAGGGTGGGTCCTGGGCGTTGTGGACAGCGACCCCTACAGTTCGGTCGGGGCGCCTGCTCAGCAAGGGTTGGAACTGAGGAGAGATAGTGTGGCCTCCCACACGCTACACTCTCCCCGGTGAGAACCTGCGCGGCCAGGTTGGCCTGCCCCAGGCTGCACATGCGTCGGAGGAAAGCATGTGACAGTCTCCGGTCTCCCGGACCAACAGTAGGGGAAAGTACGCGACAACCAGGAAGGGTGGGATGGGAGAAAAAATCGGGAAAAAGGAGGGGAAGAAAGATAAAAAAAAAAAAAAAAAAAAAACTCTTCCACATCTACACCCTCCATCTTGTCCAAGTCAGCCGTTGCCCCAACTGGAGCTCCTTTTGCGGCTGAGTCACTGGTCGCAGGCAGTAGTAAACAATGGAGTCAACAGTCAGAAGCACAGTTGTACAGTTGGCGTGTAGCAGTATGATTACAATGATACTGTCCCCAGCAGGGGTTAGTGAAGAAGAAATTACCTATATTTATTACTTTTTGGGTGGGGGCGCGAGTGCGGGGATTTTTGGCTAGTGAAAATGCTGAGTGGCTAGTGACTTTGGAAAACCACTAGCCACAGTGGCTAGTGAGCCAAAAAGTTAACATCAAGCCCTGGGTACATGCCTAAGTAAATGGAAGATTGCTCCACTTCTGCAAGGTCAATTGGCATGTTCTTGGTATCTAGGAACATCTAGGGACCTGGGGGTATGTATTTCCAGTGTCAGAAATATTGTGTCTGTTACTAGGCTGAGTAAATTGTAATGAATACATTAATTATGAAATTATTAATTTCTTTTTTGTAAAAATGCTCACTGAGCTCATTCACCACCTTATTGAGATCATGTGTACAACAAATCTAAGCAAATTAACTGTGGGAAGATGATTAAACAGAAGGATTTGTAGTTACAGTAATTAATAAAAATCGACTTTAATTATAAATTCATATTTGACCTTGAACTTGACCTTGACCTTATTATAGCCAAATCATACATCTATGGATAGGGAAAATGCTCCTCTTTCCAATGGCAGGGATTGAATCTGGATTTAGTAATTTCTTGCGGTTTTTACGATAATTAGCATTTTCCGATAAATTTGTATTTCCGATAAAACATCGGTAAAAATGAAAATATACACTTTGACTAATGTTTTTGATAGGGTTATGGTCTTTACTCTTGGCTACAAAAAAAATATTTAAAAACATTGACCTCTTAACATCCAAGGGCCCACATGTGGACGATTCTTTGCCGATCTCTAGTGGCTCGGGTGTGCATTTATTTTAATACAATATATAGATAGAATTAAATCCCTATTTGTTGCCTGTCGATTGCCCTTTCAGGTGACAAAATCCTTTTTGCGGTTCTCGAGTTACATGCCGATATGTGATGCGTGCCCCAAAGTACGCAAAAGTACACATTACCACCTCCGACTCCCGGGGCTCTAGCTCCGTTAATCATTTGGCGATCTCGAAAATCTTTGCACAGGGTTGTAGCCAATGAGTGTGGCCTTCCAATGATATCCCATGATATGATAATTGGGGATCTAATATGGTCTCTATTGATCGATTTATGATAAAGAAAAACAGGGGGACCTTAAGGCTTAACAGGTTAAGAGGGGGGGTTTGATTTGATTTGATTGAAGTTTATTTCAAATATGCAACACAACAAACACACATCAAGTACAAATATATCCTTAAAGGGGAACTCCAACATCTTGGAAAATTAGCTTATTTAACATCTTCCCTGGAGTTAGACAAGAAGATACATACCTTTTTTGTCTCTGTGCGTGCATTTTAGCTTTGGGAATAGACGCTCCGTTAGCATAGCTTAGCTTCATCACTGGAAGTGAGGCAGGACAGTAGCCTTACAGTGCCTTACAGTGTATTGCAAGGTCTGACATTGACCAAATTTGATATGCATGACCTTGGTGGGCTCTAGGTCAACTCCTGAAAAGGGGGTCAATGTCAGACCTTGCAATCAAAAGTTAGGGGGCGCACTGAAATTATGGCAAGGGTTATTAGCCCCCTAACTTTTGATTGCAAAGTCTGACATTGACCCCCTTTTCAGGAGTTGACCTAGAGCCCACCAAGGCCATGCATATTAAGTTTGGTCAATGTCAGACCTTGCAATACACTGTAAGGCACTGTAAGGCTACTGTCCTGCCTCACTTCCAGTGATGAAGCTAAGCTATGCTAACGGAGCGTCTATTACCAAAGCTAAAATGCACGCACAGAGACAAAAAAGGTATGTATCTTCTTGTCTAACTCCAGGGAAGATGTTAAATAAGCTAATTTCCCAAAATGTTGGAGTTCCCCTTTAAGCCATTAAAATAATAAATATATAAATATTTTTTTTAAATAATAATAATCTAAAATAAAGGATAAGAGTATCGATAAAGTACCGATCCGCTAAGCAGTATCGATAAGAGTAGTAGTATCAAATCCTAACGATACCCATCCCTAACTGTTATAGTAATTTTTTAATCAAAAACAAAAATATATTACATTATATATTCTTGGTGCTCCTTACATTGGGGGGGTAGGGTACCAATTACCTCCACCATCTGTTCTCTCCCCTCCAGGTAGGATTGCATCCAGCTCACTGATAGACTATCAAGACCAATTGCTTTTTCGAGATGGACGTAAGAATAGAAACAGGGCGGTAGTTGCCTGGGTCTAATTTGCTGCCCTTTTTGTGCAGATGGGTTACTCTCGCAATTTTGAAGTCTTTGGGTACATGTCCCTGTTTTATGGAGAGCTTTATTATGTGTGTGATGACTGGGTTATATAACAGGAGCTATCAGCTCTGTTTAAAGACAGAACAGAACCATGCTAGAATACTGCCTCATCTTCTGTCAGACAAATCCAAAATAAATGCACCTTTGCTGTGAGAAAAGCTAGGTCTATTAGCTAGACCTAATCACAAATGCATATGCAAACCCAGCAACATTTTGGAAAGCGGTACATTTAATAAAACATTAAACTTCTGATTCCCTGCCTACATTTATTGATTATGGTGGCTGTTTTTTTCTGATCAGAATGAGATCTGCCTTGCATTCAACAAACGTTCAGCTGTTGCTGGCCTTCTGTTTGAAAAAGAGTACCCTGGGTGTAAATGATCACGCTGAATGTGTGTAAACTACGAACCATGCGTAGAGTGTTGTGTTCATTCATAGTTAAAGACAGTAGCAGCTGATTGCCTTCTTGTGACAGTCACACTCCAAGTGATTTGGCTTGACTTTACAACTGCAAATACATGAAAAGAAGAGTTTTAACGGTTCTTCAGTGCAAGGGTTGAATTACAGAGAGAGTGAACTAAAAGTTGGTAGTCAATCCAAGAGAGAACTCCCATTGTGCATCCCTAGCAATGGTGGAGCTCACTGGGCTTAAGAGATGAAATGATACATCATGTTTAAAGCCATATAATTTTAACTGTTTACTATTTAAAAAAAAATTTTTTACCCATGTTTAACATTCATAGCCGATTCTCAAGATATCTGTAAAAAATTACACATATTTTCGAATTTTAACCACTTAAATTAGTGTTTGTTTGATACCACGTCAGTTTTTATTGAAAAAAAACTGATAAACCGCCATATTCACCATATATCTATAATTTTTTTCCACTACTTTACAGCATATCAAAACGGGACAAAATTCCTGTGAATAAGAATCTGCCATTATAAAAAAGAAAGGTTGACTATTTCGGTCAGAAATAGCGGTCAGAAATAGCCGTTAGTAAGCGTTAGTAAGCACCGGTTAGTACTAATCTATTACTAAAAGATATGTATTGTATGTATTTTGAATGCCTGGTGTAATTATTCTGTTTATTTATCGATATATGATGTGAAAATTAGAGATTAGAGATAAAAAAAAAAAAAATTAGACTTGCGGTTTTATGGCGGTTTTATAGCGGTTTTATTAACATGGAAGTGGATGGGAGTAGAAAAAGGGACCAGGGGTAAAGAAGGCACTAAACACTATAACTATTGTTTTAGAGTGTTTCATATTATAAGCTTTTCACACAATGAACATATATGTAAAATTAAGATATTTACCCAATTTCATGAAATAATAATAAACACAGACACCGCTGTGCTCACACACACACTCAAAATATTTCAAAAAAGTAGAAAAAGGGACCAGGGGTACACAAGGGTTAAATCCATCAATATAAACAAAGCACACTCATCCTGTCTTTCAACTTAATAATTACATTAGCAAAATGTTAATTACTTTGCAAATGATTGATTATTTAATTCAAACTTGACTCCGCTAATGAAGCTTTTTTTCACCCTTCCTCTTGCATTTGTTAAGTCCGGCGAAGACAGTTTTTTTAATTGGCAGGTTTGTGCATGTTTGAGTTGTAGCCCAACCCCTCAGTGCTTTCCTCTCTCGAGGGCCGGACTGGGGAAATCATTCAGGCCGGGAAAACTTAATAATAATAACTTTATTTGTAGTTCAGAGTGCTTTACATCAGTAAGGAATAAGATATAAAATCTGTGTAAAACAAGTAGCAAGAGCAAAGCATAAAGTGGGATACAATAATGCATGCGGATATATTAATCAATCACCTCACGTTCCAATAGGCTTCTTGAATTTCTGTAATCTGTTACAAAACATGATAAAGGTCATAGTATGCACCCAGCGGATAGTGGGGCGTAGAAATAAAAGTAAAAATAAGTAAAATAATAGCAACGGTAAAATGAGCACAAAGTGCAGACATCTAATATCCCAATACGCCACTTTGTTTATGGTTTGATTTAGGAGGCTTTCACACTAGAAATCGGGGTCTAATCAGAGCGCGATCGCACCAAAATATCGCGTGATGAGAACGCTTCCCCTGGTCCCCGGGGACGCTGATTCGCTCCAAACCTGGACAGCTGGAATAGGTGGTCTCGGGTGCGAACCAGCGTCCCCGACGAGGAGCGGGGCATGGTGTGCAAGCTTACTGTAATGCTTTCATGCTTGCTTGAATTTTGGGCAGATAAAAACATACAGCAACAACTGGACAATACCCACAGAAGCGAAAGGTTATCCTATAACCTAGTTATATCAATACTGGCTGAGCGTCTCGCTCTTCGCCATAATGAGATATCTCTTATCTCCTAGCACCTACTGTGCTCACGAACAAACAATTGCACTCACATGCACGTGACCAGGCCACGCCCCCGCGTCCTACTATATGACGCCGGACATGGTCACACTCTACCTTCCTCAGAAAAAGTTTCCAAAACTGAAAACCCAGCCAAGGGACCTCAGGGCGCTAAGAGCGAGATGCTCAGCCAGTATTCATATAACTAGGTTATAGGATAACCTTTCGTTATATTATCATACTGGCCAATCGCGTCTCGCTTGTTGCCATAATGAGATATGGGGCAGAGCAGACGCGTGGCCCGACAAGTGTACCCCCTGAGGGCCCGCAAGCCCTACTACCAGGGGGGAGGGGAGTCCCGTCCACCCGCCCGTCCTATCGAAGCGGGGGATGCAGTCAAAAAAGAGAACCAGAAACCTAAAAGCGCACAGTACAGGCAGGACCACGTGTGACACATCACCCCGTGGCACACACCCACACACCCCTGCTAACCCACCGACAGGCGGGATGCAGGGGAGGTCCCAGACCTCAGAACCGCCTGGGAGACAGAACCCCCAGTCATGTCCATGAGGTAAAACTTAACGAAGGGACCCCGGGGAGGACCAGGAGGCCGCAGCACAGATGTCCTCCACCGAGGCCCCCCCTAACAAGGCGACAGAGGCCGCCACTCCACGAGTGGAGTGCGCCCTGACACCTCCAGGGGGGACCTGTCCAGCCAACGTGTAGCAAAGGGCAATGCCCTCGCACAACCATGTGACAGGCGCTGCTTGGACAGTGTCTTACTAGCGCGAGGGCCACCGTAACAAACAAAAGTTGATCGGCAGCCCTGAGATCCCGAGTCCGACTGAGGTAAACCCCCAAAGCACAGACAGGACACGACAGATGAAGGCTCGCCTCTAACCCACTAGCGTGAGGAGGCGGATGAAACGCCTGAATCACAATATCCCTGGAGCGAAAAGAGCTCCGGATATTCTTTGGCACAAAGACTGGATTAGGCCTCAGAGTCGCACCGCTATTGGCACGAATAGACAGGCACTCAGGCTGCACCGAGAGAGCACACAGCTCACCCACGCGCTTAGCGGAGGTGATGGCCAGCAGGAACGCAGTCTTGAAAGACAGCTGCTCCAACAGCGCCTGCTCAAGAGGCTCAAATGGGGCCACCGACAACCGGCCGAGGACCAGTTGGAGGTCCTAACTCGGAGACAGAGAACATTCCACCGGCTTGAGACGCCGAGCGCCAGGCAGGAAACGTTTCACAAGAGGGTGGCTGAACAATGTAACGCCCTCAAAACCCACATGACAAGAGGATATAGCTGTGGCGTATACCCTCACCGTCGAGGACGACAGTCTACCCATAATAGACTGAAGGAAGGAAAGGACAGCGTCCAGGGGGCAGGACACCGGGTCCCAGCCCCCCACCTTACACCACTCTTGAAAAGTATGCCACTTACCCGCGTAAACCGCAATAGTGGAGGGAGCACGCGCGTTTCGGATGGTGTCGACCACAGAAGGGTCAAGACCCATCCCCTCCAGACTCACCCCCTCAACAGCCAAACCATCAGTGGCTGTTCCAGAACAGGGAACAGCCACAGAGACCCGTGTGCCTGAGAGAGGGCCCGCGCTGACCAAGAAACAGGCCACGGCGGGGCTACCAAGAGCTGGATCAGGACCGGGAACCACACAGCCGTGCCCCGGTCCGGCGCGATCAGGATCAAAGTCCTGCGCTCCCGACGTATCCGCTCCAACAGCTGAGCTATCAGATGTATGGGGGGGAACGCGTACAGAATCCCGGGCGGCCATGGATACATCGAAGAGGCATCCACCCCCAAGGGAGGAATGTCCCCCCGACTGACCGAGAACCATAAGGGGCACTGGTGAGACTGTCTGCTCGCAAACAGATCCACCGTGGCTTCCCCGAACCGGTCCCAGACTTGTCTGACTATGTCTGGACGTAGTCCCCATTCGCCGGAATGTGGACCGCCCCGCGACATCACATCCGCGCCCACATTCTGCTTGCCAGGGATGTAGAGCGTCCTCAGGCTGCGCAGATTGAGAGACACCCATAGCCAGAGCTCGACCGCCGCCTGGTGCAGACGGAGGAGCGTACTCCACCCTGTCTGTTGATATACGACGCTGTCATCGTGTTGTCCGTCCTGACCAACACGTGCTCGCCCACCACCAGGTGGCCGAGCCGCTTGAGGACAAGAAGGACCGCCTTCAATTCCAACACATTGATATGCAGTGCAGACCGGGTAGCATGGCACGTCCAGCTGCCCCCTACTGCGTTGGTCCGACACGTCCCCCCCCATCCCGTGAGGGAGGCATCGGTGAAGACCGTGACCTGTGATAGCCTGCTGCCCATGGAGATCCCGCTGGTGAGGGTACCAGTCCTCCCCCAGTGGTCGAGATCCCCCAGTATTGACATGGGAACCTTCAGTCGTTTCCACTTGCCTCTCACCAGGTCTATTTTCATACTGGAAAACCACCTCTGTATCCTCCTCATGAAGAGGAGGCCAAGAGGGACCACAGAGTGAGCAGATGCCATCATACCGAGTAGGCGCATCACAGACAGCGCCGTAACCGTCCTGCCAGGACGGAGCCCCCTGAGCGTGTCGAGAATAGCCACTCGCCGCCGCTCTGAGAGGGTTGCCCTCATGGGCCTTGAGCTAGAACCAAGCCCAAGTACTCCACCTGTTGACTGGGAAGAGGAGTACTCTTCTCCCAGTTCACAGCAAAACCCAGACTGGTGAGGAATTCCACCACCAGCCTGGTATGAGACCTGGCGACCTCCTCCGACCGGGTGAGGAGCAGAATGTCATTGAGATAGAAAATAACTCGTATCCCCTGACGACATAGAGGCTCCAGCGCGGTCGCTACGCACTTGGTGAATGTGCGGGGGGGCCAGAGAATAGCCGAACGGCAGCCTCTGGTATTCGTACGCTACACCCTGAAAGAGGAAGCGAAGGAATTTCCTGTGAGGAGGGAAGATCGGGATGTGAAAGTACGCATCCTTCAGGTCTATGGAGGTGAACCAGTCTCCCACTCTGACGGAGCTTATCAGGTGTTTGACGGTCAACATCCTGAACCGCCTCGTCACAATCAGCGGATTGAACGCAGACAGATCCAGAATATGTCTGACACTTCCCGATTTCTTGGACACCAGAAAATACCGGGAGTAAACGCCACACATCGCGTCCTTCCTTGGGACCACGACGATGGCTTGCTTCTCTAACAGAGATTAGATCTCGTCGGCCAGAGCTGTCACTGCTGCTGACCCTGACAACAAGGTCTGATAATCCCAAAGCGCACCCGCCGTCACTTGCCGCTGGTCCGCCAGGAACCGTAGATAGGCGGCCCGGTCTCACCCGCTGTGCGCTGTCAACCCTGGACCCGCCAACCGTGCGAGCAGGGTGTCTCGTGGAGTCGGGACATCGGACCCTGACACTACTAATGAGGCAATCGCACCAAAGGGGGGACCCCGACAGAAAGGGCCGGTTTGATACAGGGGGAAGCTGACGTCACACTGGGTGACAAAATCTCCCCCACTGAACACTTCCCCAGCATGGATCGCTGAGGAACTGTTCTACAGCTGGACATGCGAGGTGCGAGGACCCCACACTGCCCGATAGGGTGGGTTCCTACACACTGTAGCCCTGCAGTGATATTACTACCACCCAAATCACGCGCGCCTGCCTGACCACTGCCGGTCATCCGGCCATGGGAGGCACTAACGTGATACCCGGCCTGGCGAAGGCGGGGTTCAGGGAACCCGCACTGTGCCCCAAGAGGCCTTGAGCTCCCCCGCTGACAACCTTTGTTGTTGACAGACATAACACCAGGCTCACCAAACACAGACGCAGAACGTGTGGCGTGGGAGCCGCTTGACAGCACAACATTCTCACGGACAGACCCAGGCCTAGCCATCAACTGGGTGTCAGCCCCTGTCCCCATGAGAAGTGAAATGTGGGGCCGCTTGCGATTCATTGAGGGCACGCGGCCCGCAACCAAAGGAAACAAATCAGAGCCCTTATCCCGCTGGTGTTTGGACCGGAGATCGAGCTAGACACAGCTAGACGGCGACGTTTTTTTAGGGCGTGCTCATCTAATGTAGCCGATCCCTCGGCCATCAAGGCTGTCGGCCTTGCGATCACCTGTTTTCGTTGTGTCCAGGGTACCTCAGGCGGGGGAAACATGGCCGCTGGTTGAGGGCCTCACCACAGTCATTGACGAGGCCGCGCTCTCACCTCTGGCTGCGTGGTGTGAGACGGTGTGGGGCCCAGGTCAAATACCGCCCACGTTTCCGCGGAAAGACCAAAGAGTGCCTCTGCGGAAAGGGGAGCCCTACCTCCTCAAGGGAAGACTGCTCCAACCAGAGATGCCTGTGAATAAGAGTTGATAGCATCCTGATCCTCCCTGCGGTTATAATAATAATAATAATAATTCATTTAATTTATATAGCGCTTCTCAATGACCCGAAGTCGCTGACAATAGTCGGGAGCAAAGTAAAAACAAAGAAACAAAAACAAAGAAACAAAAACAAAGAAGCAACAAAGAAACAAAAACAAAAGAAAGATGAGACCATGGGGGGAACAGGGAAGACAGCATGATAGCACAAAAGACAGGAAACAGACATCAATCAGGTTGGAGGGGGGGGGGGGGGGGGGGGTTTATGGGTGGGGGGTTGAAGGCAAGGGAGAACAGGTGGGTTTTGAGGCGAGCTTTGAAGGTGGAGAGTGTAGGGGAGTCTCTGATGGACTGAGGGAGGGAGTTCCAGAGTCGGGGTGCAGTGCGAGAGAAGGCCTGATCACCAAAGTTTTTGAGTTTGGATGTCGGGACAGTGAGGGAGGCAGTGGAGGAGGACCGGAGGGAACGGGTGGGGCGGTAGGGAAGAAGGAGATCAGTCAGGTAGGGGGGGGGGCAGGCTGTGGAGGGCTTTGAAGGTGAGGAGTAGTGTTTTAAAGTTTATGCTGTGTTTGATCGGGAGCCAGTGGAGAGAGTGGAGGACAGGAGTGATGTGTTCACGGGACCGGGTGTTAGTGAGGAGGCGGGCGGCTGAGTTTTGGACCATTTGCAGTTTATGGAGGGAGCGGGAGGTGATGCCAGTGAGGAGGGAGTTGCAATAGTCCAGGCGGGAGGAGGATTCAGCAGCAGGGGGGGATAGGCAGTGATGGATTTTTGCAATGTTGCGGAGGTGAAAGTATGATATTTTTGCGACTGAGTTAAAAGTTCTATAACCCCAAAAACACACGCAATGTTTTTGGCGTCGGCTGGCCCTACAGCCCCACTACCCGACACCAATGTGGACAGAAAAACAGTCAACTGAGCAATGACACTGGTCGCTGCTAAATTCCATCCTGTGGCGGTATAAACTTCATCAGCCCATACCGCCACCTGCCGGGCCGACTCGCCCTCAGGCGTCGGCTTCTGGGTGGGACACCGTTCAACCATGCCAGGGCAAAGGATCAATGCTACCTGGCTCTCAAGCCAGGGCACACCTGCCTTGCACCCTGTTGTCAGCCCATTCACCCATAAAAGGTAAATAAGCCTCAGCAAAAAAAAACACATTAGATACCGATTGACCTTCAGCAATGAACCGGTTAAGAGGAGGGAATAGAGGTGACAGCCCACGGCGGGGAACAAAGGAACAGTGACCCAGCACCGTAGCATTAGCATTAGCCGCGTGCTCCAGGATAGCTGGGAACACATCCAACTCAGAGTCATAACGACAACGTTTACCCAGATATCCTGCCCCTTGCGCCAATACACAACTCAGTTGTCTCACGGGAGAACAAGCAGTATCACAAACGCTAGCATTGATGCCTGGCAGCGCAGGCCCTACCTGTGCGTGACCTAGCCCGACAGCTAGCCGCCGCGCGACGTCCCTCGATCCGCTGTCACGAGACGAGGAAACCCCAGGCCAGGCCCGATGCGCTGTTAGGATGTGCTGAGAATATTCCAGGGGCTGGCGAATCTCCGGCGAAAACCCAACATTGTGTAATTTCTCTCTGCATTTCATAACAACTAGTTCATGGAGTGCACTGCAGCGTCCATGTTAGAAACAAAAAAAGAGGAAGGTAGAGTGTGACCATGTCCGGCGTCATATAGTAGGACGCGGGGGCGAGGCCTGGTCAAGTGCATGTGAGTGCAATTGTTTGTTCGTGAGCACAGTAGGTGCTAGGAGATAAGAGATATCTCATTATGGCGAAGAGCGAGACGCGATTGGCCAGTATGATAATATAACTATATTTATGGGCAATTTGGCGAGTTCAGACCTCAACCAAGCAAGCATGTTGAGCCTCAAGCCATTGTTATGTCTATACATTGGTTTCTTGTTCGAATGCATTTATTTCTATAGACCAGTGGTGCCCAACCAGTCGGCCGTGATCGACCGGTAGATTGCAGGCTGATTTTCAAGTAGACCACGAGATTATCTTTATATAGCATCGAGTATGTTGTCACGTCGGGGCTGAGATGAGGCTTGCTTTAGCGCAGAGCTTTCCTCTCATTTCATTATAGACACAAACCAGCGCGGACCTTCATTGACATGCAATTGTAATTTCATTAGACACAGACCAGCGTGGACCTTCAATGACATGCAATATAATAATTGACGCGAGCAATGGGCTAATGTTAGCTGCTAACTAAGTTATCCCATGACTAGGCTAAGCTAACTAGCGTTAGCCTCTAACCCTGGAAAAGGCTCAAAGCGGACTCCACAACACCAGTTCCATTCGTGAGAAAAGGGGGTGGGTTATATTGACAAGGCTTGACAACAGAGTTTCAAAGATAACTTCATATTTATTGGTTATTTGTTTGAATCGTTTCTTTATATCGGGCAGGGCCGCCTGGGAGAAATGCGAGGCCCTGTGCGAGATGAAATGCGAGGCCCCCCCCTAAAGGTATAAAAAATAATAATAATAATTTCATACAGTCAACATATTCTTAAATAATAGCGCCGCCCGAGGATGGGCATGATACAGTCAACATATAGCAAGAGAGAGAGAGAGAGCGAGAGAGAGCTCCCGTTCTACAGTCAATATACAGTGTTATCGCTTTGTAACACTGTACAAATTTCTCCACAACACACATGTACAAGTGGCAGTAATGCAGAAAATCCAGCAAGGGAAGAAGCAGTGTAGAAAACAGGTGGAGTTTTTGCCTAGCAATGGGAATGCTTTGGCTGTACTGTGTAGATAGAAGTACACACTCTAGTGTTGATGTCTTTGTTTACAAGGCTTCAGGTATGGTTGCTCTGCTACAAACACAGTAGAGCAGCTGTGTGCACATCCAACCTGTTTTAGGCCAGGTGCAGGATAAAACTAAATGTGACTGAAGGAAAAATTGCAATGAACTGACCGACACAATTGACAACTATAAGCAATGCAATGCTCAGAGAGAGAGAGAGAGAGAGAGAGAGAGAGAGAGAGAGAGAGAGAGAGAGAGAGAGAGAGAGAGAGAGAGAGAGAGAGAGAGAGAGAGTCTGTGATGATCCAGACAGAGAGAGTCTGTGGTCCAGAGAGAGAGAGATGAGTCTGTGGTCCAGACAGAGAGAGAGAGAGAGAGATGGGTCTGTGGTCCAGACAGACAGAGAGAGAGAGAGATAAGCAAGACAGCTAAGATGAGCCCCTAAAGGATATTCAACTTTTAATGGAAGAACAAAACAGAAGGAAAAGATAACTTCAAAGGCAACATGAATATACATAGATCCAAATGGACAAAGATCAACACTTAAATCCAAAGAGAAGAGGATCTATACAAGAGAAAACAAAGTAGCAAGGTGCCAACGGCCGACATCAGCTAAGGAGGCTAACTGCAAATAGAGTAGCCAGGTACTGACACCAGGTACACACTGTTAGCTACGACAGCTAGCCGGCCCGTTTGGCTCAATATAACGTTAGCTACGTTAGCTAGCCGGCCCGCTTTGGCTCAATATAACATTAGCTACGTTAGCTAGCCGGCCCGCTTTGGCTCAATATAACATTAGCTACGACAGCTAGCCGGCCCGCTTGGCTCAATATAACGTTAGCTACGTTGGCTAGCCGGCCCGCTTGGCTCATTATAACGTTAGCTACGTTAGCTAGCCGGCCCGCTTGGCTCAACATAACGTCTACGACAGCTAGCCGGCCCGCTAGCTCAACATAACGTTGGCTACGATAGTTAACCGGCCCGCTAGCTCAACATAACATTAGCTACGATAGCTAGACGGCCCGCTAGCTCAACATAAGGTTAGCTACGATAGCTAGCCGGCCCGCTGGTCCAACAGAACGTCAGCTACGATAGCTAGCCGGCCCGCTGGCTCCACATAACGTTAGCCAACATAACGTAGCCACGATAGCTAGCCGGCCCGAGAGAGAGAGAGAGATATCTATACCAGAGAAAACAAAGTAGCAAGGTGCCAACGGCCGACATCAGCTAAGGAGGCTAACTGCAAATAGAGTAGCCAGGTACTGACACCAGGTACACACTGTTAGCTACGACAGCTAGCCGGCCCGTTTGGCTCAATATAACGTTAGCTACGTTAGCTAGCCGGCCCGCTTTGGCTCAATATAACGTTAGCTACGTTAGCTAGCCGGCCCGCTTTGGCTCAATATAACGTTAGCTACATTAGCTAGCCGGCCCGCTTTGGCTCAATATAACATTAGCTACGACAGCTAGCCGGCCCGCTTGGCTCAATATAACGTTAGCTACGTTAGCTAGCCGGCCCGCTTGGCTCATTATAACGTTAGCTACGTTAGCTAGCCGGCCCGCTTGGCTCAACATAACGTCTATGACAGCTAGCCGGCCCGCTAGCTCAACATAACGTTGGCTACGATAGTTAACCGGCCCGCTAGCTCAACATAACATTAGCTACAATAGCTAGACGGCCCGCTAGCTCAACATAAGGTTAGCTACGATAGCTAGCCGGCACGCTGGTCCAACAGAACGTCAGCTACGATAGCTAGCCGGCCCGCTGGCTCCACATAACGTTAGCCAACATAACGTAGCCACGATAGCTAGCCGGCCCGAGAGAGAGAGAGAGAGAGAGATATCTCCACGGCGGGAATAGAATAGAGTGCATTAAAAACTCACCAAACGTCCAAGATGATGGAGACAACCGCGTGCTGCACGCGCTCTCTCTAGGTTAGCTAACGCTAGTTAGCCTTTAGCTAAGCTACTAGCCGACATGGCTATCCCGACTGAACCACACGTTAGCACTCGATATTATAACGTAGCTAAAGCTAACTAGCTGTCCCTGCCTTTAGCTAAGCCGACATGGCTAGCTTGACTGAACTTTCTAACATGCAACAACTTTCATCTTCAGTCCATCTGCCGAACGACCATCCTCTTCGTCTTGGCTGGCATAACCTCCAATGCTGCACGCGCAAAATAGTCTGACGCACGCCGGCCGACTGTACACATGTAACCCCTCCCTTCGTTGAAACCAATAGTATGTCTGCTGCAGAGCCCCAGAGCTCCAATAGTGTATCTGCAGTCTGCAGAGCCAGGAACAAGTCAGACACATTCTACAAACGTGTCTAATGTGAAATATATAAGCATATAAGCAAAACTAGATTTTAGGTATGTGATGAAAAAGGGCCTCGCGGGAAGGGGGGCCTCGCAAAAAAAAAATTTAAAATAAAAAAAATAATAAATAGATTTTTTTTTTTTTTTTTTTTTTTTTGCAAGGCCCCCCTTCCCGCGAGGCCCTGTGCGACCGCACTGCTCGCACACCCCCTGAGGCGGCCCTGATATCGGGCATCCAGTTTCAATCAACGTGTGTTCAACTCTTCATGTGCTGACGTTCGAGTGTGACATCATCGCCTACGGCCAGTGATGTACCTGAACGCGTTCAATGAACGATCGTTCATGAACGCGTTCGTATTTTGGGCGAACGTGAACTGAACGTACTGATTATCCGCTAAATGAACGTAATTGAGAACGCGTTCATTCTCAGCGCTGTGTAACGGAGTTCAAAAGTGCGTTCATTCTCAGCACTGTTATAACGGCGTTCAAAGATGTGCCAGATTTCATATGTATTTCAGCCGAAACCCCTGTTAAAACACACCGTAAACAGGCTTTAAAATTATGTGGAAAACCAACCGATCTGGCAACGCGCCTGTACACCCCCTGCTACGTCATCAGACTCATCACAACAACAGCTGAATCTGCGTCTGCGAGCAGAAGCCCAGAGCTGCGCAGCAGCAGGTCGAGAGCAGCACTCGCTCAGAGAACTCTACCTCTAGATGTCGGCGCTTGGGGATTTAAAATAGTTTAACGTTAAAGTCAGTACTGACTCAGACGGAAACAATCTAACGTTTGTCTGTAAACTTTGTCCACCCGGTTTGAAGAAGCAAGTCCCCACATCGACGCGACGACGTCGACAGCAACATTGAGAATATGCAAACGTCCTGTTTTAGTTTTCATAATAAAGACAATTCAAGCAAAGTTGTTCCTCATGTTTTTGAAAATATACTGTAGAGATGAAAGCTGCAGTGTGGACTGAATGCGCGGTGCAAAGCGTTATGGAAATGCCAGTATTCTGATTGCTGTCTGTGTGGTTCAATATTTTTTACAAATAATAGTTTGCAGCAACGTATTGAAAAAAGAACTAACAAAATGGGCCGTTCAATATCTCCTTTATGTTCGAAATGTCAAACAGACCTGGGTACCTACAGGCTACAGTCTATCACTACTTTTGGGAATCTAAGTGTTTATCCAGGTTCTGGGGCCAAGTGATTGATTGATTGATTGAACACTTTATTAACATATTGCAGAATGGGTACAGTATACAGCTCAGTCATGAATTGAAAATGGGGGACCCTGATGTAAACAAGACGAAAGTCTTTCTCTGGTCTGCATCCCCTTAACAATTGTATGTATTGAGCTGTACTGTCTGTATCAGGGTCCCCCATTTTCAATTAATCAGGACATACATGACATACATGGCAGTACTGCTACATCTATACATTTATGACATACCAGATTTGCAAATACAGTACTGTTTGTGATACAAAAAGAGTCCAGAAAAGAGAGTAGGCCTATATACATTTGACATAGAAACTGTACATTGGAGGAGGTTGGGTAGGTGGGGGGGACTGTACATTGGAGGTGGTTCGGGGGGGGGGGGGGGATAAGCCTCAATTTTTACAAATGTGGTATAGAGATGGTTTGCTTTTCCTTTTTGCTTGCTTCTTTTTGTTTTGTTTTTGCTTGCTTATGGTGTGGATGATGGCATAGAGATGAACTGGAGGACCCCCCCCCCCTCCATTGTCCCAATGTGTGTTTTTGTAATGTAAGTAACTGTACGTGAAAAATCTATATAAAAAAAAATATATATATCAAAAAAGAACTAAATTAGTTCATTTTTGAAACCATGAACTTTAGTTCAAAATTTTGAATTATGAACTATGAACTGAACTAGTTCATTTTAAAAATTGTGAACTGTGAACTGAACTAGTTCATGTAGAAAGTGAACTTTCCCAACACTGCCTACGGCAGCTTACACGCTCAAAACGCAAACCGTAAACAAAACCTGAAGTGAACCAAGACTGCAGTGTGTACACAAAACAGAGGGGGGAGAGGGAGGGGGGGAGTTTGCACTCAGGGACGGAGCGAGGATGCAGCGGAGCACCCGTTCCTAATGAGAAATCCCCCTCAGTTTTAGTAGAATAGAAAGACATGAAATGAGCACATAAAGTGCAGACATATAAAATCACAGTTTTTTACAGTGCAATAAAATAGTTCTGGATGTACAGTACGTAGCATGAAACACGGCCCCAGTCAGGCCACTCTTTACGCAGAGGTCTGGGGGTCTTGGCTGGCTGCTTCGTTTCAGCCTCACACAGTGCAGTGTTGCGTTTATGGTATATTTCAATAACTATAGTTTAAAAAATAATTAATAAGTATCACAATCCAGGAAAAACTTCAGAACACATGGTTCAATTGGTCAAACCGGCTTGAGGACGTTTATTCGTCAATTGTTGCCAAAATTAAAACATCCTATCTTACATCCTTTAAATCTACCTCTTTTATAGTGGAATTGACGTCACTTTGTCCGAGCTTCTTGCCCATCGTATCTGTGTGTGTGTATGGCTGTACAACGTTTGCTTTCGCTTTACTGGGAAATTACTTTGTTATGTACTTTTCTGTGTGGTGACCTTGACTGATTTGTATGTGTACGTGTATGAGGAGCTGTGTGTCAGCTGGTTGTGAAATGTGTCATCATGTGGCAAAAGGACACAGACAGTCTCTTTGGTTAAACGCACATCATTCATGACAATACATATAGTATTTTCTACCACACGTTCAAGGCACTTCAAGGCAGGTCATTTAGCAGGCCAGGTCCACCAACTCATCTTCGCTATCGGGCCGTCGCAACTAGAATCACTGGCCGGACTGAATAAAAAAAAGTTATTTCAGCAGGCCAGACCACCGGGCCTGCCTCTCTCCAAACATCAATCACCTGGGTGAGGCTGTCCCGGTAAAACCTCTCTTAATGGCTCTAATCACTGAGGTGTCGGCGGAGCCCGGGAATCAATTAACCAGGTTGATGTAAGAAGAGAATCTAATTTCGGGGGATGGGGGACTTTTTTAAAGAGGATTGACAGGGGCCTTGTTTACACCCTGGTGGTATCACAGTGCAAAGATTACAGCTGTCCGTATAGATTACATGCAGAAGGCTGATGAAGTGGCTAAATATGGGCATGAATAAATGTTCAGGTCATTGTGAGTGATGTGGAGGGCGTGGATAAATAAATTAAAATAGAAAATGTCCTTAGGTTTTGTTTGCAAAACCAAAGTAAATTATATTAACTGTTGTGCGGTATAATTATAACTGAGAATGGGTTTATGTGAGGTAACTTAATCTGTAATGTAACCTTTCTCTCTCTGTCTCTCTCTGTGTGAGGTAACCTAATCTCTAATGTAATCGTAATCTCTCTCTCTCTCTCTCTCTCTCTCTCTCTCTCTCTCTCTCTCTCTCTCTCTCTCTCTCTCTCTCTCTCTCTCTCTCTCTCTCACTCTCTCCCTCCCATCATAAACCTGCCTGCCTCATTACAGTGCTGTCACCTGTCTCTAGGCACGTGCACAGACATTCTGGGGTGCAGGGTCTCAACCAAAGGTGGAGGTGTGTTACGACCCAAGGGCCTCCTGACATTGCTCCCTCTGGTGACCTAAGCCTGATGGTGTGGTCGGCCATTTTGTGTTGGTTGCACATTGTTGATTTGATTTGTAATATTATGTTATGCTGGGCCATCCCTGTCTGTGTTTGATGTTACACCCCTGTTGAGTTGTTGTGTGTCATTGCCTTAGTGTCTAGTTGTGTTTAGTGCGTCAGTGCTTTTGTGTCTAGGTTGTGTTTGTGATTCTGTGTTTTGGCCTGGCCCTGACAGGTGTTGATCGTTATTAATTAGTGTTGGTATTTAGGTGTCTGTTTGTTCCTCACTTTCTTGTGGCGACATTCCTCCAGTATCCTGTGTGTTCCTTGTGTCGTGCCTGCCTTCCCCGTTGATGTCTAGTGAGTCCTGTATACTTCTGTCGTTTTCTTGTTTTCCGTCATTGTGTTATTAGTAGTGTTGTTTTGTATTTACGTTTGGATAAGAAGTAAACACCCTTCTTCAAGCATCGCTCCTCGTCTCTGCCTACGTTCATTCTCCCTTGTCTGCTAACTGTGCTCTCATCTTCAATAGCACACCTAGCATTACAGAATGTCGCCACCGTTCCAAAGCACAGCAGGCAAGGTGGGAGACACCTTTGTTGTCCTTCAGAACTTGATGGACGGTAATCTGGAGCAGTACTCGCCTGCCAAGTGGGTGTTCTGGCTCCAGACGATCGACAGGGTTGCAAGAGAGAGCCCGACACAGGCACCTGCGATGCGGGTTATGGCCGACCACGTCTCTGCCCTCATGGAAGGGTTTAGGCCGATCCCTAGTACCCTACCCACCAGTCTGGTCCAGCTTGCTAGCTTTTCCCCCGCAGATAGCCAGCCGACTAGCATTCAACTCACGGTCAGCCTAGAGCCTGTAGCTAACCGTGCGTCCCCAGCTAACGCAGCTCCGCCCGTTAGCATTTCTCCGGTAGCTAACCGTGCGTCCCCAGCTAGCGTAGCTCCGCCCGTTAGCGTCACTCCTGTGGCTAACCGTGCGTCCCCAGCTAGCGCAGCTCCGCCCGTTAGCGTTACTCCTACAGCTAGCATGGCTAGTGCAGTAGACGAGGCTTCCACAGATAACCCAGGCCCTACTGTTAGCTTAGCCTCTGTAGCTAGCCAGACCCTCCCAGCTGACACAGACCCTACAGCTAGCATGGCTAGTGCAGCAGACGAGGCCTCCACAGCTAACCCAGCCCCTACTGTTAGCTTAGCCTCTGTAGCTAGCCAGACCCTCCCAGCTGACACAGACCCTACAGCTAGCATGGCTAGTGCAGCAGACGAGGCTTCCACAGCTAACCCAGCCCCTACTGTTAGCTTAGCCTCTGTAGCTAGCCAGACCCTCCCAGCTGACGCTGACCCTACAGCTAGCATGGCTAGTGCAGCAGACGAGGCCTCAACAGCTGACCCGGCCGTCGCTGCCAGCCTGGTTCCGCTCGGTGTAGCCCCGGCTGTCATCACTCCCCCTCCGGCTTCCACGACCAGCCCAGCCTCTACGCCACGCATCGCCGCCGAGACCGGACCGGTCTCCACGCCAAGCCCAGCCTCTACAACTGGTCCCGCTGCAACGCTGGGCTCCGGCTCCTCGACTGGTCCTGGCTTCCCGTCTGGTCCCCCACGCCGTGACCGGCGTCCTGGTCCTCGCCGTGGTCTTTGGCGTGGTCTTCGCCGTGGTCTACGCTGGGTCCTGCTCCGGGGGTCGCCGCCGCCGCACCTCCGTTCCGGCTCCCCTGAACCGGTTCCTAGTCCGGCGGCTGGAGGGGCTCTCGTCCGGGATCCTGCTCCGGGGTCCAGCTCCCCTTCCCGGGCTTCGGCACCTGTTCCCACCCCCCCTCGTCGGGCCTCTGTTCCCAGGTCCAGCCCCCCTCCCCGGGTCTCGGTGCCCATCCCCACCCCCCCTCGTCGGGCCGCTGCTCCCTTCCCCTCCCCCCTATCCGGGCCGCTGCTCCCTTCCCCTCCCTCCTCTCCGGGCCTCTGTTCCCTTCCCCTCCACCCCTCTCCAGGGCCCTCATTCATCAACGTGACGTAGAAAATGTTCTATTTCCACACGTAAGCACAGAATTTAGAATGTGTGCACGCACAAAACAAACGGGATTTATCACACGTGCGTACACAGGTCCTACGCACACCTGTCTTGATAAATATGACTTTGATCCTACGTTTGAGCTCGTGCACTGTTTTAAGTATTTGCATACCAGAACCGCCCCGATTAACCATATACGGTAATGGAACACCCCCAAGAAATGTGGAAAAATGGACTAAGCCGAGGGAAGCGTGTTATGTGACAGGCTGACAGACGTGTACACGTACGGTGATGTCGGATATGATATCTATTAACCATTGCTGCCTGGGCAGCGCAAACACTAATAAAGACCGTGCTGGAATATAACTGCCTTTTCCTGTTTTGTTTGATTAATACCCAGGGATTAAAGTTCTCCTCAATTTTATTCCAAATCGCGACGGATTTTCCGTAAATTTTCTACCTGCTGCATATGATTTCTAGAGGCATACAATCTATTTTGATGTCAGTATTGGGTAGCCTATATAAACAATAATACGAGAGCATATACAAGAACAATGAATCTCACTGCCATGTATGATGTAGCCTGCCTTTCAATACATGATAGTCATGAACTTGAATTCCATCATGTTTGTGTGCTGTTGTCACAATGGGTGGTACTGGTACAGTAATAACAGTCTACACAATATCACGATGGACCATGCCATGTAGCCTATGTTCTATTATGACATGATCTGTGACGACAAATGTTCTAGAATGTTTGATTAAGATGTCATACTCTGACAGCATGCCTATGATCAACAAAAACGCGAACTTGAATCCCATCATCATATTTACATAGTCTGTCCACTATCTTTATTACTTTGTTATTCCCCCCCCCCCCCCATCTATGTAAAGCGACCTTGCATGGGTCTCTCTTGAAAGGCGCTATGTAAAATGAAGCTATTATTATTATTGTTGTTGTTATTATTATCATGTCTGTGTGCTGAGCTCAGTGACGTTTCAACGGAGCGAGGTAATCTATTCTAATCAACAAATTGAAGTAGAAAGCATTCCGTTGTGGCCAATCTTATTTGGAAACATGACACAAAATAATAGTATGTCGCTTTTTATTTGAAACAATATTTAATGGCGTTTGGAGGTGGGTGTTCTGCTTCTGCCCCCGTGCCAAACAAGCAAGCCAACCTCTTGTTCCCGCATGAGCCCGTTATAATTACACTACTGTCGCTATTTTACAATGAACTATAATGAATTACGGGTCATACAGAAGTTGAACACGCCAGTGTTGGAACTTGGAAGTAATGCACGGAAGCTTATTTCCGCGTTGAAACTAATGCAGAACTGAGGAGCGCTTATGCCGTAGTAACGATGTTCTACCACTGGGCGTCAGCTACGCATGCTCCGAGCTGTGCGTAAATATAAGCACGAAGTCAAGTTCAAGTTGAAATTGATGAATCCCACACTTTGCTTAGAAATGGTCATACGCACAGGTTAAGCACATATCTGTGCGTAAGTCACGTTGATGAATCTGCGCCCGTTTTCAGCCCCCCTGGCTGCTATGCCCCTCCTGGGGTTTTCGCTCTGTCTCCCGGCTCCTGGTCTCCGGGTCCTCTCCTTGGGCCCCCTCCGGGGTTCCGGCTTCCTCCCTCGCCTGGGTGCGGACGTTGTTCTCGGGGGTCTGGAAGCCCCGCGTTGAGAGGGGGGTACTGTTACGACCCAAGGGCCCGTCTTGCTGACCGGCAGGAGAATAACATTGGACAGTGCTCTCCTCCTGACATTGCTCCCTCTGGTGACCTAAGCCCGATGGTGCGGTCGGCCATTTTGTGTTGGTTGCACATTGTTGATTTGATTTGTAATATTATGTTATGCTGGGCCATCCCTGTCTGTGTTTGATGTTACACACCTGTTGAGTTGTTGTGTGTCATTGCCTTAGTGTCTAGTTGTGTTTAGTGCGTCAGTGCTTTTGTGTCTAGGTTGTGTTTGTATTATGTGTTTTGGCCTGGCCCTGCCAGGTGTTGATCGTTATTAATTAGTGTTGGTATTTAGGTGTCCTTGTGGCGACATTCCTCCAGTATCCTGTGTGTTCCCCGTGTCGTGCCTGCCTTCCCCGTTGATGTCTAGTGAGTCCTGTATACTTCTGTCGTTTTCTTGTTTTCCGTCATTGTGTTATTAGTAGTGTTGTTTTGTATTTACGTTTGGATAAGAAGTAAACACCCTTCTTCAAGCATCGCTCCTCGTCTCTGCCTACGTTCATTCTCCCTTGTCTGCTAACTGTGCTCTCATCTTCAATAGCACACCTAGCGTTACAGGGGTGTGTGTTTTGCTGTGCTGTCTGGCACTTTACCTAGGACCTATTTGTGAAAATTGCCTGTGTGTTGCATTGTTGTTACAGAATGAGGGGTTGTCCCTACACTGAGAAACATTTAAATATGTACATTGTGCCTTTTGTGCCTGTGACAAGAACCCTCCATCATGAAATGATCCATGCAGAATTCGGCCACAATTGCTGTAGACGTAGTTACTAACATGCGTGTGAAGTTATATTTAATTTATGGCTTTGCGCTCTGCTCTATTGGAACTGTCCCTTTAATCATATACTATCATGAAAACTTTCAACCACATGTATGCTCCTCACCTGCCTGGCCACGCCCACATCCGCTCATACATAAGCGGGGCCATGGCCATACTACCAGCTCCTTCCCTACTTTCACCACTGTGAAGTCCGTGTATAGCTTCAAGTTTAGTGCTTAAAGTAGTTAGTTAGTTATAGGAGCTGTGTTGGCATTGTCTTTTGTTTCTCCCTCTCTCACTAATTTATGGGAGAGAGAAAGGATAATGTCGTCACCACCTGAGAGTCTAGAAGATTATTCTGACTGGGCAGTTCCCCCGGCTGTGCAGCTGGATACTATTGCCGCGAGAGGCAGTCGGCTGGTCTGGCGGCCTCTGGTGGGTGGTCTCTTGCGACGCGGGCCTCAGGTGTGTCAGTTGTGCGGGGTCGGCTGCGCAGGCTTGCGGCCCCGCAGGACAGCCGGCTCTAAGCGGGGATTCCTCCGTTGCCTCTCCATCGTGGGATGGAGTGGACGGAGGGGTTCTTCTTTGACGCCCCACGAAAACAGAGGCTTTGTTTTCCTGGGAGCCCCGAGTCCGAGTCTGGGTTCGAGTCCCAAGTCTCTGAGGAGGGATGCCCTCTGCTAGCCGCACCGGATGCTGGCTCCTGCCTATCCTATGGAGACAGTGAGTGCAGCCTCCCGGCACGAGGGGTGCAAGTTTGCGTGTTTTATAGCCCGAACTCAAGGCGGCAGCAGCCTGCATAGAACGGGGCCTGCTGCCGACGCCACTGTATTTCTGGTAACGCCATGCTGTGAGGGAGACGGGTGTTGTCTGCCCTTTTTTTCTTTGGGCTAAAGAAGAGGCAGTCGGCTGTCTGAAGTGATCAGGCCTGCATCGCTATTCCTCACATTACACAGCTTCAGTAGTAGCCGTTAGCTAACAGTGGGCCAGTGAGAGCTAACCGTTAGCTTGCTGCTGTGTTGGGCCGGTAAGAGCTAGCTGTTAGCCGGTAGCTGGCCGTTGGTCAGAGCCGACGGTGGGCCTGTGAAGGCTAGCTGTTAGCGTGGTGCTAACCGTCAGCCTGGAGTTAGCCGTTAGCTTGTGCTAACCATTGGCATTAGCCGTGGGGAGGTAGCAGGCCCTGAACACTCTGATCTGCGTCATCTCTGGCAGAAGATGTCGTCAGCCTGCACCATGGCCGGCCGCAGGATGTGGGCGACACGCCGGAGCGAGACTCCAGCCGTCGCCACTTCTGCCCGCGCCAGCAAGAGGCCTCGTCAACGTGGTGGACCAGCCATTTGTTGCGGCCATTCATCCTGCGTCCGGGGGTCAGGTAGGACACGTTACACTATGCCCCACTCTCCCTCCACCCCCCCCCAAAATGTTTGGTTAATAACAATGTTATTAAAGTGTGTTTACGTCACTGTATTTTGGGGGTTATGACATGTGCTATGTGAACCTGCAGCTACAAATGCTGGGGGCGCCTTCTTGCTTGGAGTTTGTGCAGTTTTCTCTGAATATTTGCGTTGGTTGCTATTGTGTATAACTTAGCAAGGCCTGTAGTTCTAGCACTTGGCCAAGGGCGTATGTCCTTCTCTCTACTTAAGACAGCGTTCTTTCTTACGTGAGTAAAAGTGAACTTGGGGTTTTATTGTATGATGAGAGTTGTGTGTGTTTCATGTAATACGTTTAGGTAAACATAGCATTGAGTCCATAACTGGTATGGGTGTTAGATTACAGAGTTGTACATATGTGGCATATGAACCAAGGACCCTTTGAGTCCCTCTCTTTAGTCTGATATTTTTTCTTTGCTTAAAGGGGAACTCCAACATTTTGGGAAATTAGCTTATTTAACATCTTCCCTGGAGTTAGACAAGAAGATACATACCTTTTTTGTCTCTGTGCGTGCATTTTAGCTTTGGGAATAGACGCTCCGTTACTTGATATGCATGACCTTGGTGGGCTCTAGGTCAACTCCTGAAAAGGGGGTCAATGTCAGACTTTGCAATCAAAAGTTAGGGGGCTAATAACCCTTGCCATAATTTCAGTGCGCCCCCTAACTTTTGATTGCAAGGTCTGACATTGACCCCCTTTTCAGGAGTTGACCTAGAGCCCACCAAGGTCATGCATATCAAATTTGGTCAATGTCAGACCTTGCAATACACTGTAAGGCACTGTAAGGCTACTGTCCTGCCTCACTTCCAGTGATGAAGCTAAGCTATGCTAACGGAGCGTCTATTCCCAAAGCTAAAATGCACGCACAGAGACAAAAAAGGTATGTATCTTCTTGTCTAACTCCAGGGAAGATGTTAAATAAGCTAATTTCCCAAAATGTTGGAGTTCCCCTTTAAGGGTAATGATAAAAATAGCGGGTGGCAAGTTTTTCACACATGAAAACCAGTTTTTTACACAAACGAGGCTGTGGCTGGCGTGCATGATGTAAAGCTTTTACTCTACAGGTAAGTATGTGCTTTCATGTAGCGCGCTACGCAACTGGTGTCACGGCTCTGCTCTTTTTATGGCATCGTATCAGGGGTGAGGTGTTTGGTGTGGGGAAATAGGGAAATCCCCCCCCCCCGGATATAGTTATATCCTTTACGTAACTGTTTGGCCGGGAGGTTGTGCCTTTCTACCTATCAGTTTCCCTGACGAGGGTGTTTTCTCTCTCTCGTCACGGGGAGGGGGGGGTTCCCTATTTCCAAACACCAAATTAGTAGGTGGGACACGGGATTCCCCCGGCCATTTGAAGACGTCACAGGCGTGTTTTCTTATTGGCCAAGAGACATGTCCGTGAGTTACAGGCCGCTGTCATTGTAAAGGAGGGGATGCAATGCAGTCGAGACCACTGGTTCTTCTGCTTTGCTCCCTGCCAGTAGTGTATATTGGGCCATTTTGAGTTTTCAGAGCCTCCTCAGGGAGTTTCAGAGCCTCCTCAGAGGGTGTCGGAGCCTCCTCCTCAGAGAGTTTCAGAGCCTCCTCCGTAGAGTTTCAGAGCCTTCTTCTCAGGGAGTTTCAGAGCCTCCTCAGAGAGTTTCAGAGCCTCCTCCTCAGAGAGTTTCAGAGCCTCCCCCTCAGTGAGAGAGCCTCCTCAGAGGAGCCTTCTCCTCAGAGTCTACTTAGTCCAATTGTTACATGAACCTTTTTCAATTGTTTTACTCACGTTGAGGTCCCTCTGGGAAAACCGCTGTCTTCCCCTCTTACATAAAGAGCAGAATTGACACGGTTTTTATTCCCAGGCGTGAGAGGCCATTGAAGGCGTCACAAGCGTGTTTTCTTATTGGCCAAGAGACATGTCCGTGAGTTACAGGGCCTGTGCTACAGACCGCTGTCATTGTAAAGGATGGATGATGTGAGCAGTCGATACTATTGGTCCTTCTGCTCTGCTCTCTAACAGTAGTGTATATTGGGCCGTTTTGTACTTAGTTCAATGTGTTACATGAACCTTTTTCAATTGTTTTACTCACGTTGAGGTCTCTCTGGGAAAACCGCTGTCTTCCCCTCTTACATAAAGAGCAGAATTGACGCGGTTGTTATTCCCAGGCTCATCGTGTGAGGACCTGTCTGTGTCTTTTGTAGACCGGCTTCCTGCTGCTCGTCCCAGACAGCAAGGGGAATCATTGTGGGGTTCTTTCTTGTTAGAAATTCACTGTCACTGTTCTCGGGTTCTTTACGAGCATACACATTGTTTTATGAAATCAGCATGTGGTCCTACGAGACTGATCAGCGCTGGCCCAGGGTGTTTTTCAATGATTGAATCCGCTTTTTGGGACCGGCGCGCCTTGGTTGCCCAACATCATAAAAACGGCGTTTTTTATGCGGTCGGCTGGGAAGGAGATTTTTGTCTCTACCGAGCGCCAATGCACTAGGATAGACTCGAGGACTCGCGTGCATCTCCGGGGGGAGATGACGGAGTAGATCAAACATTGGCAGGGGGGTTTCACGCCCATTAGGTGGGCCACCAAGAGCAGTGCGTTCGCGTACTGACCGTCTTGGTGGCGACCTCTGTGATGTTTTGGATTGACACGCGTACCTACCGCCCTCTTAGGACTGGGGGCGGCGGCGTGACAAGGGCACAGGACTTGTCCTGGTCACACCGGACCGGATCAATTTAACCTGTTGTCCGCCGGGGCGCAGACAACTTCCTGGTACCCCGAAGGACCCTGAGCTTTTCCGGGGGGAAAATGCCAGGGCGGACCGGACGTCCATTGTGCATTGGTCCATACTGTACTTTTTTGCACAATGTTAGGTGGGTGGTCCTTCTCCATTAATTTCACCCCTCCCTCCCTGCTGAGCCAGGGATGGGAGGGGGCTGTCGGGGAGGCTGTTTCTGTCAACTCCTCTATGCATCCCTGTTTAGGTCCCGGTCCTGCAGGCCCAGGTCGGGCCTCGCCCTCAATGACCTGTGGCCTGGGTTAACCCTTTTTAAACCTGAAACGCTTGAACTGCATTGTATAGCCTGTGTATACGCGCAGTTGTGTTTCCGGGGTTTCTTAGTGGGTTAAGGGAGCGACCACTCTCTGTTAATAAACATAGGGGGGTGGTTGTCTCTCCGGTGTGTTGGTAGCAGAGTCAACTCTCAGGTTGAGCCCGGGTCTGACCGCGGGGATTAATAAATTGGCAGGGTCAGGGTTTGTGGTGGAATCTGTTCGCTGGCGGAGTTGGCTAACTCCGACTCCGCGAGGTTCGTGGCCCCATGAGATTGTGACATGGTGCATGGCATACCGAACACCCTTTCCACCGGGATACTGTTCTTACAGTAGGCTCCTTAGGCGCCTGTCTAGTCCGCAGTGCTCCGAGCGCAGGTCGAGTTCTGCGCTTAAGACCTGTCGACCTGGATTGACGGATCAACCTCCTTGGATGGTTGTCTCCCCGGCGCGCCAGCTGGCCCCACGATGATGTGTGGGTGAAGTCTCCTTGGGAGCGCTTCGGAGCGGCGTGCCAGGGGGAGAAGGGCCTTCACCTATTTTAGGCCCTGTCCTAAAACCGATACGCTGGCGATGTGAGGGGTGGTGTCACCAGTGACCGTCTGGTGGGGTCTCGATGCCACGGCCTTGTTGATCTCAACAGGCCCCTTTTTTCAGGGGGTCCTAGCCCCCGGGATGTGGCCTGGGGCTGGGACCTCCTCTGCGCCCTGCTTCTACGGCCTTGCCACAGGTTTTTTTTTTCTTTATTTTTTTACCCCAACCCCGCGATGTTGGGGGCTGTGACAGTTTTTTTTTGCTTCCCGTACATTCCCTGGTGGCGTGCGGGATGCACGTCCCAGTAGTCGCGGGCCCTTCTATACGAAGGTAAGTCCCACGGTCTGCTCACCCTGTGCGTTTGAGGTGCTAAACCCTCTTCGCACAGTCTGGTCCGGTCTCCCTCCCGTCCCTCACTAGGGGGGGCCGGGGGGCCCGGATCCTCCCCGGATTCTGATGGTTGTAGGGGACCTCAGTGGGTACATCTGTCGAGCTTTCCACTCTGCTCCACTCTTGTGTTCCAATAGAGCCGAGCGCAAAGCCATAAATGAAATATAACGAAGGTTATCCTATAACTCTAGTTATATGAATTATGGCGAGCGCTCTGCTCTGACTCACTGAGGACCCCACGGTCTTCCGTTTCGGCGGTGAAAGACTGGGGAAGGAGTTGGTAATATGCTTATGTATGAGCGGATGTGGGCGTGGCCAGCCAGGTGAGGAGCGTACATGTGGTTGAAAGTTTTCATGATTGTAATTATGATTAAAGGGACAGTCCCAATAGAGGAAAGCACTCGCCATAATTCATATAACTAGGGTTATAGGATAATCTTCGATATCTTGATAAAAATGTGTATGTACAAGATGGCGCCTCATGCATAAATCTTCTATTTTCTACCTAAAGTTGAGCCTAAAATATGTTTCATATTTCATATCATGATTCATATTTGATCTGCAATATCTAGTCTGAGAGTTGTGTAACCGTTCAAAGTTTATTAGGTTATTGTATTTGTACGATAGAAGCAGCTTGCTCCTTACAGGCACAGAAACAGCCCATTGAGAACAGGACTAAAACAGAGAGGTATAGAGGCTGCTAGAATGTATGGGCAGGGCTTTTTTCAGTAAACATCCTTAAAGACATGTTTAGGGGACCTCGAAGACCTATACCAATTTGTTGAAAGGGACTAAAATATGCCCTCATTAATCAGCATCTCTCTCTCTCTCTCTCTCTCTCTCTCTCTCTCTCTCTCTCTCTCTCTCTCTCTCTCTCTCTCTCTCTCTCTCTCTCTCTCTCTCTCTCTCTCTCTCTCTCTCTCTCGCTCTCTGAGCAATAGAGAAGTCAGCACCCCATCAACAGGCGCACTTACAGAGTTTCATTAAAGGTCCCCTGTTTTGCTATTCATTTCACTATTTGGGCAATTTTACACAATTCCTGTGAGTCTATGGAACACATCTGTACGTTTTTTCCCCAAAAAATTCATTGTCTTGTATTTCTAATCAAGTACTCTAAGGCCATGTCCAGACTAAACCGATTTCGGTCATATCAGGCAAAGTATTTGATCATATGCACCGTTCATCCACACGGAACTGCGTTCTGGCAGCCTGAAGATGCTATTTTCTGAAAAAACGGCTTCCAGAGTGCGCAATTCTGAAAACACACACTGGAGAGAGGGGAGGATGCAATACACGATACTAGCTACAGATTAGTGTCACATAGCTGGCCTTTTTCTGAAAACCCAAGTAGTAGCCAAGCACACAATTGTTCCATAGCATTCAGTTGATCATGACAAATCCTCTCTTACCTTGACGATTAAAAAGCCTCCATAATTTAGTAAACAATATCCCCATGGCTGGTGTTGAGCTGTAGCCAGCCAGCTAGCGCTGATGCTATTCAAATGCTATCAACATTAACTAAATAGCTAACCAACTAAATACAATAGACAGTGGCATTCTGAGGTAACGTTAAATACAGACAACAAACGCTTTGCTAGTCGAAATGACACAGGGACAAGTTAAACATCAAGCAATTACTTTAATACAACACAGGTAGTTTGAGCTGCGGTCTCTGTCTCTCGCCCCACTCCTTTGGAAAACTAACGTTACGTTAGCTCAAGTTATCGAAAACAACGACAACACTTCCGGTCGGTGTCATATACGGAAGTATATAAGATATGCAGGGGTAGTTCTAAGGCATGCGCATTGATCTGGAGTTATATATTGTTACACGGAACGTGAAGGAGTTTGTCTGTTACTGCATACTGAAGTTGTCAATAAATGAGCTTGCACCAAGTCATAGCCTCCAGATGATCATTCTACATGGTGTCAGAAGTAAAGTAGAAAAAAAATGGCAAAATTTCAACCGCCGGCGAGTTTTCCTTTCGACAAACCAGGAGAATGGCCCGAATGGAAGCAGCGTTTTGTGAGATTCAGAACGGCTACCAAGTTGGATAAGGAAGAGGGTACCGTGCAGGTTAGCAGTCTGATATATGCTATGGGAAGCGAGTCGGAGAATATATTCCGTTCGTTTGAATTTGAAGTAGTAGCACATCAAAATGACTTTAGAAGAGTGCTAGTGAAGTTCGATGACTACTTTGTACCGCGACGGAACGTCATACACGAACGGGCATGTTTCCATCAACGGGTATAGAGAGCAGGAGAAAAAGCAGAGACTTTTATTAGGGCTTTGTATGAACTGGCTGTGCATTGTGATTTCGGCGCGAGCAAGGATGAGAACATCCGTGACAGAATCGTCGTTGGAGTCCTCGACAAAGAAGTCTCCCATAAGTTGCAGATGACGAGAGATCAGACACTTGCGCTGACCATAGAGACTGTCAGGCAGTCTGAAGAGGTTGCGGCGCAGATCAGCATGCAAGGAGAGACAGCCGGAGGCGGGGCGATACACGAGGTGACTCACAACAAGCGCTACAAATGAAATGGCCGCCAGGGTAAGCCACAAGGGGGCGACAGAGGACAATGTAGACAATGTGGGAGAGCGTGGCACAGTAGAGATGAGAACTGTCCAGCTAAAAAGTCCACATGTAATACCTGCGACAAAGTAGGGCACTGGAGCAAAGTGTGTAGAAATAGGAAAGCAGTATGTGAGGTCAGAGAACAGCAACAGCAGCAGGACTCTGGGTCAGAAGATGGGTACTACATGGGGGAAGTGAGTAAAGCAGGTGGGTCGCCAAAGAGGTGGGCCGTCAAGGTGTTGATGGGCTCCACACCGGTCGAGTTTAAAATCGACACTGGGGCGGATGTGAGCATCATTCGCGAGGAGACCTACCACTCACTCATGCCAAACAGACCGCTGGAGCTGGCGGAAATACCACTGGACAGCCCAGGTGGCGAGCTGCATTGCATAGGACAGATCCAGAGCACTGTGACCTACAAGGGTAAGACACACCCACTCACAGCTTATGTCATCCGGGGGCCTACAGTAAACAACCTACTCAGAAGGCCAATCTCAGTGAAAATGAATTTAGTGAGAAGAGTGGAGGAAACGGTGAGCAGCAGCGGGAAAGATGAACATTTTCAGGCATACGGGGAGCATGGGACATTACAAACTGAACCAGTAAGAATACTGCTGAAAGATGGCGCCCAGCCGTACGCGGTATACACAGCGCGACGTGTACCTCTCCCTATGCTGCAGAAGGTCAAGGAGGAGCTCCAAAGGATGGAGAGGAATGGCATCATTGAGAAGGTGACACAGCCTACCGATTGGTGTGCACCCATGGTGCCGGTCCTGAAGAGCTGCAGGCAAAGCCTGCATCTGTGTGGATTTCAAGAGGCTGAACGAGGCTGTTAAAAGAGAACAGTACACCCTGCCCACTACCGACGAGATCACAGCAAATCTAAGCGGGGCAACAGTCTTCACGTCACTCGATGCCGCCAGTGGATTCTTCCAAATCCTGTTGCACCCAGACAGCTGAAAGCTCACCACCTTCATCACGCCGTTTGGCAGGTTCAACTTCAAGCGACTGCCATTCGGGATCACAAGCGCGCCGGAAATCTTCCAGAGGAAGATGATGGAGACCCTGGACGGGTTAGAGGGCATCGAGATCTTCATGGACGACATTCTCGTCTACGGGGCCACAGAAAAAGAGCATGACAGTCGCCTGGAGAAGGTGATGCAGCGCATAGAGACGGCTGGCCTGAAGCTGAATAGAGAAAAGTGCTCCATCAAGCAAAGTCAGCTACGGTTTCTCGGGCACATCATCGACCAGTCCGGGATCCGGCCTGACACAGCAAAAGTGGAGGCTATCCGGCAGCTGGCGCCGCCAACAGATGTGCAGGAGCTGAGGAGGGTGCTGGGAATGGTGAATTATCTCGGCAGGTACGTCCCAGACCTCTCAACAGTAGGACAACCGCTGTATGAGCTCCTGAAGCACAAGAATGCATGGACATGGAACCATGCCCAGCAAACAGCTTTTCAGAGGATCAAAGAGCTGTTGACCACAGCACCAGTACTCGCCTTCTACGACGTGAGCAAGCCCACCGCTGTGTCTGCCGACGCAAGCAGTTACGGGTTAGGGGGCGTGCTACTTCAACTTCATGGCGAGCAGTGGAAACCTGTGGTGTACTGCTCAAGACGCCTCACCGAAGCAGAAACGCGGTACGCCCAGATTGAAAAAGAAGGTCTGGCGGGCGTGTGGGCGTGCGAGAGGTTCGACCGGTACCTCAGTGGACTGGGCCAGTTCAAGCTAATAACTGACCACAAGCCCCTTGTACCTCTCATTAACACTCGCAGCCTGGACAATGTGCCTCTCCGATGCCAGCGACTCCTCATGAGGCTCATGAGGTTCAACGCGGTGGCAGAGTATGCTCCTGGAAAGACTCTGGTTGTCGCAGATACTCTGTCACGCAGCCCAATGGCCAACACAGATGCAGACTTGGACACACAGCGTGAGGTGGCATGTTATGTGGCTAGTGTAATGGAGGGGATCCCAGCATCCACAAGCAAGATGGACAAGATCAGAGCGGCAACAGCAGCTGACGCCAAACTGTTGTCAGTCGCCAGACTCATAAAAAAGGGATGGCCTGAACACCTAGCCGAGGTGCCTATCGAGGCGAGACCCTATGGCCCAGTGAAATCAGAGCTGTCAGAGCTAAATGGACTTGTCCTAAGAGGGAACAGGATTGTCATGCCGAGACAGATGAGAGGAGAGATCCTTCAGAGAATCCATGAAGGGCACCAGGGCCTAGTGAAATGTAGGGAGAGAGCGAGTTCCTCAGTATGGTGGCCTGGTCTCTCCACAGAGTTAAGCCAGCTTGTGGCGTCGTGCCAGGTGTGCTGTGAACTGAAAAGAACTCAACAAAAAGAGCCTCTCCTCTCCACTGTGAGCGACAATGGACCCCAGTTTGCAAGTATGGAGTTCAAGGAGCTGGCTAGGCAACTGGACTTCAAACACTACACGTCCAGCCCTCATCACCCGCAAGGCAACGGGCACGCAGAGAGAGCCGTGCAGACGGCAAAGAAAATCCTCAAGCAAGATGACCCAGCTATGGCTCTACTGAGCTACAGGTCTACTCCGTGCTCCTCCACAGGCTACAGCCCAGCGGAGCTCTTGATGGGGAGGAAACTCAGAACCACCCTCGCCACTCTTGAGAAAAACCTTACCCCAAAATGGCCCAGCAAGGCAGCTGTGCGAGAGAAGGATGAGATAAAAGCTAAACAGGCCTTCTACTTCAACCGCCGTCATGGGGCCAGGGCCCTACCCGCCCTGCGACCAGGAGATGTTGTACTCTCCAAGCTGGACCATGACAAGAAGTGGTCCTTGCCAGCAGTGATATCCAGCGAGAGCAGCACCCAGAGATCCTTCGTCATCCAGACACAGCAAGGAACAGAGCTGCGGCGTAACCGCCGCCACCTCCAACCGGTGCCTGCGATGCAGCCAACCCTAGCAACGCCTGGTGAGTGCGCAGGGACAGACTCCCACTCTGACAGACACACCTTGTTAGAGACTGTTCCTGCCAGTCAGAGTGTGGCTACAGCTACACCTACAACCCCGTTGTCTGGTCAAACGGTGACCCGATCGGGACGACTGAGTAAGCCAGTCAAGAGACTTGACCTGTAGATCGGTCGGGTAAAATGGACTGTGCAGAGTTTTGGGTACAATGCTAAAAAAAAAGGAAAAAAGAAATGTTGTATTGGATGTTGAAATGTTGGTTGGTGATTTAACTGTAATAATAACACTTGAAAGCTTAAACAGTTCATTGTTTTAGACAGAGACCAGAATGTGTGATGATGTCTCAGATTTAAGTTAAAAAGGTATGTTCAGCCTATAGTACTTTTCATTTGGAATGTTCCTATGATGTTAGAGATAACATGCTGAAAAGGGGAGATGTCATATACGGAAGTATATAAGGTCGCTTTCACATATAGTTTCAGGGACGCGGGGCACCCCCTCTCAATTATTGCCAAAAATATATATATATATATATAATTTTTTATTTTAATTTTTTTATGACAGTATTTATATATTTTTATATACTGTAACTGTATAACTGTAACACTGTATATTATAAGTTTATCCTGCTCAAAGCACGTCACCATTTTAATATTGTGTGTATTGAGCCATACTGTATTGTAGCTATTCTCCAATCTGTTAAATAAAGTTTAAAGTTTCATTCATTACACTACTGTATGTACACAATCATACGTGTAAAACCGAGTAGATTTTCGAGTGATGACAGACTGTCACAGACTGATTGAATGACAGGTGAAACAACTAATTGTATTCACCTCCCGTCTCCCGCCCTTCCCACGTGCCACGAACCACTGAGCTACTGTGATACAGTGCTTGCGCAGTCAGTCGATTTGAGCTAGTAGTCAGACTTTGCTAGCACAGAATGTCTCACTCGCAGAAAAGAAAAATATCAGATTTATTTTCGAAACGTCCCGCCGGTCCCAGTGACAGTCCCACTAAATCTGATAAACGTCAGAGAGAGACAGAGACGACAGGTTCAGCCTCAGCATCAGGTATTGAAGAGTTGTTGTGATGCCGGATCGATATAAAAGTGACTGCTCCAGCCTCGGAGCACAGATTTTCAGATTTGACCATTTTGTTACTTTGGAAGACAAGATGCAGGTTTTTGCTTTGGCAGGCACAAGCCGTGTTAGGCCTTTGCGATCTTAAGAGATGTGATGTTTTGTTTTATATAATTTTTTAACTAATGGACATTTTTATACAGTCCTTTTTTGTAATTTGAAATAAAGATGACTTTCTATAATTATCCATTGACTTCGTGGACTGATTCCGGCCAGCAATGTGCCCCGATGCCAGCCGACGCCCTGATTTCCTAAGGAGGGTGACTATGAATGTACTGTAAACCTAATACAGATTGAATCAATTGACTGGTTAATGCTTTTCAGCTAAAAGATATATATTTTATATATATATATATATATATATATATATATATATATATATATATATATGCTATGTACTGTATAAATAATATACATGGCAATGTTTGTTGTTTGCGGGTTCCGGTATCTCTGTGTCCGACGGACTCTGTCGAGCTATGTGGCAAACCGATCATCTAAATCACTGCAGGATTTGGTGGTCGGTCCCGCTGGCGGAGGGGGAGAGGAGGACAGGAGGTACTGGGGTGTGCAAACAATGATTGCGTGTTAGTACAGTGGCAATACTTATTAAAAAAGTAGTAATACAACCAAGCTTTCAAATGAGCAGTATTACAAGCCCTGATGATAAAATGATGATAATAATGATGATGATGATAATAACAATATAATTGTTATTACAGTCTATAAGAGTTCTCCTAAGACATACATTCGGTTTATTACAAACAAGAAGAGATGAACAACTCTTCATACTTACATTTCATATCAACTGGAGATAACTAGACCAGTGACTTGAAGTAATCTTGACAGAAATAGTAATTGACTCGAGAACTTGGCGAGTTTAGCACCTCGCCGGGGGATATCGAGCGGCCGCAGGTTTATATCTCGAGTAGGTGATTGAGATATATAGAGACTACCTGTAGCTCTTAACATGGCGTCCCTTGGGTTAGGGCTGAGATCGGTAAGATAACAGCCAAAATAAAATAAAATAGAAATATTGAAAAACTGAGAACCGAGCTTTAGAATACACCAGACAAAGGATATTGATCTGTATGGCCCTCGGTGGAAAGCAGTGGCAAATTAAAGGCATCTGCATAGTGGGGGCATTGCTGGTGGAGCGGTTGAGGCCGCAAAATTGGATTAAAGAAAAAGAAAGTAAAGAAAACCCTCTCTCTAAAATGTCTGGCAGTTTAGAGAGACATCAGCGCAGCCATACAGGCTGGCAGCGCCGGCTAATAAGCTGGTGCTAACTGAAGGCTACTTGAGGCTGCCAAAACGGCGCTCACTGGAACACAGGCTAACTAGCCACAAGCGAACTGAATGCTAACTGGATGGCTACCTAGCCCGAGGCTACGTGAGGCTGCCAAAACGGCGCTCACTGGAACACAGGCTAACTAGCCACAAGCGAACTGAATGCTAACTGGATGGCTACCTAGCCCGAGGCTACGTGAGGCTGCCAAAACGGCGCTCACTGGAACACAGGCTAACTAGCCACAAGCGAACTGAATGCTAACTGGATGGCTACCTAGCCCGAGGCTACGTGAGGCTGCCAAAACGGCGCTCACTGGAACACAGGCTAACTAGCCACAAGCGAACTGAATGCTAACTGGATGGCTACCTAGCCCGAGGCTACGTGAGGCTGCCAAAACGGCGCTCACTGGAACACAGGCTAACTAGCCACAAGCGAACTGAATGCTAACTGGATGGCTACCTAGCCCGAGGCTACGTGAGGCTGCCAAAACGGCGCTCACTGGTACACAGGCTAACTAGCCACAAGCGAACTGAATGCTAACTGGATGGCTACCTAGCCTGAGGCTACGTGAGGCTGCCAAAACGGCGCTCACTGGAACACGGGCTAACTAGCCAAGAGTGAACTGAATGCTAACTGGATGGCTACCTAGCCCGAGGCTACGTGAGGCTGCCAAAACGGCGCCCACTGGAACACAGGCTAACTAGCCACAAGTGAATTGAAGGCTACGTGAGGCTGCCAAAACGGCACCCACTGGAACACAGGCTAACTAGCCACAAGCTAATGAGCTGGCCCTAGCCAGACAAGAGCTAACTAGCTCCCCACAGGCTAACAAGCCAAGAGTGAATTGATGGCTAACTAGCCAAGAGCTAACTAGCTCACAACAGGCTAACTAGCCAAGAGCTAACTAGCTCCCAACAGGCTAACAAGCCAAGAGTGAATTGAAGGCTAACTAGCCAAGAGCTAACTAGCTCACCACAGGCTAACAAAGCCAGGAGCTAATTGATGGCTAACTAGCCAAGAGCGAATTGATGGCTAACTAGCCAAGAGCTAACTAGCTCCCAACAGGCTAACGAGCCAGTACTAACACGATGTCTCACAATCATTCCCACATCACCGAGGACGAGGATTCACCCTCGGATGATGGATTGGGAGTTTTTACACCGGACAGGGGGTTAGACTACCTAGGAGAGCGGGGAGATTATACACCCAGGGGACACCTCCCGACACTGGGGGGATCAACCACACCAGGGCGAGATCACTCCCTGCAGTGCATAAGCCCAGGACCACGTGTTCACGAGGAAGTGAGGCAAGCGAGAGCAACCTATATATCTCCCCGTGGTGAACACTCAGGGGTGAGAGTGACATCTACAAGGTCTCACAGACAATCACTAGACATAACAGTCACTAACTACCCAGTCTGGACCGATAACTCTGATACACCATGGTCAATCCTCACCTTCACTGGACCGTCATTGACGAACTATGGTAGATGGGAAACAAGCATGGTAACGGCAGGAGGCTCTTACTACCGGAACCTGAGGAAACAGGTAATGGAAAAAAGGACCAAAGAGCCCCTGAAACCAGGCAAGGCAGTAATCAGAGAGTGTGATTATGAGGTGTTTCACGCGGAGAAAATTGTCCATGTGACACTAAGCCAAGACCAATACAAGGAGATAAAGTCCTCACACATAAACTGGGACAGACTGGTGTCCCGTATAAAGGAACTACTGCAGAAAAGGGAAATCTATGCTGGCCATGGTACTAAGGACATGCCCTACCGACTAGCCATAAACCTGATGTGGGGCAGGTCTCGAGGATATGGCCAAAGAGGCATATGGTTGGGGAAAGCCGTAATCAGCGCGATCTCAAGCCTAAGGAGTGCAGAGCACACAGAGATCCGTCTCATGGTGGAACCTAGGGACCATGAGGCAATAACCCTGGCCTTGGATAGAGCAGTGGAGGGTGAGGAAGACGAGGACGATGAGCCTGCATTGGCACCTCTCACTCCCCCTCCGAACCCTAAGGGGTCGGGACCCGTTCCCAGGAAAGAAAGGTCCAACTCCCAGAACTCCTCCCGAGCAGCGGAGAGAGGGAGATCATCCACACCCAGGAGACCGACAGTACAGTTCGCACCTGAAAAGGCGGAACCTGCGCGATCTCAGGCCAGGAGTATCCATAGACTTCTAGGCTGTCCCCCGGAGTCAGGGGACGACCCAGCAAGTAGCGAACAGGAGTATACTGATCTAGATCAGGACTCAGAAATGGAGGGAGACCGGGATAGGTCAAGCTCCAGAGCATCCTCCAGGTCTTCATCTCGATCAAGATCTAAGGAGAGAGTTCGGTACTCGAGGGGCGAACCTCCTAGACCTCGAAACAAGAGAGCGAAACCGGTCAAACTGAGACCTATAGGCAAGGGGCCTACTCTGAAAGGCACCACCTTTCAGTCACCCTCGGGCTTGACCTGGAGCTCAGGATTGGAGGACGTCTCTGAAGAGAGTGAAGGAGACTTGGAAGGAAAGGAAACAGGGGATATTATGCCAGCATATCCCGTGACATGGGGAACGGCTCAGGCCTTAGCCCGGTCACCCGTGGCAGAAAAAGTGTTGTCTCACCCTGGGGTAACAGAACCATACGAGCATGCATACTTACATGCAAGCTATGACATACTACGTGAACAGGTGTACAAGCTAGACAGGGCCATGGCTGAAATAGCCAGGAGAGAAAGACACTGGTTGAACGAGGCCCCGTCCATAAGCCCAATCCGAGCCCTGAGACACAGCACAGAGGAACACCGACCGGAAGTGAGCCCTCACTCCATACTAGCCCAATCTCCCGGAGACATTTACAGACCGAGAGGAAAGAGTTCACATACAGGCAGGAGTCTGCATGACAGCACCCAATATGGAGAAAGCAACAAAGCACAAGAATTGTTAAGCAAAACCCAAGTGCTCAAAAAACTAGCCCCAGAAAGGCTTCGAGGGGAGACCCAGGCTGCTTATATCCACAGGATTGCTCAGATTTTCCATGGGTCACCTCTCTATGATGACCCGGATGCCGCTCGCATTTTGAGACACCTCAATGGACTGGAGATCCCCGAAGGGGCTTCAATGGCCCAAATGATGGAATTAGAAGTAAGAATCCCCGGTCAAGATCCAGGGGAAAACATGGTAGAGAAACTAATCCCACAGGTGCGAGACGGGAGCTTGTCTCTCACTGTTGCAGCAGACTCAGTCATACGTGGAACACCTAGGCAAGGATCAGGCTTACTGCTTGAAAAGCTATTCATAGGTGTACCAGGGGGTAACCTTCTGGCAGCCAAATGCGCAGCATGGTCAGGAGACCAGTTACATACTGAATGTATGCTGTATGACCAAGTCAAAATGCTTTCTCAACACAGATACAATAAGGGGGAAAGGAAAGGGAAGAACCCACGAGAGAAGGCTCAACTTCGGCCTCCCAAAGCCCAGCAACAGCCACCAGCTAAGGCTAGAACAAGGAAAACGGAGTCTTCCGACATTAAATACCTCTCTGCAGACGATTGGGGGGCACTAACCCCAGAACAGCAAGCAGAGATGAGGGCAAAAAGGGAGAAATCCAAAGCCCGGAAGGAGAATCAATAGTATCCTTACCTTCTGGGGCCCTGACACGTGACACTCAAGCAAGTGCACACTGCACTTGACATTCAGCTCATCTGTCAAGAGGAATGATATATAGTGTTATTGTCATTTAGGAAGAAACATGACATAGAATGCTACATTCATTTTGTATACATTTTAAGTATACTATGTAAAGATGTCTGTCTTTTCTCTAAAACCAGAGTAAAGAGGACGAAATAATTTGTAATCTATTTCATTCAGAAGGGATTTCCTGACAGTAACTATTTGGTAGGTTAGCACCCTACCAACCATATCAGCTGCATGATATGTACACTCACCAGCGCCTATGGATAAAAATTGAGACTCTGCAAACTCTCATCAAGCTTAGCACCTTAACGCGGTGGGACAGAGCGAGCATCAGGGTCTCTATATCCGACGGGCCTATCAGATTTGTGGGGGCTCGGAAGCTTTAGCATACAGGACGCTGTAGTGCTGGGGCGGCCAAGTCACTGGTTTATAGGTCTGTCAAAACGGATTGGAGGTTCTGGGGCTTAGAACATGAGTTCAAGTGAGTTGGGCTGTATATTAATTGAATAGGTATTAACAGCCGAAAGAATATTAACTGAAATAACTGCTGTCAGGTGCCTCTGGAGTAAAATTTATTACAGATTTGAGTTAAAACCTTACTCAAGATTGGTCTTATCAGCAAGCAAACCTCTCCAACCAAGACTCCTCCTAAGTGCTCGAGATCTGGAACAATGAGTGACATAGAGGTCTGCAAAGCGCAGCAGACAGCCTAAGAGGTAAAAAAATCTATCAGGAACAAGAGAGGGTTCATAAGAAACCACTTGAAGTGGCATTTACTCGCGACCAACAGGGCTAGGGAGCCCTAAAGTCACTTGAACTTGAAGTAACTAAATGCTTACTTAAAGTCAGAACTTAAGTAGAAAAACTCTACTTTGTGAAAAGCTGGCTAACTAGCCATTGCGAACAGGAGCGAATAGCTGGCTAATTAGCCATTGCGAACAGGAGCGAATAGCTGGCTAACTAGCCATTGCGAACAGGAGTGAATAGCTGGCTAACTAGCCATTGCGAACAGGAGCAAATAGCTGGCTAACTAGCCATTGCGAACAGGAGCGAATAGCTGGCTAACTAGCCATTGCGAACAGGAGCATTCTTAGACGGGGGGGCTGTCCCCCGGAGTCAGTGAACAATGTGCGATGGTAAGGGGGACAAAACCTGAACCAGTGCCATCGGGACGAATAGCAGTATCTGAAAGCAGGACTGAAACTACTGGAGGAAGACCGGGATAGGTCAAGCTCCAGAGCATCTTCAAGGTCCTCACCTAGACCTCCTAGACCTCCTAGACCTCCTAGACCTCCTAGACCTCCTAGAACTCCTAGACCGGACAGAGAGACATCGGCCTGGACCCAGGTTACAGGGCGACGAGAGCCCTGAATGGACCTGAAAGAGAGAAAAGAAATGAGTCCTCTGTGGACTGTATCTGTGATGTCCTGCGAGGCCTACGGACAGGGTCACACGACCAGGCCAACCACACTTTAATAGAGGACTGCTGCTACAATTCTCGGGGACCCGTGGGGTCGCCCGAGAAGTGACAATTCAACCTACCTCAAACTATGGGAGAGATCCAAGAGGTCAGAGGGGGCGACCACAAGATGACCACCAGGTGTTGTATTCAGACGACAACACCTGGGTGCGTTGGCCGGAAACAACAGATGCAAGTCTTCCCGCCGGATACCAAGCAACAACGTGACCCCTATCCTGTCGGGCCGTCCAGCCAGGGAACAACAGATGCAAGTCTTCCCGCCGGCTACCAGGGTAACAGGGAACCAAGATGACAGAGGGGGTGTGGAGAGTCACAGCCATGTGACCCAACAATCACCATCTCGTCCCCCAGTACAGACGCTATTAAGACAATGGAAAATGACCGACCAGGATGACAGAGGGGGTGTAAAGTGTCACAGCCAACTAGTGACACTGGTTAGTATGACATCCTGTTCTTATATATGATTATGAGGAATGTCTGTAGATTCTTCCTCCCACTTGTGAAAAACTGTGAGAACTATGGACTGTGGACTCTGGAACCGTAACTTGTGTACACTACAATATCTTGCGTGATCTTGGAGAGTGGAGTCAATGGAATCAATACAATAGGTTTATTGTATATATTTGTTATAAATCTAGGTATATGTTACTATAGGTGTCTAGATGTGATATGTATTCTGGCTGGTAATGCCCAGTCAGAAAGGAATTGAGAAGAAACACGTTATGTGTAAACATATGTTAAGTGCCACAAGTCAACGAGTGACACTTTGTATAATATTCTTATGTTTATTATATATGATTGGAGCTATGTATATGACCTGTATACTCTTTATACACTTATAAAACTACACTACAGTTAATGGAATATGCAGTCAGACGGGAAACAGAAACCTTTTGATAATGCATGGAGCTGCACAGAGTCCATTTCTCTGTCCATTTCTCTGGAATGTGCTCTCTCTATCTGTGGCCTTGAGCTAAGAGCAGACCTGAGCAAACAGCAGGCTGGCACACATGTTAACCCTTGCCTGCCTGCATAGAGTAAAACATGTAACCAATGATTGGTACAGGTATATTGTATATATATATATATATACAATACAACATACAATATATATTGTATATTGTATATAGTACAGGTGTATTGTATATTGTACACTACACAGGCCAGTTCTTCCCTCTCAATACTGACTGAAGCCCAGAGGAATGTACGGAGCCTCTCTGCTCCCGAGGGACTTCCCACTCTGTTACTGTTACAATTACTTTTTAAGTTACAAATCAGTGGAGTAGACGACAGCCAATGACAACTAGGAGGGGAGGAGAGTTGGTCATTATGTAGTGTACGTTGGTTGGCTAGTGAAATGACATCACCGTGATATCACTGTTTTTAGACCAATAGCAATGTGATGCCGGATCGATATAAAAGTGACTGCTCCAGCCTCGGAGCACAGATTTTCAGATTTGACCATTTTGTTACTTTGGAAGACAAGATGCAGGTTTTTGCTTTGGCAGGCACAAGCCGTGTTAGGCCTTTGCGATCTTAAGAGATGTGATGTTTTGTTTTATATAATCTTTTAACTAATGGACATTTTTATACAGTCCTTTTTTGTAATTTGAAATAAAGATGACTTTCTATAATTATCCATTGACTTCGTGGACTGATTCCGGCCAGCAATGTGCCCCGATGCCAGCCGACGCCCTGATTTCCTAAGGAGGGTGACTATGAATGTACTGTAAACCTATTACAGATTGAATCAATTGACTGGTTAATGCTTTTCAGCTAAAAGATATATATTATATATATATATATATATATATATATATATGCTATGTACTGTATAAATAATATACATGGCAATGTTTGTTGTTTGCGGGTTCCGGTATCTCTGTGTCCGACGGACTCTGTCGAGCTATGTGGCAAACCGATCATCTAAATCACTGCAGGATTTGGTGGTCGGTCCCGCTGGCGGAGGAGGAGAGGAGGACAGGAGGTACTGGGGCGTGCAAACAATGATTGCGTGTTAGTACAGTGGTAATACTTATTAACAAAGTAGTAATACAACCAAGCTTTCAAATGAGCAGTATTACAAGCCCTGATGATAAAATTATGATAATAATGATGATGATGATAATAACAATATAATTGTTATTATAGTCTATAAGAGTTCTCCTAAGACATACATTCGGTTTATTACAAACAAGAAGAGATTAACAACTCTTCATACTTACATTTCATATCAACTGGAGATAACTAGACCAGTGACTTGAAGTAATCTTGACAGAAATAGTAATTGACTCGAGAACTTGGCGAGTTTAGCACCTCGCCGGGGGATATCGAGCGGCCGCTGGTTTATATCTCGAGTAGGTGATTGAGATATATAGAGACTACCTGTAGCTCTTAACAGATAGATAGATAGATAGATAGATAGATAGATAGATAGATAGATAGATAGATAGATAGATAGATAGATAGATAGATAGATAGATAGATAGATAGATAGATAGATAGATAGATAGATAGATAGATTAGATGCAGTGTGCTTGTTTTGCAGTGAGTGCTGCGAGCAGTGGTAATAATAATCACATCCTATATTTGGTTCGCATTTGGTCCGATGAAGCCGAACCGAGACCGACGTTTTCAGGCGGACCAGAGTTCGCCTGTTTGGTCCGCGAACCGAGTTCGACACGCATTCACACAAACCCGAAAAACCGGACTATAGAATTCTGGTCTGAAAGTCCGGACCAAACAGCCCCTGTGTGAAAGCGACCTAAGATATGCAGGGGTAGTTCTAAGGCATGCGCATTGATCTGGAGTTATATATTGTTACACGGAACGTGAAGGAGTCTGTCTGTTACTGCATACTGAAGTTGTCAATAAACGAGCTTGCACCAAGTCATAGCCTCCAGACGATCATTCTACAGTCGGGGGTTTTCAAAATAAAAGAGCGACGTCTAAAACAGGAAAGACATTTATTTTGTAAATTTGTGGCACGCACTTATTATCTTGAGACGTTTTTACGGAAGCCTTTTTTTAAATGAAAATAAAATGAAAACAAAAAAGATAAAAATCGTTTTCGTCTGAACAAGGCCTAAAGCAGCATTTTTCCACTCCAAGATTTACATTTACATTTTACATTTAGTCATTTAGCTGACGCTTTTATCCAAAGCGACTTACATGTTCTGTACGACTCTATCTAACTCTATCAGCTGAGCAACAATGTTCATCAAAGTGTTGAGTGCTACAGTGTAGGTTAGTTTATTAGGACAAGTGCATGACAGTACGGTTAGTTAGTGTTAGATTTCTTTTTTTTTAGTTTTTTTTTCAGATAATGGTTGAAGAAGTGCGTCTTTAGTCGACGGCGAAAGATTGGACGTGTTTCGGCTGTCCTAACTGGGGTGGGTAGTTCATTCCACCATTGTGGGGCAAGGACTGAGAATAGGCGACTTCTCTTTGATGACCCTCCCGGAGCTTGGATAGGAGTAGGTCTGAGGCGGCCAGAAGATGCAGAGCGTAGGAGTCTTGAGGGTGTGTAGTTAGAGATCATTGACCGGAGGTAGGCGGGAGCGGTTCCCTTTGCCGCACGGTAAGCTAGGTCAAGGGCCTTGAAGCGGATTCGTGGAGAAATGGGGAGCCAGTGCAGGTCCCTAAGAAGTGGGGTGACATGGGCCGACTTCGGTAGGTTTGAGATCAGGCGGGCCGCTGCGTTCTGAATGAGTTGACGAGGCTTAGTGGCAGTGGCCGGGAGGCCAGCGAGCAGTGCGTTGCAGTAGTCGAGGCGGGAGATGACTGTTGATTGGACGAGGAGTTGGGTGGCTTCTTTTGTCAGGAAGGGGCGTATCTTTTTGACGTTGCTCAGGAGGAATCGGCAGGTTCTGGTTGTCGCTGTGATGTGAGCAGAGAAGTTCAACTGGTCGTCAAGGACAACACCAAGGTTCTTGGCGGTCGGGGACGCGGTCACAGCTGCATTCTCGACTGTGATTTCAAGCTGTTTTGGGCTGGGCTCTGCCCATACTCGCATAGCGCTTTGAGTGACAGTCACCCACACAGCGTGATACATACGAGGGAGAGCAAGAGAGAGAACGAGCGAGCAAGAGAGAGAGTGAGAGAGAGAGAGGAGAGATCGCTCCGTGAGCACGCATGCACGCTCTGTGAGTGGCTTGACTTGCGATTGTGTGTAAAATGCAGGTGGGAGAGATAGAGACAGATAGAGAGAGGGAGAGTCAGGGATGTGAGCGTGCGTGTGCGCTGTGTGAACGGCTCGACTTGCGATTGTGTGTAACATACAGGTGGGAGAGATAGAGACAGATAGAGAGAGGGAGAGTCAGGGACAGGGAAACCGCTTTTGCATTATTCCCACTGCTCCGTTGTTGAGCGAATTGAATTGGAGCAATCTGCCAAAATGAGAATCTGAGACACAGACATTGTTGATACAACACCACATTGCTAGAAAACAATGCTAAACACTGGAAAAGGCCATTTATAAGACAGGAGACCTTTAAACAATGTCATCAATAAATGGCCAAGCAGTAGAGAAGTCGGCACTCCAACAAGAAGCACACTTACATATTTATCAAGATGAATAGGTCACCCAACAGCAGGCGCACGTACAAGTCTGAACACTCACAAAACCAACATTTCACAAAATACAGAATGCAACATCAACGTCATCGTGGGAAAAAATGACCAAGTTTACAGTGAGTCAAGTTCCTCTCCATTTCTCTCCCAATCACTTGCACACACATAGCAAATAGGGATACATAAATGTGTCCCCAAAAACACACAACCTGAGTGAGTCCTATTACAAAGCTTACAGATATGAATCTTTTTTTCTCACCCAGTATTTGCAGACACATGGCCAGGAAAAATAGTTTCTGTAAGTTTTGCAGAACTTATTAGCCATTCCTTAGCATTTCCATGTAGGAAGAGCATAATCCACTTTCTGTCAAACTCCAGAGAGGCTTAAACACTCAACATGAAACTTGATAGCTCTCAATTCAGTTTATCCACTACACCTAAGCATTCTAGCTAGCATAGCCATGTGAACCCGACACTGTGCTACAGGGACTGTCTACACTACAGAGTAGGCAAGCGGTTGCGGGCAGGTCGCGGCACTTTGCGCTCGTCTAATTTTTCGAGGATCATCCAATGCACCATTTGAACTCATTCACGGGCGGGAGGGAGGGTAATGTCCTGACCACAGTTGCAGCAGGTAGGGGAGGGGCTCTAAAACAACATTTGCTGTTAGCTGGGGGGTGGGGGTTGGGAGGGCGAGACAGCAACATCCTGGTCCCCCCCCCAGCCACAGTAGCTCTGCTGCCATGTGTGGCCCGAGCATCCGCGGGAGGGTGGGAGTCTCACTGCAAAGTCTTATCAGCAGCTCTCTGGTTTGAGCTTGGTGAGTCATCTGGAATTTATTTTGGCTGGCTGGCAACATTTCTTCCAGCCACGTCGATTTAAATTTGATTTTGAGTAGAGTGAATTATAACTCTATTGACAACTCCATCCAAATGACTGAATGCGTTAGTCCAAGTGTCTTAGTCAGTTCATTTTGGTAGGTCCTGTGCGCGGTAAACAGATCCAAAATCTTCTTATTCCAGCTTGATCCTGCAATGCTTTCATACCGATCGGGCTGATAACCGTTTTTAGTGTTCAATGCGAATGCCGTTACTGAGAATCAAATAATCAGAAATGCCCCCCTCCCCCCACCTTTCATGCATTCATGATGGAACATAATAGCTATGATATAGATTTGATTTCGGGATAGTAGCGTATACAGGCAAGGAATGGCAACATAGTGGAATCGACGTATAGGGCTTTAACTCAGGGTTTCATGAATTACCCTAGACCGTTCTAAAACCATACTTATATTCACCACGGTATAACACGGGAACGTATGGATTGAAAATTGTATTCTTTCTCACATATTGAACGATAGATAGGTGATGTCAAATGGGCCATAGAATTTTATCCATAGCTATAATATAGAATATAGTGATAGCTCTACAAACAAGGTGACTCAGTCCTATATTTTAAGGCGTGGCAATGCGACCACAGGGCCATGGCTAATCCCTGGCGCTGAATGAGTTAAAGTACAATTTGACGCCTTTCGATTGCCACCACACTCAACCAGCTGCGTGCTTCGGGGCTCGAGTTACAAAGAAGTCCATTGTTGTGACTCAAGCGTCAGAATGAATTGAAGTGGATCGCCATGTTGGATTTTCACAGTTATTTTCCGGTACACACTTTACCAAAAACTTCCTCAAGCACGAATTTGATTTTTATGAAATTTTTACCTGTACTACATAAGACTTCAGGCTATGGAACCGCAGTGGAACCACCTACTACCTCTATGCTGGAACCCAAAAACAGGAATCTGGCAACAAGTCAACAGAAAAGTAAGCAGAACATATTTTATTTCAGTGTGTTTAAACCTCTGTTTCTCTAATACATTATTACTCAAAGTGATTTTTCTTTGCTCTACAACACAACACAGGCACGGTAGTAAGGGGGAGTCAAGTCAAGTGTTCCTTTATTAATCCTCTTGGGCGAGCAGCAGGGCAGAGACATTCAGTCATCAAGCTTAGTGAGATGGCTGGTCAGTCTTCTCCATCTAGGAATAAAGGATATAGGAGTGAACTCTGGTGTGAGGTGAGATCTAGCCTAACCTCCTTCTGGCTATGAGAAGCCTATCTTTATGTGGGTGCTGATGAGGCTTGATGAGTTCCTGGTGTGAGGAATCTGCTGCCAGCTGTGGGGGCTGTGTTCCTTGATCTAAGGAAAGCTTTTGACACTGTTAACCATACTATTCTACTCCAAAAGCTGGTCAATTTCAACTTCTCCATAGAGTTCCTCAACCTCTTCAAATCATACCTCTCATTCCGTTCCCAACTTGTCAAAATTGAAAATCATAAATCTACTGCCATCTGTATGTCAACTGGTGTCCCGCAGAGCTCTGTCTTGGGTCCAATCCTGTTCAGCATGTACATTAACGATTTGCCTTCTGTGTGTGGCCAATGTGATGTACTGATGTATGCTGATGATACAGTGATCTTTACACACGGTAAAACCACAGAAGAGGTTGCAACAAAATTGTCAAATGTCATGGTGAATGTCACATCCTGGCTTAAGAACAGCTGTTTACAATTGAATGTCTCTAAGACTGTCTGTATGTTCTTCTCCAAGGGCCACAGAGAAGTTGCAGAGCAGGATATCTTCATCTCCGGTCAGAAATTACAGGTAGTATCAGAATATAAGTATTTAGGATTACACATAGACCCAAACCTTAGCTTAATAAATCACATAAAAAAAGTCTGCAATAAGGTAAAGTTCAGCCTATCAAACTTCAGGTACATAAGAAACTTCCTTTCAACAGAGGCAGCAAAGCTATATTTTCATTCAATGGTTCTTTCCCACATCACATACTGTTTGATAACCTGGTCCAATTCACATTCCACCATTCTGAAACCACTTCAATCACTTTACAAACAAGCAATAAAAATTCTAGACAAGAAACCATTCAGGTACCATCATTGTCACATTCTAAAAAAATATAATCTACTCAGTTGGGAAAACCTGACCCTATATCAAAACGTCTGTCTAGTTTTTAAAATAAAGTGTGGATTGGCTCCTCCTCCTTTGTCCGGTTTCATCAACCTCAAGTCTGCCTCAACCAGGAACACTAGAGGTGCGGCAAGGGGGGACTGTACAATCCCTTTAAAAAAAAAGTGTATTTGGCCAGGCCGTCTTCTCATACATAGCATCCCACCAATGGAACTCAATTCCTCAAACAATTAGAGTGTCCACATCATACCATTCATTCAAGTGCAGGGTTAGGGAATGGCTCATTGATAACCAGAACTGTCAACACTGAGGTGTCTGTATGTGTATATGTGTGTGTGGATATGGATATGGTGCGTCTGTCTATGTCTGGGTCTCTTAATATGTCATGATGTGCTCTGTCCTTGTGTCCATGACTGTATTGTGACCTGTATCCCTACTATGTCTATGTGCTTTTGTTGTGTTTTTATTCTAATGTATTTATCTTGATTTTATTTTGTTTTTATTGCTAACCCTTTTTTTACACAGGATTTTAGCCTGTACCTTCTGGCAGGGGGACTACCAATGGAAATTAGCCTTTTGGCTAAAATTGGGTGCATTTACATTTGTAAAATGTTTTATTAATGTACACTGTCCCCCTTGAACAAATAAAGTAAACCTAACCTAACCTACCTAACCTAGCTGTAGGTGGTAATTGCCATCCTGCCTGTTTCTCTACAGCCCTCTGAAGAAGAATAATCTGTCTTTATTTGTCATGCAGATTAACACACACATGAGATGGGCGATACACAGGAACACACACACACATGCATTGGGTCGCCGATGAAATATCTCTCTGCACTTGACCCATCCTGTCGTCATTCCCCCCAAGGGAAGCCAGGAGCAGACATGGGCCCCGCCCAGGGACCAATCCAAGTGCTCCTGTCCGTCTTCGCCAGGGACACAACAGCGTTAGCGATCTGTTCTGCCTGTTTTTCCATTGGGTTTATCTTATTGGGAGGGGAAACCCTTACAAGCACGGGGAGAACATACAAACTCCACACAGAAAGGCCCGGGAGATACCCCACCTGGGTACCTGGCAAAGCGGCAACCAGGTCCCCAAGCGGGAATCGAACCCAGGACCTTCTAGCTGTGAGGTGACAGTATTAACCCCTTAACTCATTCAGTGCCAGCTATTAGCCTTGGCCTTGTAGCTAATGTGCCAGGTTTCCATTACATATTTTCACTGTGCGTCACTATGTTTGGAGAGCTATATTATATATTATAGCTATGGGGACAATATTATGGTATTTTGACACTGACTTTCTTCCGTCCAAGTTGCATATAGTTTCTTGCCTGGACACGCTACTGTTTCCAAATCAAATGTATATAATAGGTGTAGTATAATCCTATAGAATCCTAACAATAATCTAAGGTTATTGTACAGTACAAGGAGGTCGCTAAACTGGAGGAGGAAAGAAGGGTCATATGTGATAGAATTTGGTCTCCTCCTCTGACTTAGTCAGATGAGAAATAAACGTGTATAGCCAGACAACCAGAACTCTATTTCAACTCAACTGATTTATTTGTCACAGGGCCAAGAGTGAATAAAAGGTTGCTTTTCACATACAAGGATTATCAGAATACATTAACATGTCTGTTTTGTACAAAGAATCAACAAGGTTTGCATCTCAAAACCCCAACATACATACAACAGTCATTGTCAACATCAAATGAACATAGAGAATTTACTGTAAACATTACACATGAGTAAATCTGGTTTACAGATCAGGGATCTGTACATTACTCTAATCTAAACAACAATTGGTGTTTCCCATGATTTACTCACGTAAAATGCAATCAGCTCACAGTAGTCTCTGGGTGGGGAGCGGTGGAGCCGCAGACCTGGGGTGGGGTGGTCTGGGCTCCTGAACTAACACTATGTTCGCTCTTATATACTATAACTTCCCTCCAATCATAACATTCTAGAAGTACATTTTGGTGCAATCATGTGGTCTTCTGTGGGCGGTCTCTGGGCTGTGGCGACGTGATGGGACAGAGAGGGAGGGGGCCTGTCTGTGGCCCCCGTCGGTGTGGTTGCTGTGTGAGTCTTCTTTCAGTAAACAGAGGGGGGTTCTTGGTGGCCCCCCCTCGGTGTGGCTGCCCAAATCTCCTCTAAATGAATATATAACTTTAACATTCCTTCTATATGGTTACAGATGTCTAATATCATCCAAGTACAGTCAGTGCTTTCTCAGACTGATACCAGACATCCTATGAACCTATATAGATGTTTTTATTGGGTTCTTTATTCAATCAAAGCCAATCCAGTATCATGCTTTTTCATTTAGCTTTGAACCATGTCTTTATTGATTAATGATCTTTTAGCTCTGTCTGATATTGTCAGAGCCAGTATCTGGTCTCTGGTTAGACCAGCTGTCCTCTGCTGTAATCTGGTCACAGTAGGTGTGACCTTTGTCTCTTTGTTCTGAGTACTGAGTACATTTGTTAGTGGGGGTTTATTGACTGTTTCTGTAACACCAGTATCACTTCTTACTTTAGCACTGAAAACACACTCTGCTGTTGAAAGGGTACACCTGGCTTTTTGCATTATGGTTTTCTGATTATACACCCATATTAGTTATGAAATTCAAGGTCAATATTACCACATAGGTATTATGTTTCATCATGAATGCATGAAAGGGGGGGGGGTCGTTTCTGATGCTTTGATTGCCAGTAACGGCATTCGTTTTGAACACTAAAAACACTGATCAGCTGGATCGGTATGAAAACATTGCACGATCAAGCTGGAATTGACGTCAGATAGTCCTTACCTCTGATCGGGGGTATTCCAAAAATAATATTCCAATTGTTTGATCGCCATCTGGTCTATCTGATGTCCATCTGGGCCACGACATAACCCACCACAACACATGCATCGGGGGTATTTGACACGCTTCAATGTGCTCTGGCGAACCGCTCAACTCGCCTGACCCAGAATACTGTGCCCGGAGGGATTTGAACATAACACAGGGTAAGATATAAGGTTTCAAAGGGTGCTCGATACTGCCGTCTAGCAGGATGCGGCCGGTATTGCACTTTGGCGATCTCAGACTAATTTCCTATGGTAACACAGAGGTCCCTGGATGAATAATGAATAAAAATATTGAATAAAAGAATAAACTACCAAAACCCGAGATATCTCGGGTCTGGCAGCCAACGCATGGCGAGTTAACCAGACTTATCTCGGGTTTGGCAATTAAAGAGTTAAGCCCGATCGCCCTATACCGGGTTGAAATTTATTTCACATCATAAATAGATCAATAGAGTCCGTATTAATTGATGTTGCGTTTCTTTTTCAAATGTAGCCAAGAGTAAAGACGCTAACCCTATCAAAACAGAAGTCAAAGTGTATATTTTCAGCACTACTTTGTTTACCAATGATTTTAAGTGTTATGAGCTAAATATGAGTTTATAAAAATATCCAGGCTTTGCATCGGAAATCGGATTATTTAGATACGAGGAAAGGACCCTGTCATAAGATAGTTGTAGTCCTAAGAAAGAGGAGACCCAGGGCTTTCGATGGACGTAGAAATGTCATAAAACTACACTACCGAGCTCACACCAGCCGCTGTCAAAGCTGCAGCCGGCTGACGTGAAAAGATTATATTGACGTTATTTTCGTTATTTCGTAAAAAAATGGCCGAGCTATGAACATTATACAAAAGTAACTGTACAGCAGCTGGGTGGCGCAGCGGCTGGGTGGCGCAGCGGACGTTGCGCTCGTCACCAACACAAGAGACACAGGGTTCGAATCCGGCTTGGGCCGGCTGTCATACTAACTCAATTGGCAGAGTTAGCGGGTGGGAAGTCGAAGGGTGGTAGTCTGGTCGTTGTGCACAGCGACTCCTACAGGTCGGTTGGGGCGCCTGCACAGCAAAGTCAGGAAAATGGCGGGAGCAGTGTGAGCCTCCTACACGATATTCTCCTCGCCAAATGAGAGTCCACACTGGCAGGTGAAAAGATGTGACAGGCTGCCTCCACATGTATTGGAGGGGACATGTGATGCAAGGCTTCTATCCTCCCTACAACCGGCCAGTGGGGGGCATATGCAAGCAACGATCAGGACAGGGGAGGGAGAATTGGCACAAGAGGTAAATTGGGATGGGGAGAAAAATCACAGAAAAAATTTGGGAAGAAAAAAAAAAAAAAAAAAAAGTAACTGTACTTACAGTAGATTTCATTATTGTTCTTTGCTGCCCTGTAATGGGTGCCTGGTGGTACTAAATCCAGATTTAACTGTGCCATTGGAAAGAGGAGATTTGGCCCGAGCCATAGATGTATGACTTTGCCATAATAAGGTGATTTATAGGCCTAATATTATATATTATATATTCATATTTCAAATTGCATATGTCCGGATGGTAAAATTCAGTACTGTATCTACAAAAACTGTATATCTGAAATGTAAATCATCTGCCCTTTATTCATTTGGTTAGATTTTTAGTACACTTTTCATGTCTGTCAATGATGGCATGGTGTTACTCACTGTCAAAGATGGAAAACAATAATAATAATAATAATAATAATAATAATAATAATAATAATAATAATAATAATAATAATAATAATAATAATAATAATAATAATAATAATAATAATAATAATAATAATAATAATAATAATAATAATAATAATAATAATAATAATAATAATAATAATAATAATAATAATTTACTCAAGCATCGTAACAGACACAATATTTCTGACACTGAGAATACATTCCCTGGGGTCCATAGATGTCCCTAGATACTAAAAACATGCAAATGGTCCTTGTAGAAGTGGAGCAATCTTCCTTTTACTTGGGTATGTACTTTTAGGCGAATTTTCTGAAAACATGGCTAGGGCTTAAGAGGTTAATCACTACACCACCGGTGGCTGTGTGGCTCTGTGTGGCTCTGTGACCTGGTGACCCTGTGACCCTCCTCACACAATCTCACCATGGACAGTCCAATGCCTCCTTTCCCCCAAAATAGTCAAGTTTTTTGTGTGTGAGCTTACTTTGAATATGTATATTTGTGATTCTTATTTTTTTTTGGAAGTCCACACAAGTGTGTTTTTTATTTGTCTGTAAACAAAGACAGAAAATAAACTATTCATTCATCCATTCATCTATAATTAATAATTATAATCATTTTATAGAATTTCAAGATATTTTTTTATACAATTAACACTTTTTGAGGGTAAAAGGCTTGGGCCCTATTATGTGCACGTGCCTGCCTGTCTCCATGGTGACACACCTGCTAGGGTCCTCACAACCTGGCCAAGCCAAAGGCCTGTTAATTAACTGCTAATTGTGCAGTTAACCATAGATAACGATTTAAAGGCCAACCTCCAATAACTCTTCTCTGAGCTAATAAATAACTATCACATAAACCTTCCAAACATGTCGCGTGTAGGTGACGTGTTTATAGAGAATAATGATAGTGACAATTGTCATCTACAATTGTCGTCTAGTTTAAAGAGCATTACACCTTCAGTTAGATTGTGTTTCACTGAAATGACATTACTGAATCTATGGCTCTGTGTTTCTGGCTTTTCCTTTGTTCCAAACCTCTGCCCTTGTTAATCACAAGCTCTTTTTATACATTTACCTACTTGGTGAACTCCTTTGCACATCATGTACTGTATACATGCACATTGGACACATATTTAATTTAATTTAATTTAATTTCAAACCTTTATTTAACCTCGAAAGGCAACTGAGGTTTCCCTCATTTACAGTCACGTTGACAGAGACAAACATAAAAGCTTATAGAATCACACAGCACAACAAAGAGACAACAAGACGAGGCAAAAAGGAAGGATGAATAAATGACAACACGTACAACTTAATTGACAAGGTTGGAGTTCAAGGTTTTAAACTCACATCATAGCAAAATGCAGATGTGCCCTGTTCTGAGCAAACTCTGGGGACTTAGACCAGCCAGTCACTAGAACGGGTTCCATAGGTTCCTAAATTCCATTCCAATAATGATGTAGTATAAGGAGGTAGATTACCAATAAAAATTTGCTTAGAAATGAACAAACACCTCTGTCATAGAGGGTCAACTAACCTTCTCATAAAGGTAGGATTATCATAATAGGATTCAATATGTTTTGCCACAATACTATATGGGATGTTGCACATTCTGTATTATATGCACACTATCTGCCATGAGAATAGGGAGTAACTTTTTCTTCATTGCTGTTCATTGCTGTGAGGTGCTTTCGTCAATAATACAATTTCCCTCTGGGACAATATAGCTCTCATCTTGACCTTAGGGGCACTTCACCAAAAACAATGATGATTTATTTTTAACATAATCTCACATACATCTTAATACTCTAAACAGTTTTGCACACATTATTTTAGTCTGACAGTTACTGTAATGAGAGTAAATTAGTGTGAATATGACCACCAGTTATCGGGAACGTTGAATCCTTGTATTGTGTGAATTACTGTGAAACGATGTTGATGAAAAAATAGCAATAACTTGTCTTATAGAGACTGCTACCTTATCATTTCATTGAGCACGGTTGAAGTATTCAATATCCACGATGACATCAATGGTGTCCATATTCAAACTAATTTACTCTCAATAACTGTCAAACTAAATGAATGTGTCCAAAACGGTTTAGAGTTTTGGCACGTGTGTGATATGCACAAAATTATTCAGCATCAGGTGAAGTGCCCCTTTAAATTACTTCATAGTGCACTGGTTGTCTGAGGACTATATTATTATAGTATTATAGTCTAATTCCTTACATACCTTATTGTAACATAATTTGGGCTAGGACTCATTAATCTCATCTTCAAAAAATTATTTTACTTAAAAAAAGATTTGTTAGACTGGCAACCCTCTCGATTTGAACCATCTGCTCCTTTTTTCAAGAAACTAAACATTCTGACTGTGTCTGAGGTTAATTCTTTACAGATATGTATATTTGTGTACAAATGCATTTATGATTATCACAATCTACCAAATGGTTTTAATATTTATTTTTCTTTTAATTCGGATTTTCATTCATATGGCACACGTAAGTCCAGGGACCTGCATATACCTTATTGTAGTACTTATCTTAGGCAGTTCTCAGTGAGGTATAGAGGGTCCAATCTTTGGAATGCAGCTGATCATGCTCAGAAAATCTCCATCTCTGCTTATTTTTAAAGCAAACTACAAAAGATTCTCATATCCAAAAAGTAGTAGATAGATAAATAGGTCATACGTGTAGGTATGCATTTGGTTATGTGGGTGGGTAGGTTTGCAGGTAGGTGGGTGGGTCACGGTTACATTTGGTCTTTGCTTACGTTCTGCTCTGCTGAGATAATCTCATCGTTATCCCAGCAGAGCAGAACGCTCACAAAAACTCATGTAACTAGGGTTATAGGATAACCTTCGTTATGTATTATTATTATGTATGCGGTATATATGCATGTATATACTGTGTGTATGTATGTTTGTATTAACACATATCTTTTGAATGTATTACTGGTATTTTTTAAAGAATATGTATATTTTTGTATGTTTGATTTTACAAAACAGGGAAAGTTCTTGATAAGCCTCTAGGCTTCTAAACTTCTCCTATACACAATATGGTTATTATGTTTTAAAGGTCCCATGCATTATAAATGGCCTTTTCCAGTGTTTAGCATTGTATCCTAGCAATTGGGGATTATATCAATGTGGTCTGTGTCGTTAATTATCATATTGACTCATCAGTCTAGTCTCGAGTTCACGAGATCTTCCCTCACTCAACTAAGCTGTTATGATTTGACGGTATTGCTGACGTGAATAAGGTACTGATTTGCAGTAACGCCCCCTCTATGGTTGTAGCGCATAGTGTAACCCGACACTTCCTCAAACGGGTTTTGACAGAGGCAGAGAACGAGCGAGCGAGCGAGAGAGAGTGAGAAAGAGATAGAGAGGGAGAGAGAAAGAGGGACCGGCGCGACCGTGCAGAAGTGTGTGTAAATGTGTGTGCGCCGTCTCTCTCCCTCGTCGGAGCATTTACACACAAACTTGAATGCGTGTGTGTCGGGAACGCATCTCTCCTCTCTCTCTCTCCCTCGTCGGAGCATTTACACACAAACTTGACTGCGTGTGTGTCGGGGACGCATCTCTCCTCTCTCTCTCTCTCTCTCTCTCTCTCTCTCTCTCTCTCTCTCGCTCTCTCTCTCTCTCTCTCTCTCTCTCAAATCAAATCAAATGTATTTGTAAGGCCCGACAACACACGTTAATGTCCCCATGGGCCGTACACGTCTTGGGCCGTACAAAACAAGGACACCATAAGGTCCAAAAATTTTTAAATAAATGCAACACTCCCACATACCCCACGCGAAAGTAAGGAAAAACTCACTAAAACCTAGCAATAGGAAAAAATGCACCACAGGCAATGTGAGAGAAACCTTAGAAGGGCCATTCAAAGGGGGATCTCCCTTCTTAGATGTCGGTGATAGTAGTGTTGCAGTAAAAACAGGCGAACATTAAGCATGGACTCATGTGTGTAGTGAAACACATGAGTGCATCCGATAGCAACTGAACATTTTGAAAAATTAAAGATAGAGCTGATAGCGATAGCAACTGAACATTTTGAAAGATTAAATATAGAGCTGATAGCGGATCTATTTGATGCACAGGGGCGGCGAAAAGAGGGTCGCGTCCTCCCGGTCTTGATCACGGGACGTTCAACACTCCGGTCATCACTCCGAGACAGCTGGAGACAGGGAGACAGGGGGCGGTGCAGAGAGGGTCGCATCCTCCTGGTCATCATCACGGGACGTCCAACACTCCGGTCATCACTACGAGACAGCCGGAGACAGGGAGACAAGGGGGCCACGCAGAGAGGGTCGCATCCTCCCGGTCTTCATCACGGGATGTCCAACACTCCGGTCATGACTCTGGGACAGCCACTCACAGGGAGACAGGGAGACGGGACAGGCATTAGACAGCTTGCGTGATTGTGATGGGCGGACATAGCAATAGATACAAGTGGTAAGCATATATGTGAATAGAATAGATACAGTATATGAAGTAAGCATTTTATGTGAATAGAATAGAAGTACTTAACCCAGCAATGAAACCACATTGACAAAAAAGAAGAACATTGTAACAACAAATGTGCTTTGTTTGTATTAATTTAGGGTTGTGCCATTATTACTATGCAAATGTAATAATTGTGATTGATTTCCTGTAATGAGTTGTATGTGTTGTTTCTAGCATCCTTGACATCCAAGGACAACGATCTAAATAAGTCATTGCGCCTTTTTCGTTCCTATCCTTGACAAAAATGGATAATAGAGTAATAATCTGTATATGTTTTGTGTCTAAATAAAAACCTTCAACCTTCAACCTTCAACCTTCAACCACAAACCACGTTGACAGACCACGGACAGAAGACGGTAAGAAGCTGATCCATGGCCTTGGTGGTGCACGTACAACAGTCACTGCAATCTTGGCCAAGACCCCGAGACATCCACCACCTTGGTCAGCACTACGAGACAAGCACTCAGAGAGATGGGGGGGGTTGGGACAGGAGTTAGAGAGTTCCCATGTTTGTAGTTGCTTGCTCGTTCTCTCTCTCTCGCTCTCTCTCGTATGTATCACGCTGTGTGGGTGACTGTCACTGAAAGAGCTTATGGGCGGAACCCATCCAATAACAGCCTGAAATCCTGAGGCTGAAAAATGATGCTTTTATGTACTTCATTAGAAATATGTGACTCGATGTGACCAAACCCGATTTGATTCGCAAGGGGGAGGTGTCAGGAAATTAAGAAAATGTCTTGCTGTTCAGAAAATCCAAAAAATCGAAATCTTGATTTTCTTTACATATTTGAACTGTCATTAATGTGTTCCCTTCCCGTAGGCCACACAAAGTTTTCCCCGGACTGTTTCTTTGGGCTTCTCAAGCAGCGTTTCAGAAAGACCAAGGTGAACACTCTTGATGAGATTGCAGAAGTCGTAGGGGACAGCTCAGTGGCTGGAGTCAACATACCACAGCTAGTGGGAAAGGAAGATGGCACTGTAATCGTAGAGTCCTACAACTGGCAGGAACATCTGGGGCCTTACTTCAAGCCACTGCCACAGATCAAGCAGTACCAGCACTTTAGGTGGGTGTGGTCACTGTGTGTTGTGTATTTACTGTAATTAATTATTCACACTTTAGTGCAAAGAATGTCATTGGCAAATGATACAAATGCATTGATATTGTTATGTGCCCTGTACTAACGTTTCACTTTATTATTGCAGCTTTGATTCCAAGGAACCTGGTGTGGTTGTGGCAAAGATGTCTATTGATGGCGCTGAAACCAGATTCCAGCTGCTCCGTGACGTCCGTGTCCTGCCGCCTATAGATGGACTTCCTGTGCTGCCACCACCGGGACTGGACTCTGCAAGACAACACTATCTGTTCCACAAGATCAGAGAGTTCTGTGATGAAGAAGCCCAGGACATAACATGCCCAGCACCACCAGCCAAAATATCCAGCAGCGGTTCAAAAAGACCACAGTGATCATCTGGAGAGGCCATCAGAACATTGAACATTGAACATTGACTTTAGCATGTCTATTTTTATCATGCCTATTTTTCTCGTGTTATTTTAAATGATAATAAAATCTTGAAACTTGATATGTCTCTTGTTTATTATCAGGGTCCCCCATTGTATTTATTTAGTATTTTATTTTGATGTAGCCTTTCCTTCAGCCAATACCTTGACCCCCAACATTACATGGCTTATGTACACACTACAGAAGGTTAACTCTTTCACTACAACACTACAGAAGGTTAACCTTTCACTACCACACTACAGAAGTGTAACTGAGGGGTACAATTCCCTGACTGTATTGTTAGATATGATATTTAATACCACTACCTCATGTACTTTAACTTCTGGCCACCCAGTACAAGATATAAGTATGATGAACACTTTCCCACCTGATGAAACGAACCAACACAAATGTACCAAATCGAAAGTTTAATACAGCAAAGGGTGTATACAACGATCACTTAATTACATTTATGATTTGAAATATGGAATATGCACTTTTATGGCAAATGAGTATTCGTAGGTAAATCAACATTGAATGTCCAATCTCTGGTTGCGCAGGGAGTAAGTATACAACCTGGAATATTTAGGAAACGATAGCGATGGTACTTAAATGATTATAGCTGGATACACTAAGGGGGGGGGGGTCCCGCTGGTTGTAAGACAGTAGGAGGGGGGGGGTTAGAAGAGCCGCTGGCGGTATCCCATCTGGCCGACGGTGTCTTGGGAGAATCCAAAGTCTTGGACACGGTGCCCACAGAACCTCGGGCCGCAGACGAATACAGCTGGACCCTCTGTGGAACGGTATCTGCCGGTCCACAACGGAGAGACGTGAGGCGACCTCACGTGTAGAGCGCCGTCTCACCTGGAGTCCTCTCCGGGGGGTAATTCCAACACTCTGCAGTGTTGGCCTTTATCCATGGAATAATCAAAGCACACAAAGCATAATCCAAGCCGTGGAAGGCTCGCCGTCGTCTGTGTAGAGTAATCCAATATACAGGTCCAGTCGCTCTTGGCCCGGAGCTCCTCGGATGCAATCACCACTAGGGGTCTGACCAGCCTGGTTAAGCGTCCAGATAACGTCAGGAACGATGGGGGTACTGATAACTGTAGAACTCTAACCGAACGATGCACCATACATAAATAGACTATTATTAGCTTAATAGAATACGTCCAACTCGACGGTATGGTGCCAAACTATGACCATTCAACTATTAATCTACACGATATCTCAATGCCTATTCTGGGCCAAGTAGGCCTTACTACACCGCACGTGCGTCGTGGGGAGGCTTTTGCGTCTGTCACTCTGTTGGAGGGTAAAGAACTGGACTAAAAGAAAGTTCTACTTTACGAGCGTCATATATATATGCGCTATGAATAAATAGTACCATTCGTATTTCGCCCGGCATATTACTGCGCGGAACCGGGGGTTGCCTCGACATGTTAGGCGGCACGATTGAACTTGGACCTAGGGGTATGGCAACCTGGCGCCAGGTTCTCGTCCAATGGTAGAATGAAACTATTATGGGCTGTTTAGTAGAAACGGGGATATTCAATGCATATTGTACAAGGAATATACAGGGGATATCAAACGATATACAAATACAATTAAATATATATATATAAATAAATATACATATTCGGTTTAATCTGATCCTTCACAACAGCCGCCCCCTAATTAGTCCCACCTAATTAGCTAAGCAGAGACAGATTAACCGCACTGTCTTCCACTCAAGGTCCGCTGTAAGGGTCAGTCAACTCACAAAGTCATAGGGTCATGGTCATCATCGATAGTATCTGGGAGTCGGGGCAGTTCTATGAGCCTCGCCACGGGACGTGTGTAGGTGCGCCCTTGGACGAGTGCTTCAGCTGCTCGGACCTTGCCATCGGCACCGGTGATCACTTTGCTTACGCGGCCAGCCGGCCACATAGCTCTGGGTAGTGACTGGTCAATTATCATGACGACTGTTCCTTCTGTCAAATTGTCTCTCTCTTTTACCCACTTCTGGCGGGTCTGTAGAGACGGTAGGTAGTGAAGTAGGAAGCTGCTCCAAAACTTGTCAGCTAGTACTTGGCTGTACCTCCACATTCTTCGGCCGTTCGCTTCTTCAGGCCTGTACATTGTCTGGGGTAGCGCGGGGTCCAGCCGCACCATTAGGAGTGTGTTGGGGGTGACTGGGTCGACATCTGCTACATCACTGGAGATGTAACCGAGGGGCTTTGAGTTCAATACTCCCTCGATCTCCGTGAGGACTGTCATTAGGACTTCCTCTGCCACAGTCTGGGCTCCGAGTATGGCATACTGGGCTGTCTTTATAGAACGTACTTCTCGTTCCCAGGTTCCACCGAAGTGGGGTGCGTTCGGGGGATTAAACTGGAAGTCAATCTGGGCTGGAGCGAGGTGGGTCTTAAGTTCTGGGCCCATAGCTTGGAAGCTCTCTCTCAGCTCTCTTTCTCCGCCTTTGAAGTTGGTCCCGTGATCAGACAACAATGTAGACGGTTTTCCTTTCCGTGATGTGAATCTCCGGAAGGCCATAAGGAATGAGTCTGTGCTCATGGTCGGAAGGAGCTCGATATGTATCGCTCTGGTGGTCATGCATTTGAATACAATACCCCACCGCTTCTCGGTGCCTCTTCCTCTCTTTATATACAACGGGCCAAAACAGTCCATGCCTGTGGAGTGGAATGGCTTGTCGCCGATTCGGAGGCGTCAGGGGGGTAGGTCAGCCATCCGTGGTATGCTGGGCTGCGCGCGCCACTTACGGCAGTCTAGACAGGTTCGCTGGAAGCGCCGTACTGCTTCTCTCCCTTGCAATATCCAATAACGACGTCTGATCTCCACGAAGACTCTCTCTGCTCCTGCGTGGTGTACATCCTCGTCGTATTTCTTTATGATCAGCTCTGTGACCTTGTGTCGGCTGTTCAAGACGATCGGGTGCTTAATGTCATCTGGTAGATCGGGGGCTCTCCGCAGGCGACCACCCACTCTGATGAGATTATGTGCGTCACTCTCTGGTGCCAGGTGAATCAGTCTGCTGTCTGATGGGACGGGGTTTCCTCCCTGTAGACAGTCTAGCTCATCGGGGAACGAGTCTCTCTGGGCTCGTTGTAGTAGAAGAAGTTCTGCTTCTTCGTAGTCAGCTGCTGACATGTCAGTGGTGGACTGAATCTCTGGGTGGTGCCGCAGGAATGTCCTTTGTTGCGCACTCTCTAGGGTAATGCAGTCATCTATGTTGGGGTCTGTGGAGGCGACAGTGCTCAGTCCACAGAACATAGGCTTCTTGTTCTCAGCCTCCTCGTTACTTGCTTCCCTCGGGGTGGGCGTAGGCCAATCTCCTTCCGGGAGCTGGAGGAATGCTGGTCCGTCACTGTAGATGTTGCGACGGGTTAGGTCATCCAGGGACATTCCCCGGGTGATGACGTCAGCTGGGTTGTGTTTGGTACCTCCAGCTTGCTTCTTCTGTTAATTCTTGAATCTCGGTGACTCTGACTCCCACGAAGACTTTGTATCTGCATGAATCAGACTTAATCCATGTGAGTAGTGTCGTGGAATCTGACCACAAGATTGTTCTATGCACCGGAATGGTGAGTTCACGTTGGATTAACGTGGCTAGATGCGCTCCTGCGAGGGCTGCGCAGAGCTCTAGACGTGGGATAGATTGTTGCTTACGTGGGGCTATTCTTGAGCGGGCCAGTATGAAAGCAGTGTGTATCTCTCCTCCCATCTCTTGGGCACGCAAATAGGCAACCGATCCGTAGGCTACTTCGGAGGCGTCGCTGAAGACGTGTAGCTCAATCTCGCATGTCTCTGGCCTCACTGTGGATGGGAAGTAGCTGCGGCGTATATTGACACCTGGGAGTGAGCGGAGTTCCGTCTCCCACTCTCTCCATGTTGAGGCAAGGTGTGCGGGTATTGGGTCGTCCCAGCCCTGGTCCTTGTCCCATAGTGCTCGTACAATCATCTTTGCCCTGGTGGTGTAAGGTAGAATACATCCCAACGGGTCATATTGTCTGGCGAGTGTTCTGTACACACTCCGTCTGGTGGTCGGTATCGCCGCCGACCTTCCTTGCTCTGGAGCCAAGGGTTTGTGTCTATAGTGGAGCGAGTCTGTTTTGAAGCGCCAGACTAATCCTAGTGTCATTTCTTGGGCTTCTCCTGGGATTGTCGCCATCCAGGTCTCGCTGCTGGCAGCCTTGTCTGCGGAGGAGAGGCTGCGCAATACGTGCGGGTCACTGCTGGCCCACTGCCTGAGATCAAAGCCTCCTTTGATTAGGGAGGCGCGTAACTTGATTAGGAGAGCCTCGGCTTCTTCTTGAGTCGAGACGCTTTGTAAACAGTTGTCCACGTAGAAACTGTTCTTCACACTGTGTTGGACCTCTTCATCTGCTGCTGGGTCCTCTGTGACGTGTTTCTGTTTTGCAAATGTAGCACAGCACGGGCTGCATGTGGTTCCGAAGGGGAGTACTTCCCACTGGTAGATGGATGGGTTCTCATCTCCGATCTTCTCTCTCCATAGGAACCGTAGCAGAGGCTTGTCCTCCTCTACTAGTCTCACCTGCAAGAACATCCCTTTGATATCCCCGCTTATAGCCACCTTGTCCTGGCGGAAGCGCAGTAGCACGCCTAGTAGGGAGGGGCCGAGTGTGGGGCCGGGCAAGAGCTCTTTATTCAGATTTTGGGATCCGATCTGGTAGCTGCAGTTAAACACAATGCGATCCTTGCCATTGTGATGGACCTTGTGATGCGGCACGTACCATGATTCGGTCGTCTGATCGGCCTGTTTAATGTCAATCTTTGTTACGTGTCCCGCTGTGATTAGCTTCTCAATCTCAGCTCGGTACACACTCTCTTGAACGGGGTCTTTGGCTAGGCGCCGCTCTGTGTTCAGTAGATAGCGCTCCGTGGCGTCTTTCTTTGCGTGAAAGGTGGGCATTCCCTCTCGCCTCAGGAGTGGAGTTGCGTATCTCATCACTCCGCCGACTGTGACTCTCTTTGTCCCCTGCTCGAGTAGGTTGATGGCGTAAATGTCTTCTTTAGAGCGAATGTCTTTCTTTTCGTTCTTAAAGGGCATTGTCTCTAGGGTCCATAGCCTCTCGACATGCTGCAGGAGAGTGGTGTCTTCTTCTGTCGTTCTGGAGTGGAAGCAGCTAGTGGCTGCTGTTCGGTTGAGAGATTTAGCGAGGGGGCCTTGCAATGTCCATCCTAGGCGGGTCTCAACTGCTGCAGGACAGCCTCGGGGGCCTGTATGGACCCGGTCAATCGGGACTATGAGTTCTGCATGGTCGGAGCCTATCAACAGGGTCGGGGTAGCGCCGTCTATGAGCGGGATAGGTAATTGACGCAGGTGCACATATTTATCCATCAACTTGGTGACAGGGTAGGTGTACTGCGATAGTCCTATTTCTTGGCTGGTGAAAGCATTTGTGATCTTGTACCGTCGCTCTGGCTGCCCGTTGGCTGCGATAGTGAAGGAGACATTCTCGCCCTTTATCGTCTTTAAATCTCTTCTTATTGTCCGAATCGTCATTTCGTTCTTGCTCCCCCGCAGTCCCAGCTGAGTCGCAGCGGAGGCGAGCAGAAGGGTCTTCTCTGACCCGTCATCAAGGACGGCGTAAGTGTCCATGACTTTATCCTGGTAGCTCAATGTCACACGGACTACCTTTAAGAGCACTTGAGCTCCGTTGCTGCTGGCGGGGTCAATGTACATGACACTTGCCTTGGTGCCGCTCCGTGGTGCAGGTATAGGCCGTCTTCCGTTACTATCGTGTAGTATATCTAGATGGGCTCCATCGCACCGGCTGCACCTTTTCTTTAGGCGGCATTCGGCTGCCATGTGGGGCCGCGCACATCGATAACAGCGCCGGTTGGACTTTATCCATTGGCTCACTTCTTCTGCATTCATCTTTGTGAATGAGTCACATTGTGACAGCCAGTGTTTTTTCTCACAGTAGGGACACGCTATCTTCCACTTCTCCTTTCTCGAGGGGGTGCTGTGACTCTTACTGCTCGGTACTGACTCTGATTGGTGCATGACAGTCACCGATCTTCTTCCATCACTTATTCTCCTGGGTCCCTCTCTGGAGCTTGGCGTGCTCCGCCCGAAGGTGTCCAGTCGTAAGCTGCTGACCTCTCTCGCCAGGAAGTCGGCCAGATCAAGGAGGGATGGCTCGGGGCCGTCGGGATCTCGGTAGTCCCTCTGCCGCCGAAAGCGCTCCTGTCTTGCGGGTGGCAGCTTCTCCAAAATCCTCTCGACGTTAGAGTTGGCGTACAGCTCATGCATGCCCTTCTCCCGTTGAGCTCCCAGCATCCCCACCAGGGACTGCACTTTGATTGACAGGTCGTCTAGTGAGCGATTGTCTGTGGCTGGGGGTAGGCGGTCAATATGCCTTATCTCCTGGATTACGTAATCCCATATACGTCCGTATCTTTGATCCAGCGCTGCAAGGGCCGCTGTGTATGGGGTCGAGGAGGTAGCATAGGCTAGCGCTATATTGTGCGCTCTCGGTACTTTCAGGTGCTTCAATAGTATTGCATACTTGTGGCGTTCATCAGCGACATCCACCATCATTGTCTCTAAGCACATCCGGAGCTCCGTGTACTGTGCTCGACTCTCATAGGCGAAGTCTGGGAATGACGCCGTGGCGTTGTATGACGCCGTGGATGGCTGATACATCGGCGAGCGTTGGGGGAGAGACCTCCTGGGCGAGTCCCCTCTTGCGCCTCGCTGTGGGCTGGTACTGGCAGGGTACCATGGCCCGCTGGTCCAGGTACTGTTCCTCGGGGCTGGTCGTGCGTCGTGCTCACCCGTGAATAGAGTCGGGGGTCTGTAGCGCAGCGCCGCAGGGGTATAGCCTGGACTGTATGGGACCTCCTGGTCCGGTGGAGTACTGTGCTGTCGTCGGGCTTGGTTCTCCTCTTCTCCCTCTTCTTCTTCTATCAAATCTTCCAGATCCTGTAATCGTTTATTTAGCTTCTCCGCAGTGTAGGCCGCTCCTTCCTTGTAGCTGGGTCTCGCTTGGACCGGTATGGGAAGGGGGTCTGCGGGGGGTCTAGACTCGGTCTGTTGGTCAAGTTCAGGGTCGCTTGCTCGTTGCGGTGACGCTGCTCTTGACTGTTGTCTCGACGAGTTCCTTGAGCCCCTGGCGGAGGGAGAGGGAGTTGTCCTTTTGATCAGCTGCTCCATTAGCTGCGCTTGTTGCTTGTCACGCTCGGCTTGTATCCTGTCGCGCTCTGCGTCTCTTTGGGCATCGGCAGCGGCGCGCTGGGCGTCGGCGGCGGCGCGCTCTGTTTCTCTTTGGGCACCGGCAGCGGCGCGCTGGGCGTCGGCCCGGTCTCTTGCCATATTCTCTTCCATCTGGAAACGTCTCATCTCCAGACGTGTGCGCTGTTCTTCGCTCCGTTGCTGCGCTTGGAGGTGTTCGCGCTCGCCAAGCATCTGTGCTTGGAGCCGATCGCGCTCGGCGGAGGCTGTCAGGCTGACGAGGAACGCCTGTTGTAGTGTCCTCTCTGCTTCGTTGGGGGAAGGCGGTAGTGGAGGTGAGCCGCTCCTGCGTGAGCCGCTCCTGGGGGTACTCGTTGGGGAGTCCTGGAGCTCTAGTTCCTCTGCGCTCTCCTCCTCTTCCTCCGTGCAGAGTTCTCTCTCTGTAGGGTTGTCTTCCTCCCGGGGCTTGTCGGGGACTACTTCTTTAGTAGTGGCGGGGGGTAAAGGCATGTCAATTCCCTCCTGGTCCCCACCGTGGGCTTGGTCAGTTACATTAGGACCTACTAGGGCCTCTGTGGTCGGGGAAACCTGGTCGTTAAGGTCAGACATAATTTTACTTTCTACTTTTACCACGTTTACCGTTTGTCGAAGGCTAGGTAGTTGACTGACAGTGTAAGCCTCTAAGTACTGAGGTGTCTGTCGTCTGCGCCGCGGGCGTTCTAGGTTAGGAGGATCGTTTCGTGGAGTGTTCATCATAGGCCATTTCGATATTAATAACACTATATTAATATTACACTAGTTACCATCCGGCTCGAAGGACCAATTGTAACTGAGGGGTACAATTCCCTGACTGTATTGTTAGATATGATATTTAATACCACTACCTCATGTACTTTAACTTCTGGCCACCCAGTACAAGATATAAGTATGATGAACACTTTCCCACCTGATGAAACGAACCAACACAAATGTACCAAATCGAAAGTTTAATACAGCAAAGGGTGTATACAACGATCACTTAATTACATTTATGATTTGAAATATGGAATATGCACTTTTATGGCAAATGAGTATTCGTAGGTAAATCAACATTGAATGTCCAATCTCTGGTTGCGCAGGGAGTAAGTATACAACCTGGAATATTTAGGAAACGATAGCGATGGTACTTAAATGATTATAGCTGGATACACTAAGGGGGGGGGGGGTCCCGCTGGTTGTAAGACAGTAGGAGGGGGGGGGTTAGAAGAGCCGCTGGCGGTATCCCATCTGGCCGACGGTGTCTTGGGAGAATCCAAAGTCTTGGACACGGTGCCCACAGAACCTCGGGCCGCAGACGAATACAGCTGGACCCTCTGTGGAACGGTATCTGCCGGTCCACAACGGAGAGACGTGAGGCGACCTCACGTGTAGAGCGCCGTCTCACCTGGAGTCCTCTCCGGGGGGTAATTCCAACACTCGGCAGTGTTGGCCTTTATCCATGGAATAATCAAAGCACACAAAGCATAATCCAAGCCGTGGAAGGCTCGCCGTCGTCTGGGTAGAGTAATCCAATATACAGGTCCAGTCGCTCTTGGCCCGGAGCTCCTCGGATGCAATCACCACTAGGGGTCTGACCAGCCTGGTTAAGCGTCCAGATAACGTCAGGAACGATGGGGGTACTGATAACTGTAGAACTCTAACCGAACGATGCACCATACATAAATAGACTATTATTAGCTTAATAGAATACGTCCAACTCGACGGTATAGTGCCAAACTATGACCATTCAACTATTAATCTACACGATATCTCAATGCCTATTCTGGGCCAAGTAGGCCTTACTACACCGCACGTGCGTCGTGGGGAGGCTTTTGCGTCTGTCACTCTGTTGGAGGGTAAATAACTGGACTAAAAGAAAGTTCTACTTTACGAGCGCCATATATATATGCGCTATGAACAAATAGTACCATTCGTATTTCGCCCGGCATATTACTGCGCGGAACCGGGGGTTGCCTCGACATGTTAGGCGGCACGATTGAACTTGGACCTAGGGGTATGGCAACCTGGCGCCAGGTTCTCGTCCAATGGTAGAATGAAACTATTATGGGCTGTTTAGTAGAAACGGGGATATTCAATGCATATTGTACAAGGAATATACAGGGGATATCAAACGATATACAAATACAATTAAATATATATATATAAATAAATATACATATTCGGTTTAATCTGATCCTTCACAACAAGAAGGTTAACCCTTTCACTACCACACTACAGAAGGTTAACTCTTTCACTACAACACTACAGAAGGTTAACCTTTCACTACCACACTACAGAAGGTTAACCTTTCACTACCACACTACAGAAGGTTAACCCTTTCACTACCACACTACAGAAGGTTAACCTTTCACTACCACACTACAGAAGGTTAACCCTTTCACTACCACACTACAGAAGGTTAACCTTTCACTACCACACTACATAAGGTTAACCCTTTCACTACCACACTACTGAAGGTTAACCTTTCACTACCACACTACAGAAGGTTAACCTTTCACTACCACACTAATTTTTTAATAAACTATCATGACTTTTTCTTTTTCCTCTGGGTGTTGTATTTGCAGTCACCAGACAGAGTCATTGTAATAACAAAGGGCCTCAGACTGGAAAGCTGCCAGGTGTTAATTGCCCTAGAGAGAGGGGGGCCATGGATTACAATGAATTCTGGGTAGTGTTGTAGTTGTTTCACTATTGTCACCGAATAGCCTGCTCGTCTCTTGAAGGCTATTATCTCTGAATACGTTTTGTGATATCACCATGAATCATAGGAAGTAGCAAAGTATCCCACCAAAATGTCCAAGTGATGGCTTATTTTGAAGGTATGAATCTGTACTTTCATAATATGTAAAAAAAAATAAAAAATGAAGATCCCTCAACATGACCCTGAAGTCCATACCTGGGCACATATAAAACAATGAATACTTTTTTTTTTTTTTTTTTAACGTACAGATGTCTTCCATAGACTCACAGGAATTGTGTAAAGTTGCCCAAATAGTGCAAGGAATAGCAATGCATGTCCCCTTTAATAAATAAATACAAATACAAAAAGGACACATTTTCTTTCTCTGCCTGATAGCTAACACTGCCCCCCTCACCATTACATATGATATGTCATGATCCGGAAACCAACCTATTGAAAATTCATTGAAAGATGTGAAAAATGCATGTCGAGGTGAAAAAACAATCAGTTTCTCTCAATTCCCAATTGAACAGGTTTCCTTGTCGGGGAAGGTTTGTGAGATGCTGGTCCTTAATTAAGGTCCCCCGCGTTTGCTCGGAACAGGGTCAATCTGCATTTTGCTATGATGCACTTAGCTCATGGAATGAACTCAAACAGTCCTTAATGCTTGATATTCTCCCCTCTGTTGCATAGTTTAAGACCTTGATCTCCAACCTTTGTCAATCAAGTTGTATGTGTCTTAATTGATTTGTTATCCTTGCTCATTGCCTCATCTTGTTGTTTTATTGTTATGATTTTATTAGCTTTTTTTTGCTTATTTCTGTATGTACAGCCGACATGACTGTAAATGAGGGAAACCTCAGTTGCCTTTTGAGTTTAAATAAAGGTTTACATTGAAATTAAATGAGGTTTCTAAAAGACACAAGAGATGTGTTCATCCTTTATTGCGACATCGCAGATAATTATCTAGGACACGCACGCCATGAGGGGAGGGGGGGCGGGACTCTGAGAACCCCCGGGCGAGGTGGCATTCTACTGCTGTCTGTCTAGACTCTAGACTGACAACTTCACCGGCCGTGGTCTAGTTTTGTGCTCAGCCAGGAGTGGAAAGGAGAGGATAAAACAACGGGAAGGAGCAGGGATGGCTGATGCATATTTCATCAGGGTATCGTAGTAGATCCCTCTCTTGTATATCTGGACCTGCAGCTAGTATAGCGCTGGGATTTATAAGTGTCGTTTCGCTCATGCATGGGAAATTAATCAAATGTTTAGCCTTGATGAATACATTTATGCAACTGAACAAATGTACCATCATGCTGTATATACCATATATATATATTCATATTTACCACATATATACAGTATATATATTTATCCACATCTCTCTGCACATACCTGCATATAAACCTTTTTACATATCTGTAGATACTATATCTATATCTGTACATCCTCTATCTACTCTCACTAATTATACTGTTGGCCATTACGACATAGTGTCTTTATACCTGTATCACTGTACATAATAATAATACAACTCTGTACATCGGATTAGCACTATTACTAAGTACTCTGTTTCTTGTCTGGCTTAAACATCTGGCCCAGGGACTACAACTGAAATTGATATGCACTGTCCCTGATCAAATAAACTGAGTAAACTAAACTACTCATTGAAATCTTATATCCAGTTTAATCACCTGTACATTGTATATTACTAATGCACTTTACTATTACATGTGCACTCTGTTTGGATGCCAAACTTAATTTTTTTGTACTGTACTTGTGCTGTATGATGACAATACATTTGAATCTAATCTAATCTAAATGTTCAGTATATATTTCTACACACTCGTTCTCTTCCACAAACACACACATACTCTCTTACAAGTCTTATAATATGTCTATACCTTGAGTGTACTCAAGCTTGATACTATTTGATGAACAATGCCACTGACCCTTAGCTGCCAGATATGTACCCCTCCTGGTGACATGTTCTTAACAACAACAAGTTGCTTTGGATAAAAGTGTCAGCTAAATTACACACAGTCAAGACATGTGCTTAAATCATTAATTTGGTCGTCCTCAGACGGGTTTGCCAGCGGAGATTCCAATCATCCCGATCCTCCATACATCCGGCCAGTTCCGTAGAGCTCTCCACACCTGCCTCCCTCCTCATTATGTCCATGTATGTTGGCGTGGGACGTCCTCTTGTTCGGCGCCCGTGTGTTGGCTCCCAGAGCACTAGCTTGCTAAATACTCTGAGGATTTGGAAGAAAACAAGATACAGTAATAATTTCATGTCCACACGCTATTGTACACATGAAGTCCTATGCGTGTGTGGAAGACTTTGAATCGCCACCAGCATTGCCAGATGTAAGATAATTATCGTATTTGTATGATAATTTTGCCCTCTGTATGATTTGTTTTGCCCTCTGGACATCTATTTGTTCCACCGATTTGTTCTCTTGGTTATTATGACTTGTAAATGATGATAATTCTAAGCCTCTGGGATGATAATTTCACATTTTCCATCTGGCAACACTGATCACCGCTCACTTTTCCCACCGGGCCCTTTCAGTCACTCTCTATGAGGAGTTTTAGCATTTATCGGCTCACTATCTGAGCAGCGTAGCTTAGTAACCAACGTTAGTATTGCCGTCATGATGACGTCAGCAAAAACACTACTACTCTACTGGCACGAATACACACAGTAGGCCACACTGGTACAAGGTAAATGCTTGTGGTGAATAAAGCTAATGTTACTTACACATGATTACTCTGTATGTCCACCGTACAAACATGCAACAAAGAAATTATACACTCTTAGTATGCTGCCTGGCATTAGGGGAAAATACTGCCATGTGGACTCCCCATACCGTATCACTAGTGGGGTACCTTGGGCATCCACGCACACTAGTATGGGGAGGACAAGGGAACACACAGGGAGGCTAAAAATACTACCTGCCAATGCAATCTTACCTGACCTAAAAACAACAATGGTAGGGGAACAGGAAGGCACAAACACGGACTGCCTCTAAGGATGGGGGAAGGGTGTAAAAACTCCATGGGTTAGCAAAAAACAGCCCCGAAGGGAAATTTAGCCAGTGCCTTGAAGCCCAATGAATCTATCTATCATGGGGGAACTGTGATGATGTGCAACAATAATAGGCCACCAGGGTGAATTTTGGTTATTGGATGTAGTACAGGTTTTAGTCAGCGTGACAAAGGAGCATTTGTTAACAGTTCAACATCCAATATCAAAATAATAGCAGAAGAAAACACTACTTAGCTTGGGAGATTGATTGATTGATTGAAAACTTTATTAACAGATTGCAGAATGGGTACAATACAGTACAGCTCAATACTAACAACTGCTAAGAGGATGAAGACCAGAAAAAGATTTCAGTCTTGTTTATATAAGGGTCCTCCATTTTAAATTCATCAAGAATGAAAGATGAAGTGAAGATGGATCCCAAGCAAAGGCGTTGAGCTGGTTCTTCCCCAGGTGCCAACTCATTACATCATCACCGTCCTATAGGGAAGCTTGAAAAAACAGCAAGGGAGGGGAGAGAGGCAGACACGAAAAACACATCAGCTAATCCACCTGGAAAAGGATAAAGTCTAAAGCCTCAACCCAATTAGTCAGAATTCTACTCAGCTGTTCCATGTTATCCATATCCAAGTCACAGTCAAATGGCAATAGTCTCCCTGGGTCGGCATATGTATATCCTGAGGCAAAACAAAAATTTCATTCGAAAAAACAGCAAGTGGTTCTGTCAACTTGTGACATCAAAGGTGCTATAGATAATGGTCAGCCACTCCATGTCGCACTAGAGCACCAGCAGGGTATCTATCCAATCAGGTGCATTCCACATGGGAAAATGGGAAGTAGAGAAGGGACACATGCATACAACAATTTTTATAGGATTCTATCACATTTTCATAACAATAGCAAATATAACTTACCCTGCACCGTTTTCATTGAGGTTTCTTACAAATTAACAATGTTTTATTTGTCCTTTATATGCGGATAACATTAAAATCTTAAATTGTACCATTATGTTCCCCTTTAGACAACAAACATAATGCTAATGATGCACTTTTGTTAAGATAATTAGGTGACCATTCTCGTCACTATATTCAGGTCGCATTAATAGTTTAACACTGTTCAGATCACGTTTTCCTAATCCGGTGCTGACCTGTGAACTAGGTGATAAATGTCTTGGTATTTGTAGTCATTTTGTAGTCATAACATTTTCACTTTTTACATTTTTTTTATCTACTTTTTCTCCCATTTTCTATTTTTCTCCCATCCCAATTTCGTATTGTCCAATTCTACCCTCCCCTGTCTCGAACGCTGTTAGGCCATGCCTCCCACAGGTCGGCTGCAATGTGGACCAAGTCTTGCATCACAATCTCTCAGCGGCGAGGGTCTGCGTGGGAGGGACACGCCGCCCTCGTTGCTTCCTGATTCTGCTGCGCAGGCGCACCAACCGACCTGTAGGAGTCGCTGTCCACAACGTCCGATCCCCACCCACCAGCTTCCCACCCCCTAATACTGCCAATTGTATTAGTATGAACGACCAGCCAAGCTGGTAGCAATGCCGAGAGCTGGGCTCGAACCCAGCATCTCCTGCATTAGTGGCGAGCGCCATGCCGACTGCGCCACTTAGCCGCCCTTACATTTTCACCTTTTAAACCAATGCTGCCATCTACTGACAACAGAGAGTGTTGTGTATAACGTTAAGTTGAGAGGCTACCCGCACATGTAAACACCGTCGCCCAAAACACATTCTATAGATTCCCACTTTTTTTTTCTTGTCAGGCAGGACAAGCGTTTATAACGCATGGATTGAGGAGAATCAAGCACTCCCGGTTCATGTTCTTTGGTGGATTATGTTGGCAACACGATCGACATCAATACTTGAATGGCGATCAGATAATTGGAATATTCTTTTTGGAGTACATCCTAGTCAAGATAAGGGCTATATGGTATCAATATTGCGCTGATCCAAGAATTCCTTCAATGCAATCCAAGCGTACTGTATGTGCGTAATGTGTGTGTGTGTAACGTATTCCGTTGGTGACGATCAAAGCATAGAAAAACGACCCCCCCCCCCACCCTTTCATGCATTCATGATGAAACATAATACCGATAATATAGCGTTGATTTCGAAATAGTAGCGTTGATTTCGAAATAGTAGCGTATACAGGCGAGAAACGGCACGTTTTTAGTGAAATGCACGTATTGCTGCATAGCGTAATTTTCTGGGATTAGACAGGATTACTCTAAAACTATACTCATATTCACAATGGTATAAAACAGGAATGTATCGATGAATTTTCTTTTTCTTTTTCACAAATTGAACGATAGATACTCGATGTCAAATGGGCAATAGTATTATATCCATAGCTATGATATATAATATAGTTTGAGCCCTGCAAACACTGCCACGTATTCGTATACTTTAAAGCACTGGCCTTTCAGGAGTAACAGTAAACAGCGCCCTCTGGCACTGAATGAGTTAACATGGCAGGTAGGTGTGTGGGAGGAAGGTGATGGAGGTGTTGAGAGGCGGACAATGCCATGACCTCACATTAGTTTGTTCCTTCTAATGCGCTGACGTGCATCTCAGACGATTATAAGAATCAATCACATTGTTCTCCCTAATTATAGGGCAAACGGGAACATACATTAATTACCAGGAGCGAGATCTATTCCTGGCCATTACTCACGCTGCCAAACGGTAAACAGTAGCTGCTATTCGGTTCACTCCCACAGTCGTGTTCTGTGTGCGAGTGAGCGGAGAGACTGTAAACGTCCAAGCCAAACCCACAGATTTATAAAGCAGCGTGGAAGAATGGCATCACTGCGTTGAGGATGTGTCATGTGTTTAGAACAGGTTTATTATAATGGTTGGGTGGATTACAGATACAATACAGTACAGTACAGTACAATACAATACAGAACAATATAGTATTTATTATTATTATTAATAATAATAATAATAATAATAATAATACACTTGGTTTATTTGCTGCACCTTTCATACAAGAATTGCAGCCCAAAGATGATACAATATTAACAGAATAAAAGCAGTGCAGAGGGTAAAAACAATGCAGGTAATAAAACACTAATTTACAATAATTACAGTGTGGCAGAATGTATTTTATAGGCTATGGTGAAGAGATTTGTTTTTTGCTTACTTTTGAAAATATTTAGTGAGCTAGCCTCCTTAGTGTCAATAGGTAAAGTGTTCCATAAGCTTTGTTACGTAATTGGTAAGGCTGTCAAAGTTATTAACGCGTTAACGCACAATTCTTTTAACGCCACTATTTTTTTTACGCAAGATTAACGTTTGACAAAAAACAAAAACTAAATTTTTTTTTACTAGACTTCACTCAGGTGTATTATTGATACTATCATTGATGCTATGTTTGTTTCTGACTCAAAGTGTGTGTGTGTGAGAGAGACAGAGAGAGAGAGAGAGAGAGAGAGAGAGAGAGAGAGAGAGAGAGAGAGAGAGAGAGAGAGAGAGAGAGAGAGAGAGAGAGAGAGAGAGAGAGAGAGAGAGAGAGAGAGAGAGAGAGAGAGAGAGAGAGAGAGAGAGAGGGGGAGTGAGAGAGATGAGGAAGGGGCAAGAGAGAAAGAGAGCTGGGAGAGTGTGTGTGTGAGAGAGAGAGAGGGGCGGGGGGTGTGAGTCCTCAGCCCTTGTGTTTATTATTTCATGCACACTTTATTCATTGTTTTAAATTATTATTTTATTTTAAGTAATTTTGTGCATCACTCTGTTTTGAATTTGATGCAAATTTGCAATGCATGAGGGTCATCCTTTTGTGTTAAATGGCTGCATAAAGCAAGCATTTGTTGACTCTCATGTTGATAAGAGTAAACTTGTATGAAAAATGTCCGTTTAAGGTAGATTTAGAACAGATACAAAATATGCGATTAATTTGTGATTAATCGCGAGTTAACTATGGACAATCATTTTTTTTGTATCTACTTTTTCTCCCATTTTTAAATTTTTTCTCCCATCCCAATTTCGTATCGTCCAATTCTACCTTCCCCTCTCTCGAACGCTGTTAGGCCATGCCTCCCACAAGCCGGCTGCAATGTGGACGAAGCCTTACATCACGTGTCCCCTCCGGTACTCGAGGAAGCAGCCGTCGCATCTTTTCACCTGCACAGCGTGATCTCTCAGCGTCGGGGGTCTGCGTTTGGAGGGCACGCCGCCCCCGTCGCTTCCTGATTCTGCTGCGCAGGCACACCAACCGACCTGTAGGAGTCGCTGTCCACACCATCCGATCCCCACCCATCAGCTTCCCACCCCCTAATACTGCCAATTGTATTAGTATGAACGTCCAGCCAAGCTGATAGCGATGCGGAGAGCTGGGCTCGAACCCAGCGTCTCCTGCATTGGTGGTGAGCGCCTTGCCCACTGCACCACCTAGCCGCCCCAACTATGAACAATCATGCGATTAATCAGATTAAATATTTGTATCGATTGACAGCCTTAGTAATTAGCAAAGGCTGCATCCCTGATCTTCTTTTGGCTGTGGTTGGGAACCTTCAATAAACCAGTAGTAGAAGAGCGTAATGTTCTTGGGGGCACATAGTTGACAAGAGAATTGGCAATGTAGCTTGGTCCTGTTCCATTTAGGGATTTGTATATAAGGAGGAGGACCTTAAAATCTATTCTAAATGGTACCCGAAGCCAGTGCAAATTAGCTAACACTGGACTGAATAGCCTAGCTGCAGAGTAGCTAACACTGGACTGATGTGTTCTCTCTCATCTTGGTGCTAGTTAATAGCCTAGCTGCAGACTTTTGAATGAGTTAATTGGATTATCTTGCTGACATGGTTACCATACATATACAGTAGCATGCATTTCACGTGGTTGTGTTTGCTTTTGACTAAATCTTCTATTGTTCTGTTAGAATAATATACTCATAAGGTACCCATGTACATGTCAAAATACTTCCCAAAGGTCAGTGAATACCACGATCACAACACCAGAGGGAGCCCCACAAATCATGTTAAACCCAGATTCGGCTCAAATAAGGGACTAAACACGTTTCGCAATTATGCCACATCAATGTGGAACGCCCTACCCAAAGCTGTAAAGGAATGTGGATCACTACCCACTTTCAAAACCTCTCTCAAGGGACACCTACGGGAGACTGCAATTCAACACTGGCCCCTGTAAATATCCTAACCCAACCCCCTCCAATGTACAGTCATTTACCTAGTATGGTTTTGTCAATAGTCCAATGTACAATTTTGTTTGTTTGTACAGTGTCTCCTCCCCCCCCCCCCCTCAATGTACAGTTTTACTTGTTTATACAGTGTGCCCCCCCCCCCCCCCACCTCCAATGTAAATTACCCAGTATGGTTGTCAATATCCCAATGTACCCAACCCCCCGGGCCCCCACCCAACCTCCTCCAATGTACAGTTTCTACGTCAAATGTATATACTCCCTTTTCTTGACTCCTTCTGTATCACAAACTGTACTGTATTTGCAAATCTGGTATGTCATAAATATATAGATGTAGCAGTACTGACTATCTGTATGTCATGTATGTCATATATGTCCTGATGAATTGAAAATGGGGGACCCTGATGTAAACAAGACGAAAGTCTTTCTCTGGTCTGCATCCCCTTAACAATTGTGTGTATTGAGCTGTACTGTATTGTACCCATTCTGCAATCTGTTAATAAAGTTTTCAATCAATCAATCAATCAATGTGCCTTGTGGCGTTGATTCGTCCCCATGGGCTACCGTAGTCGTTTGGAGGGTGGCTAGGCTAGCTAGCTAACCTAGCCTGTGTTAGCTTCACGGCTAGGATTGCCTAGTCAGAAGACCAGAGGAGCTTCAATCTGGAAGAAAAACTTCATCCAATGTGTCGACAACAGCAGTGTTGTGTACAGTAATAGTGCCCCCAGTATTCACCCAGCCCAACTGTTCTGGCTGTCTACACCTGAGCCAGAGGATTGCAGAGCTGGAGGGAAGAATCTCATCAAAGAGGATGAAGAGCTCTTTGACAATCTCGCCAGCTCAATTCATCAGCCTGCACCATCCATCATCACCACCTCCAATGACTCTATTGATGAGGATAACTCATCTACTCTACCATGGGAACCACTGTGAACATATACTGTACTGCCTCCCAGGTTCCAATTAAATGATCCCTGGCGAGACAGTGGTGGCTGGGCTAGTGGTATACAGGCTCGACTCTGCAGATAGAGGGCTGCTCTGCTGTAAGAAGAAAGAGGGATTCCTACCGTGCCCCTACGGCTCTCCAACATGTTTAGCACCTTGGCGCTGGAGCCGGTAAGTGAACACCCCTCTTCCCAGATCTCTGTGTTGTCTGCTCCCCCAGTAGCTGCCCTGCCTACTCCTTCCTCAGCTGCCCCACCTGCTGCTTCTACAGCTTCCCCACCTGCTACTCCCGTGGCTGCCCCACCTGATGCTTCTCAGAAGCACCAGTGTCGCAGGGAGAGGCCTCAACACCAGACCTTGTGTAACAACCACCCCTCCTCCTCTGTCATTGTGGTAGGGTCCTCTATGGTCAGGTATGTCACTGTCCCTAATGCCGAGACCTGCTGCTACTCTGGTGCAAAGGTAATGGACATAAACAATGTTATCCCTCCTCTGCTCTTTGACACCTTAACACTTTGAGTGCCAACGACGAGATTTCTCGTTTGTTCATGCCGACCGTTGAGTGCCAACGACGAGAGATCTCGTTTTTTTTTAATTTGCGATTTTAATTCATATTTCATCAATCTAGCCTCACGTTACCGCTGCAAACTCTCTCTGAGCTCCATTGGGAAAATACCGCCCCCTATCGTCTCTCCCTGTGGTACTGCACCCCTTTGGATTAGACTGAATGAAACGAATGAAAAGAAAATCCTGCTCCCACATTTTACTTCTCAGGCAAGTCACCCGAGACGATCGGATTCATTGTGGAGCCTCAGAACAGCGTGGAATCGGTGTTTCGACCACCCAGCGTTGGATCAATAAACGCGATCGATATTTGGAATGACGATCAGGAATTGGAATAATCTTTTTGGCGAACATCTGTTCTGAGGTAAGGAATCTATTTTACCAGTCTTAGGATAATCAGAGCTTTTTTCACAGAGATATCAACGTGTGCCCTATGTGTGTGTGTGCGTGTGTGTGTGTGTGTGCTGATCAGGAAATGAGATAATCGATTTTTCAGCCCGCTTCTATAGCATGCATAAGTACACATATACTATCGATAATCTAGCGTTTATTTGAAAACGATTCATAAATAGGCCGAAAAATTACAACGTTTTTTATGTATTCCAGAATATTCCAGTAAAGGGCGTTTATCACAGAATCTTTATATTTTCCTGAAACTATCAAAAAAAGAGCGTTTTTCAAAATGGTATAAAAAGGAAATGAACCGATTAAAAAACTATCCGTTTCGACAATGTTGACTGCAAACAAGTCATTGATAAGCGACGGCCATATTATACACATAGCCATAATTTAAGATGTAGTTTATGCGTTCGCAAATATGAAAGCTCTATCATTGAAGTGGGCGCTGGCACGCAACAGGGTTCTGGGGCACCCGACCTCCGGCACGGAAAGTGTTAATAAACACTGCCATCATCCATGTTGGACATGTTGACATCAAACTCCAGCAATCAGAATGACTTAATAACCCTCAGCAATACTCTCTTGGACACTGGTAAAAGAGTCATCATCTCAGGTCCCCTGGAACTCGAATCACCTTAAGGAAGTCAGTGGAAACCTAAACCTAACCCAGATGATAACAGAACCAACTAGACTCAACTTGAAAGACTTCTCAAAATCCACTTGAATTGACAAAATTGTGGCCACTGGTGTTTTTGATTATGTGATCAATGTCCTATTGCATGTGTGAGGAGTACAAAAATAGTCACATACTGTCATGAAAAGGAATTTAGAATGTTTAAATGAACAAGCTTTTATGAATGATATTATGCATAGCATTATCCTCTTCATGGCAGAGTCCAACAATGTTCAGGTGACCCTTGACCTCTTCGCAAATACTCATATTTCTCTGATCAATAAACATGCTCCTCTCAAGAGACATAAATTAAAGATAGAATAGCACCGCCGTTCTCGCACAAGTTGTCAACTCTGCTTAATGACAGGAATAAGGCCTGGTCACGTGCTAGACGCCCAGGTGAAACACTGGCTTGCCTTTAAACAGCTCGTAAAACACTGGCTTGCCTTTAAACAGCTCATAAATAGATGTACCACAGCTATGAGAAAGTCAAAATCAGATTACTACTTAGATCTAATTACAAGTTCCTACACAAACCCGGCTCAGTTTTGGAAGGCAATTAACCTAATGAAAAACAAGACCTCTAATTCACTACCCACTCATATTTAATAAACACTTAGCAGTTGCCAGGAACCTGTTTGATAGAGAATATATCAGACTTCTTCCTGTTGATCTTAATGTTGATATAGACACTGATTGTGTCGTTCCCTGGATCACACTCACTGCCATTCGGGGTCGAATCAGCTCCACTCCGTCCTCGCTCCGTCCTTGGGTGCAAACTCCTCTCCCCCCTCTAGTTTGCATACACACTGCAGTCTTGGTGCGCTCCCAGCACACTCCGATACAGCAGGTGGCGTGTTTGCGCCTAGTGGGTTTTTGCGGTCGCCAATGAGCCAATGAACACAAGGGTATAATTGCGTCATCTAGTACGCGACAAGTCGTACAATAAACACAGACAAGTCGATTTCATACACAGATCAAGAGACGCAATGGAGACCTTCATCCTGTGTCTACTCTTTTGGACGCTATTCCGCAATCAACGTATCGACATATATCAACGGCGTGGTCTCCAGCCACCTTCCAACAGTGATACCAGCGATTAGACACTCTCCAATTCATAGATTCCAGGACCTCTACTGGTTTGGAATATTTTTTTTTTAAACTGGCTGCTCCTTTAATTACAGAGTAATTTACACATCTTTTTATCAACAGGAAGATTTCCTAATGTCTGAAAAGTTGCCCATGTGATCCTATTACATAAAGGTGGTGTTAGAGATGATTTAAATAACTACCATCCTATCTCCAAGTTACCCTGCCTAGTGAAAGTCTTGGAGTCTTTAGTGAATAATCCCTGTCTCCGGCTGTCTCGGAGTGATGACCGGAGTGTTGAACGTCCCATGATTACGTCATTGCGCCCCCCCTGTGCCTCAAATAGATCCGCTATCAGCTCTATCTTTAATCTTTCAAAATGTTCAGTTGCTATCGCTATCAGCTCTATCTTTAATTTTTCCAAATGTTCAGTTGCTAGTGCTAGTTGCATGCACTCATCTGTGTTTCACTACACACATGAGTGCATGCTTACCAACTGTTTGCCTGTTTTTACTGCAACACTAACATCTAAGAAGGGAGATCCCCCCTTGAATGGCCCTTCTAAGGTTTCTCTCCTCCACATTGCCTGTGGTGCATTTTTTCCTATTGCTAGGTTTTAGTGAGTTTTTTCTTACCTTCGCGTCTGGGAGTGTTGCATTTATTAAAAAGAATTTGGAACTTATGGTGTTCTTGTTTTGTTCTTGACTTATTGTGATGTTTCTTCTTGACTTGTTTAAAGAAGACGTGTACGGCCCATGGGGACATTAACGTGTGTTGTTGGGCCTTACAAATACATTTGATTTGATTTGATAATCAACTTAAGTCCTTTCTCTCAAATCACTCTGCACTAAGCCCACACCATTCAGGGTTCAGAGCCAATCATAGCACATTATCAGCCAATCTCTTTAATTACTAATGACATAATATCAGCTTTAGACAAGAGGAAACACTGTGCTGCCCTCTTTATTGATCTGTCAAAAGCTTTTGATACAGTCGATCACCATTTACTCTTTCAGCTACAGTACTATTGGTTTTGATAGAAATGCATGTGATTGGTTCCAAGATTATCTGTCAGGGTCAGTTTGTAAAGTCGGGTTATGCCCAATCAAAATTTGTATCAATAACTGACAGAGGGTTAAATTCTAGGTCCTGTCCTCCATTTATATTAATGATATTGTGTCTTCACTGAATGGTTGTCAAGCCCATCTGTATGCAGATGATACTGTTGTGTATTGACTGACTCTGTACAATTGACCATTGAGTTTCAGATTCAGTTTAAACTTTATTTGAACAGGGACAGCACACATTAATGAACATAAATGTAAATGTGTGAGACAGTGTTAGCCAAAGCAAATGTTCAACTGTTGTCCCTGGGCCTGGTGTTAAAAAGCAGCTAAAAAAGAGAGCATAATATATATGGCATACAGTTAATTAAGAACAGGTTAAAAACACATCATGCAAAATATGTACAGCAGACAATAATACGACATATTAGGTACATACAATCATACATGTACATGTGGGCAAGCAAGCAGACAGGGTTAGGGTTCTGAATTGCTGTTATGTTGACATGTGGAGTTATTTCTTAACCATGTTTTGAGATTGTGTTTGAATGATCTGTGTCTTTCAATATTGCGGATGTAAATTGGTATGGAGTTCCAGGTCTTAGCAGCTAGATGGCTAAATGTGCTTTTCCTTAGTGGAACAGCCAAATCACCCGGTACAACCGTTCTGGTGAACCCGCTGCTCAGAGTGAAATAATCAGAAAGTGGGGGTGGGGCTAGACCATGGAGGATTTTAAAGACCAGACTGGCATCGGTTAACTTCATGATGTTGAGAACTTACAACTCTCCTTTATTACCCTCCAGGAAGCTCTTATTAAACTTAAATTGGTTCTTAATGCTAGTAAAACTGTTGTTTAGAGCCAGAAACATTGAATATGATGGTTTACACATATCTACCGTAAGTGGTTCTTGCATTGAGAGAGTCACTGAATATAAACATCTTGGTGTGTGGCTCGGTGAGAAATTAACATTTAAATTCCATGTGGACAACCTAAGTTGCAACAGAAAATTGGCTTCCTATACAGAAACAGAACCAGCTTTCCTTTGATTGTAGGAAGAGAGTTGTCGAAGCAGTTTTCTTATCAGTCCTGGACTATGGTGGCATCATTTATAGGCATGCTGTGGCATCAACCCTTAAATCATTGGACTCTGTATAACTCTGCCCTTAGATTAATCACTAAGGATTGATACGACACTCATCACTGTGTCCTTTATGAGAAGGTTGGTTGGTCCTCGCTTGATGGAGAGGCGCAACAAACACTGGTCATTTGTATTGCTACCTCCATATACTACATCATTATTGGAATGCGATTTTGGTACCTATGGAACCCGTTCTAGTGACTGGCTGGTCCTTAGGGTCCCTTGAGTTTGCTCGGAACAGGGTAGATCTGCATTTCGCTATGATGCCCCTAGCTCATGGAATGAACTCCAACAGTCCGTAAAGCGTGAGATTCTCCCCTACAACCTTTGTCAATCAAGTTGTACATGTTTTAATTGAATGTTATCCTTATTTGTCTTATTGTTATGATTGTATATGATGTGTGATTTTATACTGTATGCCTTTTTTTGCTTAACTCTCACTCAACGTGATTGCCTTTTGAGTTTAAATAAAGGTTTGAATTTAAATTAAATTAGGTTTCTAAAAGAAACCTCATCCCGCTCAATTTAGTGAAATAATCTAACTTAAACCCCAATACGAGCAAAGTAGAAAATAAACAATATTAAAACAAGGAAATAATGTGTTAAAACATAGCATAACCTAGAGAATTTAAATTTATTAAATTAAATTAAATTAAATTAAATTAAATTAAATTAAATTAAATTAAATTAAATTAAATTAAATTAAATTAAATTAAATTAAATTAAATTAAATTAAATTAAATTAAATTAAATTAAATTAAATTAAATTAAATTAAATTATTTTAAATTAAATTAAATTATTTTAAATTTAAATTTTTTAAACTTAAATTATTAAAGAGGAAATTGGAACTGGCATTGATAATACAACATATTCCACTTCAGAGAAGCTCGATACAAAACCAGTTTCATCATGCCACAGGTCCTGGGTGAAGGCACCACCACATGCCCCATCGTAGCCGGCCTAGTGGTGCGCCCTCTCACTCCGTTTGAAATCCTTAGCAACAAGCTAATGCCAGGAGCACATCGCCACAGCTAACAATGTTCGTGGCGGCAATTGACATGGTCAGAGAGTGAAAGAGACATGACAGGTCCCGGTTGTCCTTTGTCAACCTCTACCCTTTGTAGGGCAATCTTCTTACCACAGGTGAACCTCTGGCCGTCCACAGTGGAATACAAAGACAGATGATTCGATGGTGCCAGAGACAAAAGCGAACTGTTCCAGTCCACATTATGCTCCGTTTTCTGCTGCTCTGTTGGGATTGTGATCTCTATGTGAGATGTCAACAGCAGTTAATGAATATCCCCTCTCACAAAGCCTGGGTAATCCTGGCAACAAAATGCTCTCCTCATTGATAAGATCTGCTATAATACCGGGAGGGAACCCACTGGCACCCAGCTCTTACGAGGATTCTTCATGCTTCGGTGCCTAAAGCTGCTTCCCTTTATTTCTTTATTTCCTGGTTTGTGAAAAAGCTGGGCACCGTTATGATTGGAGGATTTGTTGGAGGCGGCAGCAATGAAATGGTCTGTATCATATTCATAGTTAATCTACCTTTACCTCTCTCTCTCCCTCTCTGTTTATATCTCTATTTACCTCTCTCTCTCTCCCTCTCTGTGTCTATCTCTCTTTACCTATCTATCCATCTCTGTGTCTATCTCTCTTTACCTCTCTCTCCCTCTCTGTGTCCATCTCTCTTTACCTCTCTATCCCTATCTGTGTATCTCTCTTTACCCCTCTCTCTCCCTCTGTATCTGTCTCTCTTTACCTCTCTCTCCCTATCTGTCTATCTCTCTTTACCTCTCTCTCCCTCTCTGTGTCTATCTCTCTTTACCTCTCTCTCTCCCTCTCTGTCTGTCTCTCTTTACCTCTCTCTCTCTCCCTCTGTATCTGTCTCTCTTTACCGCTCTCTCCCTATCTGTCTGTCTCTCTTTACCTCTCTCTTTCCCTCTCTGTGTCTATCTCTCTTTACCTCTCTCTTTCCCTCTCTGTGTCTATCTCTCTTTACCTCTCTCTCCCTCTCTGTGTCGCTCTCTTTACCTCTCTCTCCCACTCTGTGTTAATCTCTCTTTCAGTATATCTCTCCCTCTCTGTGTCTATCTCTCTTTACCTCCCTCTCTGTGTCTATCTCTCTTTACCTCTCTCTCTCTCCCTCTCTGTGTCTGTCTCTCTTTACCTCTCTCTCCCTTTCTGTGTCTATCTCTCTTTACCTCTCTCTCCCTCTCTGTGTCGCTCTCTTTACCTCTCTCTCCCACTCTGTGTTAATCTCTCTTTCAGTATATCTCTCCCTCTCTGTGTCTATCTCTCTTTACCTCCCTCTCTGTGTCTATCTCTCTTTACCTCTCTCTCTCCCTCTCTGTGTCTGTCTCTCTTTACCTCTCTCTCCCTATCTGTGTCTGTCTCGCTTTACCTCTCTCTCCCTATTTGTGTCTATATATCTTTATCTATCTCTCCCTCTCTGTCTATCTCGCTTTACCTCTCTCTCTCTGTTTCTATCTCTCTTTACCTATCTCTCTCTTTATCACTCTCTGTTTTTATCTATCTTTACCTCTCTCTCTCTCTCTCTCTCTCTCTCTCTCTGGCTATCTCTCTTTACCCCTCTATCTCTCTCTGTCTATCTCTCTTTGCCACTATCTCTGTTTCTATCTATCTTTACCTCTCTGTATCTATCTATACTTCTATCTCTGTTTACCTCTCTCTCAGTGTTTGTATCTATCTTTACCTCTCTCATTTTCTATCTCTATTTACCTCTCTCTCACTGTGACTATCTCTCTTTACCTCTCTCTCCGTTTCTATCTCTCTTTACCTCTCTCCGTTTCTATCTTTCTTTACCCCTCTCTCTGTCTTTGTCTCTTCCTGGGTGTGATAGTAATTGGGTAATCTGTGGTTAATAGGATGGGAGATTCTATTTGATCAGATTAAACTGAGCACTTCAGCATGTGGACACACCAAGACAATACCTAACACACCACGACAACGGTACTTGAATTATGACCAAGTCTGTCTCGGATAGCGGGTTGAATAAATGTAACAGAATCCTGCCGGGCCTCTGTATGTGGTCCGGTAAGGTGACCCCGTTTCGTCTCTCACTTCATCAAACGGACGTGAATCTACTTAACATATTAGCCGGAGCAAATCACCCTCTCCTTGTTATCGATCCCCGAGTCTGAATTTTATCCTTTAACTGTCACTTTGTCAATGAAATCACCTTCTAAATAGACACTAATGTTGACGGTGCGGGATCGATGTCGGGAGCCATTGACATGCTGTATTGGTCGCCCTGCAGCTCGATGAAAAACACATCTGAAGCGATCCTGACACTTCCAACGAGCGGAGGGGCTCCTCGGGGACCGATAGAGAGGGACAGGTGATCGGTTTCTTCTTCAGGTGCACATTCATCTGGACACGTTATTACAGCCAGAGTCATATTTTCATCTAGCTTGTCAAAGTCTGTTATCATTTCCTAAAAGCTGGGGCGGTGTTGGACGTGTGTGGGAATCAGTCATAAAGTAGTTAAAGTAGCAGTGGAAATGGTGATAGCAGAATATTTTGTCATAGTAGTAGCATGTAGAAGTGGTGATAGCAGAATATTTTGTGATAGTAGTAGCAGTAGTAGTTGTAGAAGTTGTATCGTAATAGTTAAAGTAGTAGTAATAATAAAAAGGGAGGGGGGTATAAACATGACAATATTTTTGATATTCCAAACAGTTTCTCTATAGCTGGCCCTCAAAATCTGTTTAAATGCTGTGGTCAAAATATTAGGGGTTAGATCATAAGAAATGTACAGTGTCCTCTATTTAATATTAAAGCAGTAAAAAGCACGTTATTCCTAGCGTACATCAAATCTGATCCTTGATCAAAGCATAGGCCAAAAATGCATCTGTAAGCCAATAAAATGAAAGCTTTTTAAAGGTGCTATAGATAACATTTCATGTAGAGTAATTGTTTGTATTTAATAATACATCCACAGAGCTTTTAGAAAGGTGTGGAATAAAAGTATTGTTTCCCCCGCAAGAAAGTATTGATTAATGAATTTATCATAAAAAAATATTTGGCAGGTCCGAATGAATGTTGTTGTTTACATGTTACGTACACATATACCCTTATACTTCCCATTTCTCCACGTGGAATGCCCACGATTTGATAAATAGCATGTTATGTTATGTATAGCACCTTTAATATTTTACAACAAAAGTAGTATTTCTATATATTTACCGCTTCACTACTAAATGGAGGCCCTTGTCAGTCTCTTTGAGGGGGGTCTCCTGAGGAGTGACGGTCTCACTCACTCAGACCCTCACCAGGCCTTGAACGGCACCTCCCGGCCGCTGTGAGCCACAGCCTCCAGCAGAGCGGCACCATGTCGGAGTCTTATCAGACAGCACGGGCCAGAGACAGGACACACCTCTCTAACACTGAGCCAGCTGATTGCAACAACCTCCTTATCTCACCTCCTGGAGCCTCCAGACATCAGGCCCATGTCCCCCGCATGTCCTGCAGCTCTGCCTGGCTGGGTTTGTTCAAGAGGTTGGATTTGGATTCTTCTGGCTCTCAGCCCTGGGAGAGAGGAACGGGGCTTCTCACAGACTGTCATTTTAGATATGATATGTCAGCAGAGAGAGTCTGTGACATTTAACGTCTGTGAGTGCAATGTGTATTTGATTTGTGTGGGTGTGTGTGTGTGTGTGTGTGTGTGTGTGTGTGTGTGTGTGTGTGTGTGTGTGTGTGTGTGTGTGTGTGTGTGTGTGTGTGTGTGTGTGTGTGTGTGTGTGTGTGTGTGTGTGTGTGTGTGTGTGCGTGCGTGCGTGCCTGCCTGCCTGCCTGCCTGCCTGCCTGCCTGCCTGCCTGCCTGCCTGCCTGCCTGCCTGCCTGCCTGCCTGCCTGCCTGCCTGCCTGCCTGCCTGCCTGCCTGCCTGCCTGCGTGCGAGCGAGCGAGCGAGCGAGCGTTTGTGTGTCTGTGTGTGTGTGTGAGTGAGTGTGTGTGTCTGTGTGCGTGTGTGTGTGTCCAAGCTTGGTTTAATCTTTTAATGTGGCAGATATCAGAAATCAACCTGACATACATAACTATTATGAACTGTGGCTGAACTCATTTTTATCTACATAATTAATAATAATAATAATTTATTAAAATATAACACATACTGTATACCTCCCCTCCCCGCTCCCCTGTGCTGCTATGACGCCTGGATTTCCCCAATGGACTGTATTTATATAGCACTTTTATCCAAAGCGTTTTACATCTTATGTCACACACATACAGCGGAGGCAACCATGCAAGGTGCCAACCTGCTCATCAGAAGCAGATAGGTTAAGTGTTTTGCTCAAGGATATTACACCGGGAATCAAACCGGGAACCTTCTGAACCTTCCCTGTCTGAGCGGCAGAGCTAAAAAAAAAGAAAGATAAGGCAGGGATATTAAAGTCTGTGTTCTATGGATAATCTGCCGACAGGACTTTCTTCAGAGAGGCAGACGGAGGCATCCGGACCGGCGTCCTGGTCTGACCGGCTCGCAGCGCGTTTCATTAGTGGCTGGCTGTGTTTGAATAACCCCAAAGCTGATGGCGAGAGCGTGGAGGGAACCGGCGATGGAAAGCAAACATTATGGTGGGGGATGAGGGGGCTTTTTAGGATGTTGACAAGAGAACAGATCTACAGCCTATCATTCATGTATACAGACAGAGGATGCTACTATCCGTACGGCTAGCATTGCCTATTAGCCTGTCCTGTACGTGGTGGAGGAAGGAGGTGTGTGTAAAACCTATAGTGATTTAGCACCGCAGATCCATCAAGTCACACAACTGGGCTTGTGAGGACCCTGTTTGTGACAGGCGGAGAGAGAAGAGAGATGGATGGATGAGAGAGAAACAGGGAGGAGGACGGGAGGAAAGTATTAAATTAACGTTACAATCCGTGATTCTAAATGTTCTCTTTCGGTATATATTCACATTATGTTCTCTTTGGACTTGTCGATGGAAAATAAGCTTTTTAGAAATTCTTTATCCTGCCATAACTACAAAATACAGGTCTGGTCATATTTACAGACACAGTGAATGTAAATAAACCTCTTCACAGCCTCAACAGTCGTGTAAAAGGTTCAACTGTCAAATGCCGACCGTCAAACTTAGAAAAAAGTATCTTCAACTCAGTGAAATAGTGTGAGAACAAAAGCCAGTCGTGGCGAGGCAGTATTTCAATACAGGGCATCGTACTGGAATCAGTCTTTAAGAGAAGGGAACAAGGGGGCGGTGACACATGTTATTGTTTCCTAACGACCTCTTCAACATAACATAGGCTACACTGTATTCTAGATTCTAGCTGAAATATATCCATATACAAGTCACACTATGTTGTGCAGTACTGCGGTACTACTGTCATCATGCTACAGCTGTAGTGCAGTTGTCGGTCTGTTGTTAGGATGCCTCACCCATGAACAGATAAATGAACAGTGTATCTTTCTGAAGATAGATCTTAAGGTGTCATATTTCACAATGCAATATATTGCACTGCACTATTTTACTTTGTCTATTACTTTTTATTACAGGTTCTAAACTGTCAGGTATTAAACTGTGTGGGTATCAAGCAAGGCTTTAAAACTGTGTAGGGGACCCAGGCCTAGAACTGGGCCCTGAGAGAGGGAACTGCGCCCTGAGAGGGAGGTTTGCCCTGAGTGGGAGGCTTGATGGGTGAAAGGAGGGAAGGCTGTCAGGTTTTAAAGCGTGGATACCAAACAGAGAAGGTAAAGATTGCACTGTAAAAAACTGTGATTTTAGTGTATATGTCTGCACTTTATGTGCTCATTTTATGTCTATTCTATTCTACTACTTATTGCACTGCACTATTTTACTCTGTCTATTCTATCTTACTCTTTTAATTATTGTCTATTTTTAACTGAATCAAACCATAAACAAGGTGGCCTGTTGGGATGTTAGATCCTAATGTGAAGAACTGTGATTTTAAATGTACTGTATGAAAGGTGCTATACAAATAAAGTTTATTATTATTATTATTATTATTATTATTATTATTATTATTATTATTATTATTATTATTATTATTATTATTATTATTATTATTATTATTATTATTATTATTATTATTATTATTATTATTATTATTATTATTATTATTATTATTATTATTATTATTATTATTATTATTATTATTATTATTATTATTATTATTATTATATTATATTTTAGATATTTATATAATAATATAATAAATTGGCCCTCTCTGATGGAGAGGCACAACAAACACTGGTATTTGTTAATTTTTAAGGCCCTTATTGGTAAGCTACCTCCTTATATCACATCATTACTGGAATGGAACAGTGGACTGTTCTAGTGACTGGCTGGTCCTTAACACATTGACTGCCAGACCCGACATTTCTCAGGTTAACTCGCCATGCGTTGAGTGCCAGACCCGAGATTTCTCTGGTTTTGGTCGTCTTTTCTTTTATTCAATATTTTGATTCATTACAGGTTCACAGACCTCGACTATGCGTTCAGGAAGGCCATCAATGGACGGGAGCAGGAACTTGGTCTCACAATAACCCCAAGGAGATCGATACGACACCCCGCCATAGTCCTAACAGACCTTGACTACGCGGACGACATCAGCCTGCTCTCTGACCACGTGGAGCAGGCACAGGAACTCCTGTGCAGAGTGGAGACGGAGTGCGCCAAGGTTGGCCTTAGGCTAAATGCCAAGAAAACCGAGGTCATAATGTATAACATCCTCCCGGATCATCCACCTCTAAGGACGACAGGAGGCTCTGCTCTAAAGGAAGTCGGTGATTTCAAATACCTGGGCTCGTGGGTCAACTCGTCCGAGCAAGACCTTAAAGTGAGGAAGGCGCTTGCGTGGAGGGCTCTGAGCGTCATGACCAGTGTGTGGAAATCCAATCTCCCCCGTCAAATCAAGCTCAACTTCTTTCATGCAACAGTTGAGTCTGTCCTTTTGTATGGCAGTGAATGCTGGACCTTGAAGCCCACCCTGCAGAAGTCCTTGGATGGGTGCTACACCAGAATGATGCGTGTGGTGCTCAACATCAACAGGGATGAGCATGTCACTAATGCAAACTTGTATGGGGGGGTGCTAAGGGTGAGCGAGAAAGTGGCAGTCAGGAGAATGAGGCTGGCAGGTCACTGCCAGAGACATCATGAGATGCCAACCAGCAAACTTGTGCTGTGGGAACCAACACACGGGCATCTATCACGAGGACGTCCCACATTAACCTACGTGGACGTACTCAGGAGAGATGCGGGAACAGAATGCACCGGCGAGCTAGCCAGATGCATGGAGGATCGGGATGACTGGAAGCACCGATAGAGGGCCCGTCCGAGGACGACCTAGATAGATAGATAGATAGATAGACCTCGGTGTTGCTATAGGAAATCATTCTGAGATCCCCAAAGTGTAATACCGGCCGCATCCGCAGGTGGCAGTATCGCCCACCGTTTGAAACCTTATTTCTCACTGTGTGTTACATCGTATATGGTTCGGGTGGAGAATTTAGATGAAGCCAAGTAAATTGCTTCATCCGACCACTTCGAAACGCATCTAGCACACTCCAAATTGTGCCAAATTATGTCCGAGACCAGATGGACATAAATCCTGGAAATCGCGATCAGACATTTGGAATATTATTTTTGGAATAACCCCGATAAAAGGTAAGGACTATCTGACGTCAATTCCACCTTGATCCTACAATGATTTCATATCGATCTAGCTGATCAGCGTGTGTGGTGTTCAAAACGAATGCCATTCCTGGCGATCAAAGCATCAAACGCCCCCCCCCCTTTCATGCATTCATGATGAAACATAATACCTATTAATTGGAAATAGTAGCGTGTACAGGCGAGCAACGCCAACACTTTTAGCAAAATTCACGTATTGCTCCATAGCGCCGTTTTCAGGAATTAGCCAGGATCACTCTGAAACTATACAATATTCACCACGGTATAACGCGCGAACGTATACATGAACATTTTTATTCTTTTTCACTTGTTGAACGATGGATTGTTAATGTCAAATGAGCCATAGTATTGTCTCCATAGCTATAATATAGAATATAGATATAGCCCTGCAAACACTGCGACGCACAGTAAAAATCCCTATACTTTACAGCGCTGGCACACTAAGTACAAAGATGGGAAAACAACGTGCCAGTCAATGTGTTAAGGTCCCCCGGTAAATCTGCATTTCGCTATGATGCCCCTAGCTCATGGAATTAACTCCAACAGTCCTTATAGCTTTTCTCCCCTCTGTTGCAGAGTTTAAAACCTTTATGTCCGGCGGCTGGGTGGCGCAGCGGACATTGCACTCGTCACCAACACAAGAGACACCGGGTTAGACTCCGGCTGTCGGCGTTGCCTCCAGCTTGGGCCAGCCGTCATACTAACTCAATTAGTGAGTTAGCGGGTGGAGGTCGATGGGTGGTAATCTGGACGTTGTGGACAGCGACTCCTACAGGTCGGTTGGGGACGCCTGCACAGCAGAGACAGGAAATGGCGGGGGTAGTGTGAGCCTCCCACACATTACACCTCGCCAATGAGAGTCCGCGCTGGCAGGTGAAAAGATGTGACAGGCTGCCTCCTCGTGTATCGGAGGGGACACATGATGCAAGGCTTCTATCCTCCCTACAACCAGCCAGTGGGGGGCATATGCAAGCAACGTTCAAGACAGGGGAGGGAAGAATTGGCACAGTGGAATTGGGATGGGAGAATAATAGAAAAATAGAAAAAGAGGAGAAAAAGTGGATACAAAAATATTAAACTTTATGTCCAACCTTTCTCAATCAAGTTGTATGTGTTTTAATTGATTTGTTATCATTGCTTTTCTCTACCCTCGTCTTGTTGTCTTATTGTTGTGATTTTATATGCTGTGTAATTTTATATGCCTTTATGTTTTTTTTGTACGTTGACTCGACGTGACTGTAAATGAGGCAAACCTCAGTTGCCTTTCGAGTTTAATAAAGGTTTTGAATTGAAATATTTCGCTCTCAGCATTCCAGACAACAAATGTCTGCCGTCATTAATCATCTTCTTCTTTTTCTCTCCATTCCACTCCTCCTTTCCTGTATCTCTTCCGTTGTTTTTCTTTCATCCTTCATTTGTTCGTTGAGGTTTGGGGTGACACAGAATGAGCCGCAAGTATTTATTATTTGATTTCACTCTGTCATGCTCAATTAACTATAGATATTTTCTGACTTGACAACATAAACATTCTAAATAGGCCCCTTTGTATTTCCTGTACATTTCAACCTTTATTTAAAGTCCTGAGTTTATGAGGTTTTCCTTGTTTACAGAAACGATGATATTACAAATCGTTAGCCTCATAGCATAATTGCCTACGTAATTTTTTGGCCAAATTGATATTTCTGCCTAACTCTACTCTCCTCACACTGCTGCAACACCCTGGCTTAGTGGCTGTGTCCTCAGCCAATCAGAACCGTGTTATGTTACAAATCCCTTTCTGCCTAACTCACTCGTGTGGCTTGTGCCAAAATTAGTTTTTTTATTCTTTTCCGAAAGTCTTGAAAAATGACTTAGGCAATTATGCTATGAGGCTAACGAAATATAGAACAGTAAAACATAAACATAAATAAATACCATCCAGTCATTAGATAGAACATACTGGACCCTAAGAACCATCCAGTCATTAGATCAGAACATACTGGACCCTAAGAACCATCCAGGCATTAGATCAGAACATACTGGACCCTAAGAACCATCCAGTCATTAGATCAGAACATACTGGACCCTAAGAACCATCTAGTCATTAGACCAGAACATACTGGACCCTAAGAACCATCCAGTCATTAGATCAGAACATACTGGACCATAAGAACCATCCAGGCATTAGATCAGAACATACTGGAGGAATCCTAAGAACCATCCAGTTATTAGATCAGAACATACTGGACCCTAAGAACCATCCAGTCATTAGATCAGAACATACTGGACCCTAAGAACCATCCAGGCATTAGATAGAACATACTGGAGGAACCTTAAGAACCATCCAGTGATTAGATCAGAGCATTAGATCAGAGCATACTGGATTCATATACAGTTTGTTGCAATGTTTGTTAAGGTAAAGGGCACATATTTTAGTCCTTTTCTAAAAGTTATTATAGGTCTTTGAGGTCCCCTAAAGATGTCTTTTAAATTGTTTGCTAAAAAAAACATTTGAAAAGGGGCTGTTTCTTTGTCTGTAATGAGTGAGCCACTTGTGCACCATCTAGCAGTATTGCACAAGCCTCTAATGTCAAACGAAATTCAAATCAACCTTTCAGACTAGATGTTGCAGATCAAATATGACTCAACAATAGCATAGCAATCTTACTGTAAATTTGTTTTGGCATAAACATCTTTTCGATACAGCTAAAGGTAGAAAATATACGATTTACGAGCGAGCTGTCATCTTGTCACACTCATTTTATCACAACCAGACAGAAGAGGAGAGAAGAGCAAAAATAGAAAAGGAGGACCACAGCGACTTCTATTTCCAAAACGGCACGGAGCATAAGCACCTGGCCGTGGGGACAGCGACCGTTCGCGCAACATTAACGGCTAATCCTGAAAGAAAGAACAGACCCCCGAATGGCAGAATTGACCGAAATAGTTTTTTGTCCCTTATCCTGCTACTCTCGGGAGACGTGCAGCTAAACCCCAGACCCAGTCACGTCAGGACCCCCGTCAGGACGCGAACCCAGACGCGACGACTGGGACTGGCACTACAGGATGCAACGATGGCTTCGGGTGCCTACTTTCCACCCGACGCCGGAGCAATCAACACACCCGACGCCGCCGCAGAGGATCACACGGGAGGACGAGACGGGAGTGAAGGTACCGGGGATAATCAACTCGACGGTGGCGCAGGTAGCCGGCAGGCTAACACAGCAAACTACCGGAGCCAGAGGACCCTACCCTTCTCCCACCGAAAGCCACCCGGTCAGCGAGACCTCACCACAGCAGGGAGCCGGCGGGATGGAATCAACACAGCCCCTGGCCCCTGCCCCCTCCCCACGGAATTCCACCACCAGACAGAATCAACACAGACGCCAGCAGATGAACCAGGACATAACAAAGAATCACCCCCCCCCCCTCCCACACACGGACCAAATAATATCAACACAGCCCCACCCCCCTCCCGTCGCGGGACACCCACCTTGATCAAAGGATCCCCCACCCCCCCTCCGGACATCACAGAGCCCCCCCCCCTTCCCACAGAAGAAGAACCCTACCTTTATCTCAAGGATATAGACAATACAGCAAATAAAAACGGTCTTCATATTTTCCATCTTAATGTAAATAGCCTCAGGCACAAACTGGCAGAAATAAGGCAACATTTCATTAGCGGTAAGGTAAACATACTATGTTTCTCTGAAACTAAACTGGACTCATCAGTAACAGACCGGAAATTGAATTGGAGAACTATTCTTTAGTCCGCAATGACAGGAACAGGCATGGAGGAGGTGTCTGTATGTACATCCATAAAGACACCAAATTTATTAACCGTACAGACCTAGATCATGAGGCTATTGAAACTGTTTTTGTAGAAATTCTATTTGAAAGGGCTAAATCTGTTCTAGTCGGCACAATTTACAGACCGCCAGACCAAAATGGCTTTTATGATGTGTTGGATGCGTGCTTAGCTGGAGCTGAGGATGCAGAAATGATTCTTATTGGGGATTGGAACACGGATATGCAACAAAAAGATGCACCCGTCTTCAAATCCTACAATAGGTTTTGTGATCTGCACGGCCTCAGCCAGCTAATCACGCAACCCACACGTGTATGTGAGTCAACTCAGACTACCATTGACCTCATCCTGACCTCTGACAAGTCCAAGATCGCCAATAAAGGGGTTATAGCATGCGGGTTAAGTGATCATTATATGATATTCTGTACCCGCAAAAAGCTAAAACAAAAGGCTGGCTGTCACAAAACAGTCACATCTAGAGACCTCAAAACCTACTCTAGCGAGGCCTTTAACCTTGAACTGGAGGGTCTGGACTGGTCAGATGAGCTCAATGGTACACTGGTTGAAGAAACATGGCTTGGCTTCAAAACCAAATTTTCAACGATACTAAACAACATGGCCCCCTAAGAACCACCAGGGTAAAAAATTGCGTGGAGCCGTGGATGCACGCTGAAATACTGACCGCTATGAAAACCAGAGACAAAAAATGCTCTGAGTTTCGTAAAAGTCAGTCAAAGCTTACGATAAGCACGAGCAGTGAACTCCAAGCCCACGTGACTGAACTCAAACTGGAAAGAAACAGACTAAGAAATGAAGTAAACTCCATGATCAAAACAGCAAAAAAAAAATTCATCAATGACAAAACCGAGGAAAACAAAAACAAACCACGTGAACTTTGGAAATTACTCAATAACCAACTAGGCTGCAGTAAAAAACTTAAAACCAGATTCTCAAACATAAACATAAAGACGGACAACACGCTCATCACAGAAAAGCTGGATGTAGCCAATTACTTAAATAGTTTCTTCACAAACATAGCCACAACACTGGTAAACAAACTACCCTCCCACTCAGGGCATTATGGGGTAGAACACATAGTAGCATACTACAAGAACCTAGGGGTCCACAAAGACGACTTCAAACTGGAAACAGTAACAACAGATGAGGTACTCAAAAAACTGAGCACCCTCCAACCTAACAAGGCCACTGGCCATGACAACATCCCCTCCAAATTCCTCAGAGACTCAGCAGCCGCCATCACCCCAGTCATCACACACATAATAAACCTCTCCATAAAACAGGGACACGTCCCCAAGGACTTCAAAATTGCGAGAGTGACCCCTCTGCACAAAAAAGGCAGTAAATTAGACCCAGGCAACTACCGCCCTGTTTCTATCCTTACCTCCATCTCGAAAGTCATGGAAAAGATTGTATACGAACAGGTCGAAAAATACCTTGCGGAAAAAAATCGAATCTGCGAATTCCAATCTGGCTTCAGAACATCCCACTCCACTGACACATGCCTTCTCTATTTAAACGACCACATCAAACAAGAGGTGGACGCGGGCAAATACTGCGGCATGGTCATGCTGGACCTACAAAAGGCCTTCGACCATTCTGATTGACAAACTAAAAGCAATTGGTTTTGATAGTCTATCAGTGAGCTGGATACAATCCTACCTGGAGGGGAGAGAGCAGATGGTGGAGGTAAATGGTACCCTATCCCCCCCCCCCTCACAGTAAGCTGTGGTGTTCCACAAGGAAGCATACTAGGTCCGCTACTGTTCCTAATTTATGCAAATGACATGTCGTCAGCTTGTGACTGCAACTTGTTCCTGTTTGCGGACGACTCAGCTCTACTGGTCTCTGACAAGAACAAGTTACAGGTTGAAAAAACCCTCAGCTCAGAACTAGGCAAAATCTGCATATGGCTCGCTGATAACAAACTATCATTACACATGGGCAAAACAGAGTCCATTCTCTTCGGTTCAAATAACAAACTCAGCAAGACCGACGGCTTCTCAGTTACAGTGAGTGACAATATTGTCACAAGGAAAGAAGATATTACCTACCTGGGTTCCATCCTAGAGGCAAATCTTTCCTGTGACAAAATGGCATCCAATGTAATAAAAAAAGTCAACCAACAAACTCGATTCTTGTACCGGATCTCCTCACTGGTAAACAAGAATACCCTGAAGACTCTGGCAGGAGCACTCATTCAAGGGTACTACGACTATGCTTGCACCTCATGGTACCAAAGCACCTCAAAGGCGCTAAAAACAAAATTACAAACATCTCAAAACAAACTGGTCAGACTACTGCTTGACCTTACTCCTAGAACCCACCTCACCCCTGCCCACTTTGACAACCTAGGATGGCTTAGAGTAGACGACAGAGTACAGCAACTTGCAATGGGCCTGGTCTACAAGATACACTACACGACCAAGGTACCCATGTACATGTCAAAATACTTCGTCAAAATGGTATGTCTTAAATGTATAGATGTAGCAGTACTGTCTATCTGTATGTCATGTATGTCATATATGTTACGATGAATTGAAAATGGGGGACCCTGATGTAAACAAGACAAAAGTCTTTCTCTGGTCTGCATCCCCTTAACAATTGTATGTATTGAGCTGTACTGTACTGTACCCATTCTGCAATCTGTTAATAAAGTTTTCAATCAATCAATCAAGATATCTTCATACAGTATGTGCATACAATACAATTGTGTGTTGTATATTGTGTCCTATATGTTACTTTTGTGTTTAAATTGTCTAGATCTTTTTATATACATGCACCGTGGGAAGGGGGGAACGTAATTAAATGTTTCTGTATGTCTTGCACAAATGGGAAATTGACAACAAAGTTGACTTTGACTTTTTGACAAGGTCTTAACCACAGTGATTGCGGCTGCAATTCTGAATTCTAGAGGGAGGGTTCTTGTCACAGCTGAACTGCAGAATAGGCACAATGCACGTTGTGGTAGTGGGATGTGGTTTGGGCTCTGTTGCAGGGGAGAGATGAGTGGGAGTGGCTCAAGGAATAATAATAATAAATTCAATTTGTAACACACTTTATATTTGTGACAATCTCAAAGTTCTACAGGAGATAAAGATAAAAAAATATTATGAATTAAAGCAATTCAAATGAATAAAACAACCAATGAAATGGAAGAAACATGGATTAAAAAATAATAATAATAAATAAAAAGCATAATTCAGGCAAATGCCTTGTTAAAAAGAAATGTTTTAGGCCCATTTGAAAAACATCAACGGACTGTGGTGCTCTCAGATGGTCGGGGAGGGCATTCCACAGCCGAGGAGCAGCTGAGCAGAAGGCCCGGTTGCCTATGGTGCGAAGGTGTGTCCTGTGTATGGGTTGGAGTGTGTTTGAGTGTCCAGAGCAGAGGGAGCGGGTGGAGGTCGGGGGAGCAATGAGTTCTTTTAGATAGGAGGGGGCGTTGCTGTGGATACACTAGCAGCACAGTTTTGATTGTACTGGAGCTTCTGGATGCTCTTGCTATGGATACCAATGAGCAGTGTGTTGCAGTAGTTAAGCCTTGATGAGACAAAGGCGTGAACAAGTTTTTCCACATCTGGCAGGGTGAGTGTGGGACGGAGTCTGGCTATATCTCTGAGGTGGAAGAATGAGGTTTTGCACAGGTGCTTAATGTGGGAGTCAAAGGTCAGGTGGGGGCCATTTTTATGCCCAGGTTAGTGATTATAGGTGAGAGGGGGAGGTTCTGGCTGGAAAAGGTGATGCTGGTTATTGGGGATGGTTTGATTGGGTGTGGGGTGCTGATTAGAATGGCTTCTGTTTTGGAGCTGTTTAGTTGCAGGAAATTGTGAGTCATCCACGCCTTTATCTCCTCAAGGCAGGTTGTCAGTGTGGATGTAGGTGACGACAGTGGTGATGGTAGGGGGGCAGAGGGGAGTGGGGTAGTCCTGATGTAGAGTTGGGTGTCATCAGCATAGCAATGGAAGGATATCCCATGCCAGCTGATGACACGACCAAGGGGGAGCATGTATAGTGTGAAGATGGTGGGGCCGAGGACGGAACCTTGGTGACAGGCTGTGTCCGGGAATTTGTGCCTCCCAAGGAGACACGCTCAGTTCTGTCTGTGAGGTAGGAGGTGAACCAGTGTAGTGCATTGCTGTCCTATGGAGGAGTGAAGACGGTAAAGGAGGATGGTGTGGTCAACTGTGTCAAAGGCTGCTGACAAGTCCAGGAGGATGAGGAGGGAGGGGGAACCATTGTCAGCAGCCATCAAAATGTCATTAGTGACCCTGACCAGCGCTGTTTCTGTGCTGTGGGCTGAGTGGAACCCTGACTGACATTTTTCATATAAGTTATTATGTTTGAGGTGTTGGTGAAGTTGGGCGGCCACTACCTTTTCCAGCAGGTTGGAGATGGGCCTGTAGTTTGCATGAACTTCCGGGTTAAGGGTGGGTTTTTTCAGGAGGGGTATGATGTTTGCTGTTTTTAAAGTAGGTGGAACATGGCCGACTTGGAGGGAGTGGTTAATGGCTGTGGTGATGAGGGGATTTATGGCAGTTATATGGGTTTTTACAAGGGCTGTGGGGAAGGGGTCAAGGGTGCATGTGGATGGTTTCATCTTGGTGATGATCTCCTCAACCTCTTGCTGTGAGATGTTAGCCATGTGTTGGGACATCGACGTGCTGTGTGAGGTGGAGGAAGTCCAGTAGTTGTAGTAGTTCAGATCATGGCCGCCTAGTTATAGTTGAAAGTGGGGGTGCAAGATTTTTTTTTATTACATTTTTTTTTAATTTTTTTTTTTTTTTTTGTAAGGGGTGGTTTGGAGGGGGTCCGGCACGACCCCCTCCACACCTGTATGTGCAATTTCCTGCAATATAGAGCCTTCAATCTTGACCAAAATAAAGCTGCTCTTTTCACTATAAAACTCAGTTTAAATTGCAGTATGATAGCTATAATAATAATAACTTCACTGCGAGGGCTCTTTTAGCTAACGCTAGCTAGGCACGTATGATAGCCAATTACTATTATAATAATAATAATAATAACTTTCCCATCCTCCCAAAGCCCCTCCGGCCCCGTTCTCATCCGCAGCGGCAGTACCAATAACAACAACAACAACTAATTGACGCTATCAATAGCCCCAGTGAGCGCGGCGGCTGAATGAATGAATGAATGAATGAAAACTTTATTTAACAGATTGCAGAATGGGTACAATACAGTACGGCTCAATACACACAATTGTTAAGGGGATGCAGACCAGAGAAAGACGTTTGTCTTGTTTACATCAGGGTCCATACTAGCCCCTTTCGTGACTGTGCTCAGCACCGAGTGAATCCACAGTCACTTGCTCCTCAATGGGAAACCAACCTAGATTTACCATGAAGGACTGGTTCTGGCCGAACCGTTCGTTATACAAGTATCACAGAGACATTACAAAAGGTGCTCACAGTTGCACGAGGGGTTCGCACAGAGATACGGGATGGTTTGAAAGCTCGGCGTTGCTAATAAATATTTTTTATATTTTTTTATAAACTGCTCAAAGCGGCATTATTTCCGCCGTTGGGTGATCACAGCGCCTGCGCACCATCCCGTATCTCTGGATTCACTCGGTGCAGCGCCGAGGCTCACCATACGAGAAATATTCAGTTTCAATCTGTTTGCGCATTTAGTATACAGTCACAGTGTTCGACTTACGTGATGATTTGCTCCATTTTGATGTAAACGCCGAAGAATAATCCTCACAATGTTATCCAATATCCAGCCTGAATTTTTCAAGGGTTTTCGAAAAAGCCGCCTCCCCCAACATGTCGTATACGTCATGCCGACGAACCGTGGCCCGTGGGCACTGGATCAAACCATTAAAGTGGGGGGTCACACAATCTTTGGAAACTTAAAAACTTGCTATTAAGTGTCATTGCGTATTATTAATTTGATTGAAATTACGTAGTTATGGTTAGATAATATTTATATATTGGGGGGGGGATATATCAATGATCAAAAAGTGAGGGAGCAAAGAGACAAGTTTGCTCCCCCAAGTTCAATACTGGTAGAGCACCCGCATCGCCTGCTCCATTACGTAGGCGTCTATGGTTCAGATGCAGGGGGGGAGGAGGGGGGTGTCGACGTGAATATTTAGGTCCCCTAAAATTAGGATGTTGGTGGAAGTAGTACAGAGTGTTGTGAGGAGAATATACTCCACATTTTGTATGCCACCTACAATGTAGTGGTCTCGCGATATCCCCAGTTTCTCTATTTGGTCTAGCAGGGGCCAGCGCTCTGATGACGTGTCACACATGCGTTCGGTTGACCAGATGGAATGAATGGAGTGACAAGACCGAGTGTAAACAAACTTATGGCAAGAACTTCTGTGAATGTAGCGGGGACGGCGTGAGACTCCTAGTTTTTTAATGAGTGAGATGCATAGTGGAGTAGAGGAGTTATTGAGTGCCAGCAGTTGCGAGGTGGAATATTGCATGCACATGCTGTCGGTGAGGAGATTGTGATCCTGCTAGCCGGGCTAGCTGCAGCTACCAGTTGCCCGTTGCCAGGTGTACCTCAGCAGCAGGGGATCAGGATGGGTGTGGAGGACTGGAAGGGAGCATGTCTATGTTCCCCGGGTCCTATGTTCCCCGGGTTCTATGTTCCCCGCTTTGATTGATTGATTGATTGAAAATGTTAGACCACCGGCCCTGATTCCAAACTCTAACCTTAACCAGTTCGAAAGAGGGCCTAAGCTTAACCGTTCGAAACAAGGCGGACATTAATAATTAATAAAATAATACAAATTTATAAAATTTTCAATCTATTAATCAATCAAAGCGGGGAACATAGAACCCGGGGAACATAGGGATGATCCCGACTGGAACAGCAGCTCAGCTGGAAGGAGAAGCGGTCCCAGGCAACAAGGCCTAACCGCACCGGGGATAGCTGGAGGGCTTCCCAGGTAGATGTATCACAACAGCGCTGGACAGAGGTGCTAGCGTCCAGATCGAGGACTACCAGTAGTGGGAGACTGATCCACAGCTAGTCTGTGTTGGAGACGGATGGCAGGTAGAAATTCCAGCCGTCAATATTGCCTCCCAGTTCATGCTAAGATGCACAATAGTCCACTTGTACAGTTGTAGTCTGCATTGTCTGCTGCATGTGCAAGCCTAATAATTAAAAGTTAAAACATATAAAACATGTAAAAACAATCTAAAAGTTCCCTAAAAGTTATTAATCTAAAAAGTTGGCTATATAAGCAAATCAGACGGAGAAGCGGCGAACAAACGAACGCCAGCGTCCTCTCTCGCAAGGAAGCAGTGCCAGTTAGTTAATTGGTACAGATGTTACCTGTCGACTAATTGTGCTGCATACTGTATACGGTATGTCACGCCCGTGCGCAGGACGCACACATGTTGGGGTACTTTGTCCTCGTCTGTCGGCTCTGGGCTGCATTTTTTGCAGTGCAACCAATTCATTGTTAATGTGCCGCCTTTCGATAATCACCACACTCAACCTATTGCATGCTTTGGATCTTGAGTTACAGGCGAGCGTCATTTGACAAGCCGTTTGGACGAGTGACCACATCCGGTTGTAAACGGTCCTGAACTGACAAGTTACCACTGATGGCGAAAATTATTGTAGATCCGTTGTAGCCAAGGAGAGTCTGTTCCGAAAACTATCCCACACGAGCGCTGATTGCAGCGAGAATTTTCCGTGGAATTTTTATAAACTTTGGACCTGTACTACATAAGACTTCAGGATATGGAACCGTTTCTCAGCTGGAACCCAAAAACAGGCATCTGGCAACATGTCAACACAAAAGTAAGGAGCAAATATTTTATTTCAGTATGTTCAAACCTCTGTTTCTCTAATACATTAGCGCTCAAAGTGATTTTTTATTGTGTAAGAAACTTCAGAATGTTACCTTTCAAAAGAGACCAGACTCGTGCATGTGCTATAAGTATAAAGTATAATAAATCGCAAATTACTTCGTCAGGCGTTTTATGCAAAATGTGGGGTAAGCTTAAGGGGTTAACCAGTCAGAGTATATTTATCAATGTCCAGCCAAGAGAGTATTGGAACCGTATTGTGTGTGTGTGTGTGTGTGTGTGCTAAATAAACGTGTGTTCATTTGATAACCCAAACTGTCTCCATTGCGCTGTGTTGGGTAAGGTATCCGGGGGTAACAGCCAACACTGTTACACACGTATTTAACATGTTCTCAGTGTTGGGACAACCCCTCGTTCTATAAAAACAATGCAACACACAGGAAAACAATAGATTTTCACAATAGGTCCCCTTTAATACAGTTGCTGACAGGAAATAAACAGCGGCCAGCAGAATATTTCTGAGAAGGTCTTCACCTCCTTCTGTTCCACCCCTGCTCTTCACCTCCCTCTTCTTCTTTTTCCATATATCCACCCCCCTCCCCCCCGCCTCTCTGTGTGAAGCTGTTCCAGTGTGTGATCAAAGTGCAGAGCACTACAGTTCTTTCCTCTCCGCTCTCCCAGTCAGAGTTGGAGAGGGAAACAAAGGCCCCACAGTAGTCTGCCACAAGTAACCTCTTCAGAGCAACACACACACACACACACACACACACACACACACACACACACACACACACACACACACACACACACACACACACACACACACACACACACACACACACACACACACACACACACACACACTGTCAGCCTGTGGCACACGAAGAATAAAGCAAGTCGTTTGAGGAATGTTTGAGAGCGTGTTGCTGCTTGTTCCCTACAGTGATCCCCTGACAAAGGCTCCTAATTATCTCCTATTCACACCAAACCAACACGACGCACAGAGAAGACGATGACTGATGGGGAAAGTTGAACGGGAATAAATGTGGCTAAATAATAATGTGCATTGCGGAGAGCTGGGATGGGGATCCACTTGCTCTGCGTCGACACCGGAAAGCTTGGCAGGGAAATTGGAGAGACGAGAAATTATTGAATAAGTGTGTAATAAGGTGTCTCCTCAAAGGGGAACTTCACCAAAAACAACAATGCTGATTTATTTTGCACATAATCTCACACACACACACTCCAAACATCGTCGTCATCATCATCGTCAGCATCGCTGTCGTCGCCATCATCATCGTCGTCAACATTATCTCCAGCATCATACTAGTAATTGGTTACTAGTGGTTCTAACCCTCCAGTCTCACAAACATCCTGGACATTCCTGACACTTCTTCTTCCTGTTTTTTTCTTTATTTTTGCAATTTCACCACCTCCTCCTCATTCTCTCCCTCTCTCGTCCTGCGTGTAGTGATGTAGGTGAGTAGGTGGCTGAGTCGAGATCTGTTTTTAGGAGTGTAGATGTTTTTGCAGTTATTTTTCTCATACTGGTGGTTTTTTAGTGGGTTGTTACATTAACCTCTTAGGGTTGAGGTTACACCATGCTAAAAATGACCAGACATGAAAAACTGCGACTGAGCTCGTTCAGTACCTTCTTGAGATCACGTGTACAAAAGATCTAAGGAAATGAATAAAGGGAAGATGATTAAACAGAAGGTTTTGTAGATACAGTACTGAATTGTCCCATCCGGACCAATGCAATTTGAAATATTATTATAAAATATAGAATAACAGGCATATAAATTACTTTATTATAGCCAATTCACAGATTTATGGATTGGGCCAAATCTTCTCTTTCAAATGGCAGAGTTCAATTTGGATTTAGTATCACCAGGCGTGCATGAAGAACAGATAATGAAATCTACTGTATGTACAGTAGGTTTTTTATTCTTGCAAGAGCTCCGCCATTTTTTAACTGATTTCAAATTGGATGGTTTCTAAATACTCAAAATAGGGGAGAGAAACTAACTGTGCTCCAATATATGCCAATAACGTTCAGTTTTGTAGAGCCAATCTGAAATACCTGCTGAATCCTTTGACTAACAATGTGCAACGGGGCTATATGGCGAAACCATGGCACTCTCCTGACTAAAGTTTGTTTCAAACGAAAACAGCTTGATGTCATTTAGCCAGATCAGCATGGCTGTTAGTGTTTTATTTACCTTTTACATATCTAGCTTTGGCATGGATTGATTGTTTAGATCGCTAGCAGGGCTAACAAATGCCAATATATTGTAGTCTGCCCTGTTGTTCTGAGTCTGTTCCTTTGCCTCTTTGATGCGAGTGAGTCATGGACCAGAAACCCAGTCTATTTGTAGCCAGAAACATGGAAGACATTGGTGCCCGGAGCATCAAAATGTACGTCAACACACACAGGAAAGTATTATTATTATTATTATTATTATTATTATTATTATAATTATTACAAAGACCTGCTTCGCGAACAACCAAAATTGACCTATCTCAAACCCCACCCTCTTTTCTGGATCCTCCAACCACAACTGTTGCTAAGTTTGTCAAAGGAAAGCAACAGTTGTGATAGTAGGATAAAGAAAAGAGGGTGGGGTTAGATATAGGCAAATTGACAGGTCACACTGGTTCGGCAGCAGAGGCATCATGAACAGTCAACTCCCTCACTACACACAGCAGTGACTGGGTACATGCATCCTTTTTTCCAACCACCCATCTTCTACGGTGACAGTCGGGGCCCTCGGGGACTGTGGCTCTGTGGTTGCACAGCCGCTGCTCTGTGTCTGGTAGGCAGTGTGGAAACTGTGCGGCTCATTATCCACCATTAAGGCTCAGGCTATATCAGTGTGGAGGCAGCTCCGGGCCGTATAATGAGTCTGGAATCACAGAGGAGAGGATGGAGTAGCAGTGAGCAGATCCCGCTCAGCACACACCTTGCCTCTCCACGGGACCTCATAACTATAGTATACCAAGTATGTACACACACACACACATTGTGATTTACAAGTCTATATACACTCTGTATTATAGTGTCCATTATTTCCTTGTTTTTTTGTGTTCATTTGATTCTTGAGTTTTGATTTTAAGTTGTTTGTTATCCTTGTCTTCTCTTCTATTGTTTGATTATTAATCTATTGATCTAATTTCGTGTGTGGTGTGCGTGTGTGTGTGTGTGTGTGTGTGTGTGTGTGCGTGCGTGCGTGTGTGTGTGTGTGTGTGTGTGTGTGTGTGTGTGCGTGTGTGTGTGTGTGTGCGCGTGTGTGTATATTTCTAGCGCCCCCTTTCTATTTCAAAGTGTATTATTTGTGTTGAATCTTTTTAAATATAGGTACATGTATGTATGTATGTATGTATGTTTTTGTTTTGTTCTATCTGGACCCCAGGAAGAATAGCTG
>NC_140180.1:77224728-77252999 GCF_963971535.1 Notolepis coatsorum | reverse complement strand
AGAAGAGAAGAGAAGAAGAAGAGAAGAAGAAAAAAGAGAAGAGAAGAGAAGAGAAGAGAAAGAAGAGAAGAGAAGAGAAGAGAAGAGAAGAGAAGGAGAAGAAGAAGAGAGAGAGAGAAGAGAGAGAAGAGAGAAGAGAAGAGAAGAGGAGAAGAAGAGAGAGAAGAGAAGAGAAGAAGAAGAGAAGAGAAGAGAAGAAGAGAAGAGAAGAGAAGAGAAGAGAGAGAAGAGAGAGAAGAGAAGAGAAGAGAAGAGAGAAGAGAAGAGAAGAGAAGAGAAGGGAGGAGAAGAGAAGAGAAGAAGAAGAGGAGAGAAGAGAAGAGAAGAGAAGAGAAGAGAGAGAAGAGAAGAGAAGAGAAGAGAAGAGAAGAGAAGAGAAGAAGAAGAGAAGGAAGAAGGGAAGAGAAGAGAAGATAAGAGAGAAGAGAGATAAAAAGAGATGAGAAGAGAAGAGAAAGAGAAGAGAAGAGAAGAGAAGAGAAGAGAAGAGAAGAGAAGAGAAGAGAAAGAAAGAAGAGAAAGAAGAGAAGAGAAGAGAAGAGAAGAGAGAGAAGAGAAGAGAAAGAGAAGAGAAGAGAAGAGAAAGAGAAGAGAAGAAGAAGAGAAGAGAAGAGAAGAGAGAGAAGAGAAAGAAGAGAAGAGAAGAGAAGAGAAGAGAAGAGAAGAGAAGAGAAGAGAAGAGAAGAGAAGAGAAGAGAAGAGAAGAGAAGAGAAGAGAAGTAAAGAGAGAAGAGAGAGAAGGGCCTTCCCCACCGGATGTGTGCTGTGTTCCTTAATGATACAGTGTGCTGTCTCTCCCCCCTGGTGGCGACATGTTGCCACACGCTCGGTGGCTGTGCAAGCAGATATCTACAGTCCCCACAGAAAGAGCTCCGCCAGGTGCTCTCACTCCACAAGATAAGCCCCAAAGCTAGCAAAGCTAGAGTGACAGGCTGAGGCCTTTGAGATCAACCATACACACACACACACACACACACACACACACACACACACACACACACACACACACACACACAACACACACACACACACACACACACACACACACACACACACACACACACACACGCACACACACACACACACACATATGTACACACACGCACATGTACACATGTACACATATGGACACACACACACGTGTGCACACACATAAACTCTAGGCCTAAGCTAGAAATGGGATCATGTCTGAGTCTTTTATTGCAGCTCACAAGCTCAGCAGCAGCTCCAGCACGAAACACGTTTCTATCATAATTTGTCTTCTTTTTTTTAACCATCGATGGCATTGGTTTGAACACATAAAACAAGCCAGTATAACCTGCGTTAGCCAGGAAAATGTACCATTGTTTTCCTCTATTCATGAGAAGCGATTGTTCTTTTTTTGTTTTAGTTTTTTATTTAATCGTGGTACAAGGTTCCCATAGACCAGGGAGGAGGTTGTGAGCAGTCCTCACCTCAGAGGGGGAGGAGGGTGTAGCGGTGATCAGAGCTCAGAAAAAAAAAACATGCCACGGTTGGTACTGTGAGAGATATCTGAGTAATACCACTGCGGAGATACAGCTATGGCGTGTGTTCGCTGTTATCATGGGAGGGTTTCAAAGAGGGGGGGAGAGAGAGAGAGAGAGAGAGCGTGCCACAAGCCTCTGGATGGATTATAAAGCATGTTGTTGCGGTTTGTGTGTGTGTGTGTGTGTGTGTGTGTGTGTGTGGTGTGTGTGTGTGTGTGTGTGTGTGTGTGTGTGTGTGTGTGTGTGTGTGTGTGTGTGTGTGTGTGTGTGTGTGTGTGTGTGTGTGTGTGTGTGTGTGTGTGTGTGTGTGTGTGTGTGTGTGTGTGTGTGTGTGTGTGTGTGTGTGTGTGTGTGTGTGTGTATGAAGAGAAGAGAATGTGAGAATGTGAGTCATCTGGACATCCATTTTCTCTTTCTCTGTTTTATCGAGGCGTCTGGTGGGAAGGAGATGCAGAAAGAGGTAAACGGCTGATGGTTTATTGAGATTAGACCAAGAAAGCCATTGAGCAACGAAGGCCGTGACGGGGCATGTCACTGAGAAGGCCTCTTGTCGCGACGATAGTGTCAGTGGTTTCGTGAAGAACGGAGTGAACAAATGTAGAATTGTAGATGGAGGTGAAGGAGCTGCAGAAGATGATTCATAAGAAAACGTTTTCTCACCAACAAATTCATTTTAATTATATTCATAGGATGTCATAGAGGTAAATGTCTATTGTCTAATGTCTATTGTCTAATGTCTATTGTCTAATGTCTTTTGTGTTGTTTGTGGTGTTTACATTTTTTACATGTTATCTTGTATTTTGTATTTATTAGTTATGTTTTGGTCTGTATTTATATTTCTTATTATCTTGTCATTATTATTATTATTATTATTATTATATTATTATTATTATTATTATTATTATTATTATTATTATTATATATTATTATATTATTATTATTATTATTATTATTATTATTATTATATTATTGGGCTCAGGGGGGCAGGTGGCGCACGGAGATTACGTTCGTCACCAACACCGGGAGACACTAGGATTCGCCTGTTCGAATCCAGCTCCCGGCGTTGCTATCCGCTTGGCTGGCCTCTCAAACTGATACAATTGGCTGTATCAGGGGTGGGAAAGCTGAAGGGTGGGTCCTGGGCGTTGTGGACAGCGACCCCTACAGTTCGGTCGGGGCGCCAGCTCAGCGAGGGTTGGAACTGAGGAGAGATAGTGTGGCTTCCCACACGCAACACTCTCCCCGGTGAGAACCTGGCCTGCCCCAGGCTGCACATGCGTCGGAGAAAAGCATGTGACAGTCTCCGGTCTCCCGGACCAACAGTAGGGGAAAGTACGCAACAACCAGGAAGGGTGGGATGGGAGAAAATCGGGGAAAAAGGAGGGGAAGAAAGATTAAAAAAAAAATTATTGGGCTTGGGCTAATATACATATACATAGGGCCCTGTATATACTATATCTATATCTGTATATATATCCCTTGTCTACTCTTACTAGTTATACCACTGGCCAGTATGGCTACTACCATAGTGTATGTATACCTGTATCACTGAACATAACAATACTGTAACACTGTACATTAGGACCGGGCGATTAATCAAGTTTAACTTTCAATTACAATTGTGTCTTCCCAAGATCAATGAAAACAAGATAATCAAGATCAAATTATTATTGTGCCACACGCCTCGTTGCTCTCATTTTATCTTGTGTCGTGTTGCAACGCACTCTTCATTCACAGCGGTGAGCTCCGCCCCTCTTACCCCCAAACTCAAACAGTAGTTTCAGCTTGTGTTGAGAGCAGTGTTGTGCAGTAACTAAAATGATGCATTACTGAGTTTTATTACTTTCCCAGTAACAAGTAAAGTAAGGCATTACAATTTTCTAAATAGTAATTATATTACAGTTACGTATCCAAGTAACACTACATTACTGCGTTACATCGTTGCCAGAATGCAATGTGTTTTTTTTTTTATAACGTTAGATTACATCTATACGCAGTCCTCTGTAGATGAAATGTGTGATTGATTGATTGATTGATTGATTGATTGATTGATGATTGATTGATTGATTGATTGATTGATTGATTGATTGAAAACTGTATTAACCGATTGCAGAATGGGTACAATACAGTATGGATCAATACAAACAATTGTAGGGGATGCAGACCAGAAAAATACTTTCACCTTGTTTACATAAGGGTCCCCCATTTGAGCGAGCAGCTCCGAGCAGCTCGGAGCAATGTCACGTCGGCTACGAGCCAAAAAGAAGCAGGAAGATGGGTAACGTTACATGTTCAACAGCTGTCTGTTTTAAACTATGTGGGGGGAATTTGATGGAGCATCTGACACGGCAGCATGGCAATGTGAAACTTGACGCATAAAAAAACAGACGCTGACAGGGAAGCCTCTATCAGTGGCAGTGAAGAATGTAAACAAAACAACAGAAACTGGATCAAAGATCAGGGCAAACACCACAAGTGAGCGAGAAGGTCTGAAAAACCTTGTAGAGGAGGTGTTACCTATTCATTCACAAAGAACCATGTCAAGCTACCAACAGAGAAAGACGTTTGCTGGCTACCTCGAGAGAGAATATGCGGTGGTGGAAGGCCACACTCAGAGAGGTAGACTCTGTTTCCACCACAGCTGACATCTGGACGGCTGACAACAGAGGCTATTCAGGTTGTACTTTTTCAAAGAGGGGGGGGTAATCGAAAGTGACAAGTAACAAAACAAATTACTTTGATTCAAAGTGATCAGTAAAGTAATTTTGATTACTTTTTAAAGGAGTAATCAGTAATAAGTAACTAATTACACTTCCTGAGTAACTTGCCCAACACTGGTTGAGAGGGAGGAGGGAGCCACAGTGCGTTTCTCCTGTTATTTTCAAACGTCTTTGGTAACTTGTAGAACATGTCAGAAAGGCAGCCATTGGTGAATATCATCACCAATCGTGTTTAATAATCGTGATTTCAATCAATAAAAAAATATCGTGATTATAATTTTTGCCATAGTCGAGGAGCCCTAGTGTACATACATCAGATTATCATTATTACTCCGTAGTACTCATTTGTATATATTCCAGTTTAATCACTTGTACATTGTATATTGTTATTGCAATTTACTGTTACAAACTTATTTCCGTTGTACTGTACTTGTGGTATATGATGGCAATACATTTGAATCTAATCTAATCATAGTGAGTGTGGAGAATATTCTAAAACGATTTCAATATCATGACACTGAACTAATGTCATGTTGATAATGTAGAATGATAATTAGCCTAGAAACCCTGGGGCTGCAGACTGTGTGGTAGAGGTTGGGGGGGGGGGGGGGTGACCCATGCCAGTGATCAAACGCCTCACGCCTCACACCCTGTGGCCCTAAGCAAGGGTAAAACAATACTAATCTGATCAGAGTAGGTCAGGTCAAAACCACACACATTCACAGTCACACACACATTCACAGGCAAACGTGCTCAAATGAGGATCGGCTATAGACACACACACACAAGCACACACACACAAGCACACACACACACAAGCACACACACACTACGACCACCCACGTAGCTTGCACTCACAGCACTGGCACTTTCCGAGAAATGAAAGCAGGAAAGAGGGAGGAGGAGGAGGGAGGGGGGGAGGAGGAGGGATGGGGGCAGGAGGAGGAGGAGGGTATCGACGGATCATTTGGAAACATCTGTGTCAGTATCTCCCTCCCTCTAATTACCTCTCCATCCATCCTCCATCCTGTCTCTCCTCCTCCCTCCTGTCTCTCCTCCTCCATCATGTCTCTCCATCCATCCTCCATCCTGTCTCTCCTCCTCCATCCTGTCTCTCCTCCTCCATCATGTCTCTCCTCCTCCATCCTGTCTCTCCTCCTCCCTCCTGTCTCTCCTCCTCCATCCTGTCTCTCCATCCATCCTCCTGTCTCTCATCCTCCCTCCTGTCTCTCCTCCTCCATCATGTCTCTCCTCCTCCATCCTGTCTCTCCTCCTCCCTCCTGTCTCTCCTCCTCCATCCTGTCTCTCCTCCTCCATCCTGTCTCTCCTCCTCCATCCTGTCTCTCCTCCTCCCTCCTGTCTCTCCATCCATCCTCCATCCTGTATCTCCTCCTCTTTCCTGTCTCTCCTCCTCCCTCCTGTCTCTCCATCCATCCTCCATCCTGTCTCTCCTCCTCTTTCCTGTCTCTCCTCCTCCCTCCTGTCTCTCCATCCATCCTCCATCATGTCTCTCCTCCTCTTTCCTGTCTCTCCTCCTCCCTCCTGTCTCTCCATCCATCCTCCATCCTGTCTCTCCTCCTCCATCCTGTCTCTGCATCCATCCTCCATCATGTCTCTCCTCCTCCATCCTGTCTCTCCTCCTCCATCCTGTCTCTCCTCCTCCCTCCTGTCTCTCCATCCATCCTCCATCCTGTCTCTCCTCCTCCATCATGTCTCTCCTCCTCCATCCTGTCTCTCCTCCTCCCTCCTGTCTCTCCATCCATCCTCCATCATGTCTCTCCTCCTCCCTCCTGTCTCTCCTCCTCCATCATGTCTCTCCTCCTCCCTCCTGTCTCTCCTCCTCCATCATGTCTCTCCATCCATCCTCCATCATGTCTCTCCTCCTCCCTCCTGTCTCTCCTCCTCCATCATGTCTCTCCATCCATCCTCCATCATGTCTCTCCTCCTCCCTCCTGTCTCTCATCCTCCCTCCTGTCTCTCCTCCTCCATCATGTCTCTCCTCCTCCATCCTGTCTCTCCTCCTCCATCCTGTCTCTCCTCCTCCCTCCTGTCTCTCCTCCTCCATCATGTCTCTCCATCCATCCTCCATCATGTCTCTCCTCCTCCCTCCTGTCTCTCCTCCTCCATCCTGTCTCTCCTCCTCCATCCTGTCTCTCCTCCTCCATCCTGTCTCTCCTCCTCCATCCTGTCTCTCCTCCTCCATCATGTCTCTCCTCCTCCATCCTGTCTCTCCTCCTCCATCCTGTCTCTCCTCCTCCATCCTGTCTCTCCTCCTCCATCCTGTCTCTCCTCCTCCATCCTGTCTCTCCTCCTCCATCCTGTCTCTCCTCCTCCATCCTATCCTCTTTTTTATTCCACCGCTGCACAGAGAGGCCTACTTCTGTGATTTGGCACAGAGTGGGGCTCCGATTGCATGCACACACACACACACACACACACACACACACACACACACACACACACACACACACACACACACACACACACACACACACACACACACACACACACACACACACACACACACAAATACACATGCACACAAACTCAAACGCACGGTTTGGTGCATTGCTGGTTTCTAATGCCATCGTCATGGTAACCCCCCCCCCCCCATCTTCCCTCCAAGAACCGGATGGAACGCAGATCCCAGGAATCTGCTTGGATTCTTGCGTAACAACATAAGTGAGAGACACTCACTCGAACACGCACGCACACACACACACACACACACACACACACACACACACACACACACACACACACACACACACACACACACACACACACACACACACACACACACACACACACACACACACACACACACACACACACACACACACAGACACAGAGAGAGAGAGGGAAAGACAGAGAGAAAAAAGAGAGAGAAAGAGGGAGTGTTCAAGCATCTGCCATCAACATTATTTCCTCTCTTGTGAACAGCATGTACTGCTGAGCTACACACACACACACACACACACACACACACACACACACACACACACACACACACACACACACACACACACACACACACACACACACACACACACACACACACACACACACACACACACACACACACAAGAGTGGCACCCTTAATGTCCATGTATTGCTGCAGCTCCACGTAATGAGGGGCAGAAATCAATGTTTAACCAGCCATGGAATGAACAGTAGCTACTGGCAAGTGTTTCAGCATACTAATTACTACACCTTTCTGCCAGGGACACGGGAGCAGCAGGAGATGGGGTCAGACTGAGAGAAGAAGAGGAGGAAGAGGCCAACATTAGAGAGAAGGTCAGAGCAGCAGGAGATCGGGCAGACTGAGAGAAGAAGAGGAAGAAAGAGAGAGGAAGGTGAGAGCAGCAGGAGACGGGAGCAGACTGAGAGAAGAAGAGGAGGGAGAAAAAGAGAGAAGGTGAGAGCAGCAGGAGACGGGGCAGACTGAGAGAAGAAGAGGAGGGAGAAAGAGAGAGGAAGGTGACAGCAGCAGGAGATGGGGGCAGACTGAGAGAAGAAGAGGAGGGAGAGAGAGGGAGGAAGGTGAGAGCAGCAGGAGATGGGGGCAGACTGAGAGAAGAAGAGGAGGGAGAAAGAGAGAGGAAGGTGACAGCAGCAGGAGACGGGAGCAGGCTGAGAGAAGAAGAGGAGGTCAGTGGTGTCATCGGGGTCAGTAGTGTCATCGATACAGAGATGGTGCTGAGTCCAAGAAGAGGAAGAGATCATGAGAGACTGAAAGAAAGGGTATGACGTGGACCTGTCAGGCACAGTGTACAGGTCTGAGTGCCCCCTGTGGCACATCCTCACGACTTGTCTCACAACCTCTGTGTGTGTTCTTAATGCTCAGATACCTTTAGGCGTGTGGTTTTCACGGCCTGTGTTTGGCCCTCGATGCTAAGGGTTAACTGACGTTAACTGTATAGGTTCCCCTGCCAGGGATCTAACTCGGGGCGCTACATTGGTAGGCGAGTGATTTTGACCTCGACACACTTTTCCGACAGCCTCAAACTAACCGGAACCCAAAGCACCATAACCATTAAGCGAACCATTAAAACTAACCCTAACCATAACCGTTACGCAAATCTTATAACTAACCTTGCCTATGAAGTGGATTCCCAAGCTGTCCTGTTCTGCTCTGATCAGAACCTGTTTGCTGGTACTCTGCGTTGTGATTCAATACCTTAAAGCTCTGGGAATCACTTCTGTTCAAACTGAGCAGTGCAGGCAGAAGGAAAGTAGGAGGAAAGGTAGTTTAACAGTTGTTTAATCAAAGTTTAAGAGTGTATACAAATTACAATAAGAAAATGCTATAGTTGTAATCACAAACACTATGCCGTGAGTGATACAACTAGACTAATATTACAGTGTAAAGAATGATAGTTGATAAGTTGTTGATGGTCTTTGTTTGTCTGGCTGACAAAACAAAGCAGTCTGTTTTCCCTCCAAAAAGTCCTTTGTTCTCCTGCTGACCTGCTGTAGATGGGTGAGATGGTTGGAGAGGTCTTGTCCATTTGGTTGGTTGTTTCAGAGTCCTCTCCCCCATTACACCTGGGTTCTTATAGCCAAGGCCCAGTGTCTCGGAGTTGATGACATCATCACATTATTTGCCCCAATCACAAGCCTGCTAAGCTGGCATTTGAAAATAGGGGTTTGGCTTATAGGCCAAACCCTCTTCACATTTACCCAGAGAATATTTTCCCTATATTTTTACTTAAACACATTACTTGACTTGTTAATACTTTGATGAACCTCAAGATATATTGATTACATAAACACAGATATATTTCTTTATCACTAAGTCTGCTGACTTTCAGAACATATCTAATCATTCTGTTAGCTTAATAGAATACAAATCAATACCATATAGAACAATATAAAACCATCAATTTAATCAAATTGAACATAAATGAAACAGCACAGACACATTAACTAATTGTAGACATTGAATTTCTGCAACCTGTAGTTCTGTATCGTTAGTGGCTTAGCTTGGCATCGCTACTGCACTATCTCGCGTACGTGCACGCGTACTGAATAAACCACAAATGTACCTCTAATACCAGTATTAGTCTGACCACACCCCTCATCAGCTTACCTTCATAAGCAGGTGTGTGGTCACCTGCTCTCCTCCTTCTCGCTTTCACCACAAGGAAGAGGTGCCTCGGTAGATCCCCACACTTGACACCATGATGGAAGAAATTGGATTAGGAACAGCTTGGGAAACAAGGATACGTTGACATCATATCTTTATTTTCTCTCTCACTATTTTCGAGAAAATACGGCGATATTGTCTTCGTACTGGAGTGTCTAGAAGATGATGATCATTCTACAAACCCTCCACCGGTTTTCGTATTGGGAGCACGCCGCTGCATGCTTCTCAACTGCAGTTCCTTGCTGTGTTTGTTGGGGTGAAACCTGTCAGGCCACAGCTGAACTGTCGGACATGCCGCTGTTGTGAGGAGCGGTGCGTTCCAGGTTGGGTGAGTAGTGTTTGCTGGCGGGCTCCACTTGTCTGTTAGTGCTATGGGGGCTACTTGACAAAGTTTATGGAAACCGGCCCCAGGCTAGGGTCCTTTGTTTAGCCGTCTAGGCGACAGAAGGCCTTGGTCTGGCGACCATTATAGTTTTAACTAGTGGGCCGCGACCATTGACACTGGTGATCCCTGTGTGTTCTGGACGAGTGGATTCTCTCTGTCACCGTGTTAAGACCCCATCTTTCATATCCAAATGAGAGTATTCCTTCACGAGGGGATATGTGCATGTAATGTGCGATAGCGGCAGATTCATGTTCAAAGTCAGCTATACAGGCCAGTTGGTACTGTGCTGATTCCGCCGGACGTGTTATTGTCACCGTTGTGAAGCGGTGTTGACGTCTTGTTTTCTCTTTTCTCTTAAAAAGTGAGGAGGGTTCAGAACGGCGGCCTGTCTGGGTGAGTGTTATGTCATTGTTTACATGTTCATAGCTTACGGTTAGCCGGTCGGTGGCCTGGCGCGGGGTAGCTTGGCTTCTCGCGCGCCGCCGGGAGCTCGCTCCTGATCGCGTGCGTCGTAGATCGGCGTCTCGCGAGCGGAAGCAATAGCACCCGAACGGTTGGAGCAGCCGTTAGCTTGATGCTATTCTGTTGAACGTGCTTTGATTTTTAACATGTTTTACACTCTTGACCACGACGTCATCCTTGACAGGGGATGTTCGTCGACCCTGCCTGAGCCTAGACGGGGATTGCGTCAACAAAGAGGACTGTAGCGACTGGTGGAGCGGCGACGCTGCCCGGATCGAACAACACGGGACGGCTGTGTTCTACGGTGGCTTGTGACTGCACTTCGCTGATCTGCGTTCCGGGCAGGTACGGGGTTGGCCAGACCTCATAACACGTCTTCTGGTTTTACCTTGCTAAATGTATTGTGAATAACGGTGTTTTTTCCCAAAACGTGTGTTGTTGCAATGCATTTGAGATACGTTGCGGGTTGTGTGTGAGCTGTTTTTGTCACTGGCAGTTAGCTTCTCCGTGCAGGTCGTGATGTATTGATCTGGTTGTTGTGTGAGAAACATCATGGTGTTTATGTGTACCGTGTACTCACTACTAAGGCAACTAACCTATGAAGCTATGCTTGGTGACGAGTGAGTAAAAGAATGTTCTTTCTCAGACTGTAATGACAATGAACAGTGAGTTCACACATTAACAGGTTTTCCTGTTTTAACTGGCCGTATTGAGGGTAAAATAGGAGGATTGTGTTTCCCCCCCCGGTTCCCTGGGGACTTTATCACCTCCTATCAGACATGTTGTGCATTAATTGTGTCTTTTGTGTGGTAGGGATACGATGTAACTCTCAGCTTGATTGCTGAGGTTGTGCTAAATCTGCTGGAGAAACTTATTTCCTAAAGGGAAAATGGTTTGGTTGCTGTCATGTGTGCTTAGCAAGGCCTGTGGTCGATACTAATCAAGAATGATGTATTCTCTCATTGTGAAAAAAACGGCGTTCCTCTGTTGAGTGTTTTTTTGCCATTTTTTGTGGGTGATGATGGGTTGTGTGTGTCATGTGACCTACAACTGGGTTGTACTGGCCACAGAAGCACATGTGTATGTTGGACCGGGGTTCTTAGAGCCCTCTCTATTCTGTGTTTTTCCTTAGTAAAAATCAGATAGCAGGTTAGCTCGTGCGCTGTGTGGAGCTGTGAAACGCTTCATAGAGCTGACTATGACTGTGTCATATTCTCTTTTTGTCGTTACGTCGTATCATGGGTGTGGGGTCGTAAAGGGGTGAACTGGTAACCTTTCCTCTCCCCATTGTTCTGTCGGTCAGGGGTACACCCCCTGTCCTTCAAGGTTCCCGTCACGTGGCGGTTCGGCACGTTACGGGGGGGGGGGGGGGGGGGGGGGGAGGGAGTTCCTGGTCCCACGGCCTGGTATATTGGGCGTGTGCACCGCAGGAATTCCCCCGCCATAGAGTACGTCACCGTGCGCGTCTCTGTTGGTAGGACTTCCGTGTGCTGTTCAGGTCCATGTGATGGATCTGTTTTCAGGGGGGGTGGTCAGGGCTCCTCCTCACCAAGCGCCTACTCAGGCCTTCTGTGAGTTCGGACTCCTTCTTCCATGTGAGGAAGCCTCCATCAGAGTACAGAGCCTTCCTCCTCAGATTGTCAAAGTGAGTGGACCCTCTAGTAGGGTCCTTTTCTATTGTATGTATATTCGATTCAATTCGTTTATTGAGTGTGTATGGGTTCGGTGCCTCTTCCCCGGAGGCCCTAAAACCAGTTTTTTACATGGCTCAAGGTGCAATATATTCTTTTCAATCTGTACAGCTCGCGTGGGAAGTCTCTCTGGGGATCCCCGTCTCTTTCCTATGGGAGGGTGGTGGGATGTAAAAATGTGAACATTTTTTACCCCGGCTGTGTAGACTGGGATACATACTGTTGATGCTTCCTTCTTTCTATTCCAGAAGTGTTGGAGTTAGGGAGTGTCACACCCCTCTTGTCGTTCCCCTGGGCGCCTTGGGGATTCAATGACAGGTCTAAATAGCCTGTTCATTGATGGGGGTGTGTCCCGACGCACGTATAGTGCTAGCTCGCTGTAAACAGGCGATTGACTGGCACGCCTTAGTTGCTTGTGGTTGAAACAGCGTTTTTATAAAGCAACTGAGATGGGGGTTTTTCCTCTTCCGGCGACCACATCCCATGACCTGGGTGGGTTGTCGACGGATTCTCGTTCATGTCTGGGGGATGATGACGGGATGGATCTGAACATATGTAGTGGGGTCTCACGCCCTTGGGGTGGGCCACCAGGCGCGGTTCGTCCCGACGTCTGGGTGGCGCCTTCTTTTCATGTTAAGATCAACACGCATATCTGCCCTTCTCCTGGAGTAGGCATGTCGGCGTGGTTAGGGCACGGGACTGGTTCTGGTCACGCTGGTCCAGATCAGTTGAACCCGTTGTCCGCCGGGGATGCAGATCTGGTGTTCTGGTACCCTGAGGGACTTGGGCTTTTTTCAGGGGGAAAAATGCCAGGTCGGTCTGGGTGTCACAGGGTTAAGCGCTATGGAGACCCTGGTTGGGTATGTTTTTACTCAGCACTGTCGTCATGGCTTACAGCCATGCCATTCTGTACGCGCTCGATCTCGTCGGATCTCGGCCGCTACACAGGTTGGTCCTGGTTAGTACTTGGTTGGGAGACCGCCGGGGAATACCAGGTACGGTGTGCTTAGGGGCTGGTTCTCCATTATTTTTCGCTCCTCTCTCACGCATGGCGAAGAGGGGCCTGTGGGGGTGGTTTTTTGACCTCCTCTGGTGACCCTGTGCTTCCCGTACCGCCAGGCCCGGTCCGAAGTGATGTTTGCGACCCGTAGGCCTGGGTTAACCCTTTTTGGAAACTGAAACACTTGTACTGCGGTATAGCCGGTGTATACCCGCAGGTGTGTTTTGGAGTTTTTTCTTGAGGGGTTATAGGAACAACCACCGCATTGGGTAACACCGAGGTGGTTGATTCCCTGGTGTGTTGGAGCAGTGTCAACTCCCGGGTTCACCGTTTGAGGGTGCCCCTGCACGTTCATGACGTCTGCCAATCGTGTCAGCCTTCTCTGCCTCGACCCCTCTGGGTGGGGGTTGTTAAATGGAGGCTTGGTCATGCAACACCGCCAGCTTACGCTCCTTCCGCCGGGGCGGCTGTGTTCAGCTGTCCCCTCTGGCGCCTGTCTCGTCCGCAGTCTCCAGGCTAGGGTTAACAGCCTGTTGCCTGGTTTTTCCCCGGTGCGCTGCCTGCTTCCGTTGGTTAACCTTTTTTGTGTGCTTACGGCCATGCTGACTGCCTATTCTGCAGGGTCAGTGTGCCAGGCGGTGTACTATTGGGGGGACGGGGCCCGCTCGGCTTACGGCCATACCGACCTGAACACGCCCGGTCTCGTCCGATCTCGGAAGCTGGGCAGGTTCTGGCCTGGTTGGTTCCGCCTGGGAATACCAGGTGCAGTAACTGAGGGGCCTTTGTCCGAATACGCTGGCGATGTGGGGGGCGGGGCACTACGTGCCCACCTGGTGGGGTCTTGATGCTGGCATCATGGACTTCTCCGGGCCCCCATTCCAGGGAGTCCAGTCCTTTTGGTGGGTCTGGGTCTTCCTTCGTGCTCCGCTGCTACGGCCTTGCCACGGGGTTGGGTTTGCCCTTGACCCCGTGATTCTGGGGGCAGTAACGAGGTTGTTCCTCCGTTCGTTCCCGGGTGGCATGCGGGTTGTGCGTGTGTGTAGTCGTGGGGTCAAGCCACGGTCTGCTCACCCTGTGCGTTGAGTTGCTTGAGTGCCTCTTCGCACGGTCGGGTCCGTCGCCCTCCCGTGACGTCCCTAATAGGGGGGCTACCCTCCATTAGGGGGGGTCGGGGGGGCTCGGCCCTCCCTGTTCTGATGGTTTTGGGGGGCTGTCAGCGGGGTGTATTTGTCAGCCAAGTGGCTCCGCTTGGCCTCCCTTGTGCAGTAGCGATGCCAAGCTAAGCCACTAACGATACAGAACGTTAGGTTATGACTATAACCAAGTTCTGTTAGTTAGGGGCGATGCTTGGCATCGGACGCCGCTGCAGCCCTTGTCCTCACCTTGTGGTGAAAGCTTGGGAAGGAGGAGAGCAGGTGACCACACACCTGCTTATGAAGGTAAGCTGATGAGGGGTGTGGTCAGACTAATACTGGTATTAGAGGTACATTTGTGGTTTATTCAGTACGCGTGCACGTACGCGAGATAGTGCAGTAGCGATGCCAAGCATCGCCCCTAACTAACAGAACTTGGTTATAGTCATAACCTAACGTTAATATCAGTACAAAATGCTCATATCTCTGATCTGGGTGTGTGTATATATATATTTATATGTATGTGTGTCTATGTGTGTGTGTGTGTGTGTCTGTGTGTGTGTGTGTGTCTATGTGTGTGTGTGTGAGTGACTATGTGTCTGTGTGTGTGTGTGTGTGTGTGTGTGTGTGTGTGTGTGTGTGTGTGTGTGTGTGTGAATGTGTGTGTGTCTGTGTGTGTGTCTGTGTCCCCCAGGCCGTAAAGCAGCTGATAACACTTCATGGGCGCTTTGATCCTTTTAACCTCATCACCTCTTTGTGTTTGCTAGGACTTATCTGAAATCCTTCCTGTCCCACCTTAGGAACCAGATGGTTCTATTGTTATAAACATTCTACCTCAGTAAACACACAAGTTACTACTCAGATTTAGCTTTTACAGCCGGCTATTTTAAGTGGCCCGGGACACCATCTGTTGGGAGGATTCTTGTGTTGATTCACTCAGGCAGCTGTTATCCCTAAATATAATACCTTAGTTTGATTGGATCATTGATGATCTTATGTTTGGATTTTACAACACCTACTACTACGATGCCCACCGGTTTGGGTTAACACCCCCTGCTGGTAGTGCCCCTTAACTGCACCTTCATACCCGCGTGTCCTTTCCATGCATTTCTCATGACACCTACACACTATCCTATAGACCGGTGGGTATATTTCACACATGGGCGTGATATTAGGTGCTGTAGGTCTGGGAAGAAACATTTGAAGAAATCACGATTATCATTGGACTTTTTTTTTTATGTATATTACTATATCTGTGTGGCCCAAATCCCACAAAAAAGGAATTGGGTAGAATGGAATAGAATAGAATAGAATAGAATAGAATCTTTCCCTTTGGAAGAACATTTTCTAGAAACATACATGAAGAACAGATTATTATAGAGAATTCCACTGTCATCCATAAAGAACAGATTATATGTTATTATTCCACTGTTATCCATAAAGAACAGATTATATGTTATTATTCCACTGTCATCCATAAAGAACAGATTATATGTTATTATTCCACTGTCATCGATAAATAACAGATTATATGTTATTATTCCACTGCCATACATAAAGAACAGATTATATGTTGTATTTCCATTGCATTTCCCCAAGGGGATTAATAAAGTAACACTTAAAGCATCATATCTGACTGTATTAGCCTCACTAACTTAACGAGGAGGGTTTCAAACATCACAAGACTAAAACCTTGGTCGGGCCTCAGCAAGTCTTTCGCAGAGGCCTCAACGGAGAATGTATTACTTGTAAATGTGTGGACTGATGTGAGTGCATAACGTTTTAAAAAGGAATTATGGGAATGAAGGAGACACTGTACATCACAATAAAAGGTGTCTTTTAACACTTAGAGTCACTTAGAGTTGAATACCTCTGTCTATGGACCAGGTAAACATCTCACATACAACCTCAACTGGAACATATGTATATGATTAGCAGAAAATGTGTCGTTGGAACAGTTTTCCTGTCTGTGTTGGACTATGGAGATGTAATTTATAGACATGCGGCAGCTTCCACTCTTACATCGTTCAGCCATTAGATTTATGACCGGTGATGGTTATGGTGCTCACTATTGTGTTCTGGATAATAGAGTTGGACGGTCCTCCCTAGCAGATAAGCGAGAGCTGCATTGGCATCTGTTTCTATATAAAGCCATAGTTGGAGATTGCCCAATTTATCTCACTTCTCTGTTGGAGTGGACATCTGGACCCTATGGTAAAAGACCCAATGCTCACACTGTGTTTGTGTGGGTTTCCTCCAGGTACTCTGGTTTCCTCCCACACCATAAAGACATGAATGGTAGGCAGGGACTACAGATGAAAAACTAGCTCATTAACTCTGGCACATTTACATCGATGTGGAAACTAAAGATGTTGATTAATGTGCACTGTCCCTGGGTAAAAAATGAATAAATAAATAACACTTAAAGCATATAGAGTTTGTACTGAACTTTGGAAGTCTGCTTTTAGCTTCTGTGCTCCTGACATGTGTGTGGAACATCATACAACAAACCCCAAAACTCAATACCTTGGTGTCCTTTGGTCAATTTAAATCCTTAATCACCAACCATTCTACCATCATCTGCAGTTGTTTTAATTGATAGTACAAACTCTATTATGGTTAAATTTATTATATAATTATTGTGTTTATCATGTATTTATTATGTATGTAATAAGGCTTTCAAAGTTAACGCGTTTACTATTACTACTTTTAACACCACTATTTTTTTAACGCACGATTATACTTCACTCAGGTGTATTATTGATACTCTCATTGATAGTATGTTTGTTTCTGACTCAAAGTGTGTGTGTGTGTGTGTGTGTGTGTGTGTGTGTGTGTGTGTGTGTGTGTGTGTGTGTGTGTGTGTGTGTGTGTGTGTGTGCGTGCGTGCGTGCGTGCGTGCGTGCGTGCGTGCGTGCGTGCGTGCGTGCGTGCGTGCGTGCGTGCGTGCGTGCGTGCGTGCATGCGTGTGTGCGTGCGTGTGTGAGTGCGTGCGTGTGAGAGAGAGAGAGTCAAGTCAAGTCAAGTCCAAGAGAGAGAGAGATAGAGAGAAAGAGAGAGAGGAGGGAGGGGGGGTGAGAGAGATGAGGAAAGGGCAAGCGAGAAAGAGAGCTGGGAGACTGTGTGTGTGTGTGTGTGTGTGTGTGTGTGTGTGTGTGTGTGTGTGTGTGTGTGTGTGTGTGTGTGTGTGTGTGTGTGTGTGTGTGTGTGTGTGTGTGTGTGTGTGTGTGTGTGTGTGTGAGAGAGAGAGGGGGGGGCGGGGGTGAGTCCTCAGCCCTTGTGTTGGTGAATGTAACAAGTTCCTAATGTTTTCTTTCCCCTATTATTTCATGCACACTTTATTCATTGTTATTTTGTGCATCACTCTGTTTTGAATTTGATGCAAATTTGCAATGTATGAGGGTCATCCTTTTGTGTTAAATGGCTAAAGCAAGCATTTGTTGACTGTCATGTTGATAAGAGTATTAAAACTTGAAAAAGATCCATTTTAGGTAAATAAAAAAAAATTAAACGTGTTAATGTTAACTATGGACAATCATGCGATTAATCAGATTATGTATGCATGACATCAGTGAAAATTAGGGCCTGCCCTCAATGGATGTTCGAGTTGAAATAAATATTGAGTGAATGAATGTGAACAATCTCAGTATATATTTGTTCAAATTGTCGGTTTGGTTAAAATATCAATCAATATTTGTATTGTTATTGTCTGCATTGCTTTTACGCTTTTTCTTTCTGTATTGATTGTATTGCTTTTATTCTGTCTAGTCTATGTCTATTTTACTGCTGTGAAGCGATTTGCACTGCAATTCTTGTATGAAAGGTGCTATACAAATAAAGGTTATTATTATTCATATTATTCTTACTCCAGATTGCCAGCCAGTCATTGATCAGATCAGATCAGATTGGTACTCTGTATCAGCCAGTATGTTTCATTAATAATTTGAATGTGTCTGCATTAAAAACAAGTGCGTTGGGTGCATCAGTGTACAAGGCAGCTCTGTGGAGAAGAGATGAGTGGATATGAATGGTGCAGCTATCTGACCTACCATGCTCATCTTCTTCACCACCACTTGTTTGTTTAAACATACATAAACATCCCATGAACAACATCTGCTGCTGTACTCGGCCTCCATACTGCAGCCGTGGTGTCGGCGTGACTGGATGTGGTGTGGGCGTGACTGGATGTGGTGTGGGCGTGACTGGATGTGGTGTGGGCGTGGCTGGATGTGGTGTGGGTGTGGCTGGATGTGGTGTGGTGTGGGCATGGCTGGATGTGGTGTGGGCGTGGCTGGATGTGGTGTGGGTGTGGCTGGATGTGGTGTGGGCATGGCTGGATGTGGTGTGGGCATGGCTGGATGTGGTGTGGGCGTGGCTGGATGTTGTGTGGGCGTGGCTGGATGTGGTGTGGGTGTGACGGGATGTGGTGTGGGCGTGGCTGTATGTGGTGTGGGTGTGGCTGGATGTGGTGTGGGCATGGCTGGATGTGGTGTGGGTGTGACAGGATGTGGTGTGGGCGTGGCTGTATGTGGTGTGGGTGTGGCTGGATGTGGTGTGGGCATCAGGCCATGTGAGCGGATCGGAGCGTGAGCGGCGCGGGGCGAGGAGCGGGCGGTTTTGACGTGAGCGAGGAGTGGGTTTTAAAATGGGTCGGCGCGACGTCCGGAGCGAGAGTTCTCCTCCGCTCCAATCCACTCCAGGTCGCTCACAGTGGTTTAACACTGTTGATGTAATATACATGCAGTACAATGCCAAAGCAACAGATGGCGATGTACAAACATGAAGGCCATTTTCAACCAATGAGAAGGGTGAACCTGTGATATCCGGTTCAGGCTTTGTCACTGTAGAGACGCCCACACTCACTCCTGTTAGAAAAAGTATCGACGCCATTGTTGTTGACGTTAGCTTACATGCTAACGTTAATGGCAGCGACCATAGCATTGTGGCTCGGCTAGCCTATCATCGCTTAATATAGCTAGTGAATGGATAAACAACGTTATTTAACATTGCAGAATGGGTACAATTACAATGCGGCTCAATACAAACAATTGTTAAGGGGCCCAGGGGGTGTAGACTGTTGTAGTTTGAGCTAATTTACACCATGCTCCAAAAAAAAAAAAAAATCTGCCGAGCGATCTGGCGCGGGGCTCGATTCAAGGTGAGCGGGGAGCGAGCGGAGAGCGACTTGGGGTCGGGGTCAACATGATCGATTAGCGGAGCGGACCAAGCTTTAAAGAGCGAAGAGCGGATTTCTCGGCCGCGCCGATCCGCTCACGTGGCCTGGTGGGCATGGCTGGATGTGGTGTGGGTGTGGCTGGATGTGGTGTGGGCGTGGCTGGATGTGGTGTGTGCGTGGCTGGATTGTGCTCCTCTGCTGTGATGTCACACGAACGCTGCTTGTTTCTGATTGGAGGAAAAGCATGGTCACGCCTCAATGCTAAATGTGACATAATAGTTATTTTCTTGCACACTTGAATGCAGAGAATGAATGAGCAAGATCTGTTAGAGTAACAGCACATGGCTGTCCATGCTTTGAGCTTCTAGTCACACCTGCTGCTTTTGACATTTTCCAACATCAACCCCCCCCCCCCCCCCCCCCAATACGGACTGCATTGGTCTATTTGTGTGACGATAAATAAATGGGCCGAGATTTATTAAAGTTGCACAAATAGATCAATACAGTCCTTATTAAGTTAAGTTGTGTTTCTTTTTCAAATGTAGCCAAGAGTGAAGACCCTAACCCTATCAAAACAACAGTCAACGTGTATATTTTTAGCACTATGTTTGTTTAGCAATGATTTTAAGTGTTATTAGCTAAATATGAGCTTATAAAAAATATCTATGCATTGCATCAGAAAACGGAGGATTTAGACATGAGAACAGGAAGCACTCATGAAATTGTTGTAGTCCTAAGAAAGAGGAGACCGAGGGCTTTCAAAGGACGTCTACATTTCATAAAACTACAGCACCAGCCCCCGACAAAGGAAGGACAACTACTTTTTTCTTACAAGTAATGATTCAAACGTCATGTTTATATCTCACGAGTTGAACAAACCTCAACGTTATTGCCATAAAATACAACGTATATTGTTTCTTTACCTTTCTGCGACCATCTGAGAAAAAACCCTGACTCGATCCAGTAAGAATTGACGGAAGAGTGGCCATTATCCGGAGGTAACTGTACTTACAGTAGATTTAATTTGCGGTATTTGCTGCCATCTATTTGGCGTCTGGTGGTACTACATCCACATTTAAGCTGTTAAATCCTAGCCATATTTTCAGAAAATTCGCCTAAAAGTACAAAGTAAATGGAAGATTGCTCCACTTCTACAAGGTCCATTTGCATGTTCTTGGTATCTAGGGACATCTATGGACCTCAGGGAATGTATTCCTAGTGTCATAAATATTGTGTCTGTTACTATGCTTGAGTAAATTGTAATGAACCAAAGGAGAATATAAATTACTATTTTATTAGAATTTTTTCCATCTTTGACAGTGAATAACACCATGATAACATTGACCAGACATGCTCATTCAGCACCTTCTTAAGATCACAAATCTGAGCGAATTAATAAAGGGCAGATGATTTACAGGGGTTTTTGTAGATACAGTACTGAATTTTGCCATCCGGACACATGCTATTTTAAATATGAATATAGAATATCAAGCCTATAAATGACCTTATTGTGGCCAGGTCATACATCTATGGATTGGCCCAAATCTTAAATCTGGATTTAGTACCACCAGGCGCCCATAATGCAGGGCAGCAAAGACCGTGAATGAAATCTACTGTAAGTACAGTTACTTTTCTATAATGTAAATAGCTTTGCCATTTTTCATCAGATTAAGAAAGACGTTCACAGAAAGGTAAAGAAACAAACTACATTCTATTTTATGGCAATAACGTTCAGGTTTGTTCGACCCGTGAGATATAATCACATAAATAACAACGTATTTTTCGCCAATAATATTTTCAACAGCTTTGACAGAGGCTGGTGTTTCAAGTTCAAGTTTCAAGTTTCTTTAATAGTTGTCATACAGAAGTACAGAATACTTTCATACAAAATGCTTCTTACTGTTACGCTCCAGAGACTGTGCTAGACAAGATAGTATCAAATAACATAGTATAGCATGTAATTTAGAAGTAGAAAATGAGGTCACAGTGTTCAGTATAGACATATGTACAATGTTCAATGCAGAATAGACGTAACTGAGTTACCATATAATATACAATACTATGCAGTGTACTAATGTACAGTACTATATAGTGCAAAGCAGAAATGGGATGAGGTACAATTTAGGTACAATTTACAGTAAGGTGTACGAGTTGTAGTGCAGTCCTTCATCAATAAATATAAAGTGTGGGGAGTGGGTGCTACAGTGTGTTTGTTTAAAGTGGGTGTGTGCTATAAAGTGTGTGGAGTGGGTGCTACAGTGTGTTTGTTTAAAGTGAGTGTGTGCGTGTGGATGTGTGTGCTATGTGCGTTTGATGGTTGTTGTTGTGTAGTGTTCATTGTTCGTTTAGCAGCCTGATGGCCTGGGGATAGAAGCTTCTTCTGAGTCTTTCTGTGCTCGCCTTGAGACTCCGGTATCGCTTGCCTGACCGCAGCAGTTCAAAGAGGCAGTTGTTCGGGTGACTGGAGTCTTTAATGATTCTCTTAGCCTTGCCCCTGCAACGCTTGTTGTAAATGTTCTGGAGGGTGGTGAGCCCCCCTCCAATTGTGCGTTCGGCTGAACGTGTCACTCTTTGTAGTCTGCTTCGGTCTTGTGCAGTGCTATTCCCAAACCAGGAGGTGATGTTGCCAGTCAGGATGCTCTCTATTGTACATGAGTAGAAGTTCTTAAGGATCTTCAGACTGACTTGGAACTTCCTTAGGCGCCTGAGGAAGTAGAGGCGTTGTCGTGCCTTCTTCACAACACTGTCAATGTGTGTGGTCCATGTCAAGTCCTCGGATATGTAGGCTCCGAGGTACTTAAAGCTGTTGACTCTCTCAACCGGTGCCCCGTCGATGCTGAGGGGGCTGTAGTCCTTGACCCCCGACCTCCTGAAGTCCACAATCATCTCCTTTGTTTTGCTGACGTTCAGGGAGAGGCTGTTTTCCTGGCACCATCCCGCCAGGACCTTGACCTCTTCCAGGTAGGCCCTCTCGTCGTTGGCAGAGATCAGGCCCACCACCACTGTGTCGTCAGCAAATTTGATGATTGTATTGCTACTCCGCTGAGCCACACAGTCGAGTGTGTACAGGGAGTAGAGGAGGGGACTCAGAACACAGCCCTGGGGGGCCCCTATGTTGAGGGTGATGGATGCGGAGGTGCAGTTGCCTGCTCTCACCACCTGGGGTCTGCCCGTCAGGAAGTCCAAGACCCACTGGCAGAGGTCATAGTTCAAGCCCAGGTCCCTGAGCTTGGCTATGAATATGGAGGGGACTATGGTATTGAATGCCGAGCTGTAGTCGATGAATAGCATTCTCACATAGTTCCCCTGCCTCTTGTCCAGGTGTGATGCTGCTGTGTGCAGCACATGGGCTATGGCGTCCTCCGTGGACCTGTTGGGGCGGTATGCAAATTGCAGGGGGTCCATGTTGATGGGGAGGGAGGAGCAGATGTAGCCCTTTACTAGCTTCTCAAAGCACTTCATGGCTATGGAGGTGAGAGCTACAGGGCGGTAGTCGTTGAGGCAAGCAGGCTTGGATTTTTTGGGTACAGGGATAATAGTGGACTTCTTGTGAGCTGGGTAGTGTATTTCTATGAGATTTTGATGTCCATCGAAAGCCCTGGTTCTCTTAGGACTACAATGTTTTCATGACACGTTACCTCCTCGCATCTAATTCATCCGGGTTACGCCGGGATGTGCCGAGATATTTATAAACTCATATTTCACTAATAACACTTAAAATCATTGGTAAACAAACGTAGTGCTGAAAATATACACTTTGACTGCTGTTTTGATAGGGTTAGGGTCTCTACTCTTGGCTACATTTGAAAAAGAAATGCAACATTAATTAATACAGACTGTATTGATCTATTTATGACGTGATATTAATTTTGTACCTGTACCGGACCGCTCAGGCTTAAGGGGTTAAATTAAATACATCAGGTCTGTGCCTATTCATAGACATATTACATGACCATAATAGAGGCATCTATAGGCCTGGCATTCTATATTCTATATTGTTTATTCTATATTCTATATTCATATTTCATATTGCATGTGTCCGGATGGCAAAATTCATTACTGTATCTACAAAAAAAACTGTAAATGATCTTTGTTCATTTGCTTAGCTTTTTACTATACTTGTCCTCAAGATGTTGCTGAATGAGCTCAGTGGCATCTTTTTGATTTTGATCATTGTTAGCATGGTGTTACTCACCATCAAAGATGGAACAAAATTATTTATATTCTCTTTTGGTTTACACTCAAGCATAGTAACAGACACAATATATCTGACACTGGGAATAGATTCCCTGAGGTCCATAGGTGTCCCTAGATATTTTCGGGAAATATGGCTAGGGTTTAACAGGTTAAATGTTGGCAGGTGTGGCAATTAGTGGCCGATGGCTTCACTCGCAGTAGGCTGCTCTCTAAATCATGGTGTTTTCTGAGTGCTTCCTGGAGTAGCTGTCGACCAGTCAGCTGGTCCTGTTCACCAATCATCTGGTGCTGTCATTTACAGAGGATATGTGTGCAAGTGGGCGATGCCTGTGATGCATGAAATCTGACTGTCAGGGTCTGCTGACGTCAACGCATCCACAAGCACACTCACCCCAAACACACACACACACACACACACACACACACACACACACACACACACACACACACACACACACACACACACACACACACACACACACACACACACACACACACACACACACACACACACACACACACGCACACACACACACACACACACACACACATTGGTAATTGGACTCATAAAGCCAGGGGGAAATAACATAAAAATCTCACTTCTTGTGTGTGTGTGTGTGTGTGTGTGTGTGTGTGTGTGTGTGTGTGTGTGTGTGTGTGTGTGTGTGTGCGCGCACGTGCATGTGTCTGTGTGTGCGCGCGTGTGTCTGTGTGTGTGTGTGTGTGAGCACATTGTGGTTGTTATGTGTTTCGATGCACACTCCAAGAACCAGGCAATTTGTTTGTTTGTGTGTGTGTGTGTCTTTGTGTGTGTGTGTGTGTGTGTGTGTGTGTGTGTGTGTGTGTGTGTGTGTGTGTGTGTGTGTGTGTGTGTGTGTGTGTGTGTGTGTGTGTGTGTGTGTGTGTGTGTGTGTGTGTGTGTGTGTGTGTGTGTGTGTGTGGCCGTCTGTGTGTGTGTGTGGGCGTCTGTGTGTGTGTGTGTGTGCGTGTGTCTGTGTAAAAAGTATAAAAAGTATGTGTGTGTGTGCATCTGTGTCTGTGTGTGTGTGTGTGTGTGTGTGTGTGCATCTGTGTGTGTGTTTGTGTGTGTGTGTGCATCTGTGTGTGTGTGTGTGTGTGTGTGTGTGTGTGTGTGTGTGTGTGTGTGTGTGTGTGTGTGTGTGTGTGTGTGTGTGTGTGTATGCGTGCGTGCATGCGTGTGTGTGTGTGTGTGTGTGTGTGTGTCTGTGTGTGTGTGTGTGTTTGTGTGTGAGCACATTATGCGTTTATGTGTTTCAATGCACACTCCCAGAACCAGGCAATTTCCTGTGAAGCCACCAGCGTGTGACGGCAGCAGGTGGCTAATGGCCGCGGCTCAGGAAACAGAGCTTTACCACAACTCCAGAAAACTCAATTGTATTAATCCCCCGGATTAGGAGCTTTAATTCTCAATACATTTCCAGGTTAAAAAGTCTTAAAAACGGCCACAGAGTACAAGGTGAATGTTTGAATGCATCAAGCGCAGTCGTGCAGATTGTTCTGCTCTGTTTCGATTGGTGGAGAATATTGATGACCTCCATAGTCCACAACCGTAATAAGAATAGACTTTAGTGTCATTCCATATTAATAAGATAAAACTTTATTGAACAAAAAGGCATCACCGATTGGATTGGATTCACTTAAGTTGTTGTTGCACATCAAGCACAGCGAAATACAATCAGTCTCCAACCAGATTGCCAGCAGCAGCCAGATACACAGAAATACATGAATCTAAAACTAGATAGGCCTACACGTAAATGGACAAATAAATAAAAAGTATGTATACTGTGCAACATGAATAAACATACAGATACATACCCAGACACATACACACAGACACAGATACAGACACATAGAGTACACACAGACACAGATACAGACACAGATACAGATACAGATACAGATACAAATACAGATAAGTCAGGTAAACAAAGTGTACGGTGCCATTGCACAATGCCGTTCAGAGTTCAGAGTTCGCAGAGTTCACATGGCAAGGTTTGAGTATAGGTAACAGACAGAGAGAGGTCAGGTCCGGGGGCTTGTCACACGGTGTAGAGATAGACAGCAGAGGGGGAGAAGCTGATGGTGAATCTTAACCTGCTGGTCCTGGACCTCAGATTCCTATAGCACTTCCCGGAAAAGGGTCCCTTACAATATTGCGTGCCTTCCACAGACACCATTTGTGCCGGACAGAGTCTCAATTGCCGGGAGTGATGTACTGGTGATGCGTTGGGCGGTTTTCATCACCCTCTGCAGTGCCGTCCGTCTGAGGCAGAGCAATTGCCAGACCAGACTGTGATACAGTTAGTGAGTATGAATTCTATGACACAACGGCAAAAGTTCACCACAATCTGAGGAGACATTATGGGCTTTGAGGGTGTTGAGCCAGATTTGAGGTGAGCCAGGACCAGTCTCTCGAAGCACATCATGATGGTGGGGGTGAGTGTAACGTGGCGGAAGTCATTACGTAAGGCTCACAGCAGAGGAGTGTTCCGGCACCAGCACAATGGAGGTGGTTTTAAAGCAGGGACAGCTACCTGGGCCAGCAGCCTTACGTGCATTAGTCCTGCCCAGTATGGTACACATGTCGGCGGGGGAGAGAGTGAGGGTTTGATAGTCAGCAGGGAGGACAGCCTTGATGGGCGCCTTCTGGTTGTCCCTGTCAAACGGTCAAAGTGGGCGTACAAGTTGAGCTCATCGGGGAGGGAGGTGTCAGTGGTAGGGTGGGAGTAGTTAGTGGGTTTATAATCCATAATGACCTGGATGCCCTGCCACACGCACTGGGGGTCAGTGTTGTTAAAGGTTTCCTGAAGCCTAAGCTTGTGGCTGTGCTTGGCCCACTTGATGCTCCTTTTCAGGTTAGCCCTGGCTGAACAGTAGGCCTGTTTGATGCCCCTTTTCAGGTTAGCCCTGGCTGAGCAGTAGGCCTGTTTGATGCCCATTTTACAGGTTAGCCCTGGCTGAGCAGTAGGCCTGTTTGATGCCCCTTTTCAGGTTAGCCCTGGCTGAGCAGTAGGCCTGTGCATCACCAGATCTAAAAGCTTCAGCAGTAGATGGACCTCTCTGTTCATCCACGGCTTCTGATTGGGGAAGATCCGTTTGAGGGTAGTGATACTGTCAGTGTTGGAGTTGATGTAGTCCAAAACGGAGGTGTGGGAATCTGTTTGTGTGGGAGTCCGGGTTGGACTGGGTATTTTGACTCTTCTAACTGAGGGCTTCACACGTTTGATGAGTGGGGTGTAGTGGTAGTAAGAACAAAGGAAGGTAGTCAGATTGGCCCAGTTGAGGGAGGGGAATGCTTTTCTAAGCAGCAGCTATATTGGTGAATGTAAACATGGTCAAAGTAATTTTTGACATTTGGAATTTGGGGTTGGAGTGGTTAAAATAAAGGCTGCCTCTGGGTGTGAGCTCTGTTGATTGTTAAGCATCGGACGGTCCGACGGCAGGCCGTTGCGCACTTGCACGCACATCGCGGCACTTTGCCCTCGTCTGTCGGCTCCGGGCTGCGTTTTTGCAGCTCAACCAATATATTGTTGGAAAGTTGAATTTGCCGCCGTTCGATCATCACCACACTCAACCTATTGCCTGCTTGTAGTCTCAAGTTACAAGACGAAACATCCAGCGAGTGTCATTTGACAAGCCATTCGGACAAGTGACCATGTCCTGTTTGCCCCTGTCCTGAGCGGACAGATGACCCCCGACTGTGAAAATTAATGACCGCCTTTGTAGCCAAGGAGCATCTGCTCCGAAAGCGATCCCAGACGAGAGTGGGGGAAGGTGACGCAAGAAAACGAAGAAGTCCATTGTTTTGATGAAAGCATCTGAATGAATTTTTACCAGTAAAAATTTAAAAATTAAAAAAATAGCCCAATTTTTGCCCAATGCTTAACCTCATAACGTTCGGCATACCGTATGCAGTATGAATGAGCGTCTCCCTCTTCGAATTTTTTTTTCTTCTAATACCGGGTGTGCAATACGCATTTTCCCAGGCGGTGGCGTCTCTTGTAAGAAGTGGTCATCGTGGAGCCAGGGCTTGTCCAGCTGCACGTCCGCTAATTTAATATAATGATACTAGTGATTTTTTTTTAACTCTGTCAAAATAAACGAGCTGCATAGGCATAATAAACTGTAAGCGACATATACATGTTTGCACTGTCTTTTTTCTATTATAAAGTGCCTCTCGAGACTCTCCATAACACATAACAGATCAGTCATTTGATTGCAATGCAGGTGCTCGCATTATAAATCGAATGTATGCGAGACAAACAATGTAATCGTTTTGATGCATACATCTCTGCCCAGCCTACCCCACCTGTTGCTGTTGCGCCCCCGCACAGAGAGACCCATATCCCCGCACCAGAACGCTACGACGGGGACGTCTCTAAATGTCATGCCTTTATTTTTCAATATTCACTAGTATTCGGACAACAGCCGCACACTTAAAGTGATACATCTAAAATCGCTTACCTTACCTGTCGGGGGTCCAGGACTCCTGCGTTAGAATGGGCGACAGGCAGCTCTCCACTTCCCTCTGCAATTAGTTCCCTACATACATCGCAAAAGGTATTCGACCACCCTCCCGGGGGCTCGGATAGTTCTTGTAACTGCCTCCGTGTTCAAGTTTAAGTTAAGTATGATGTCATAGACTATGTCAAATGTCATGACTCATAGTAGAATCGGCTGGCTTGTTCGCCATCCGCCAGGGAAACGGCAGATATATTCCTTTACTGCGAATTGAGAGCGTCCCAAAAATTATTCCAGGCCGCTATTTCTTTACCAACGGATTTCCAGTTCCGCGTTGACGCTTCCAACTGGTTCATGCGTCGGCTACA
>NC_140180.1:77142228-77219728 GCF_963971535.1 Notolepis coatsorum | reverse complement strand
ATGCAAGAGGCTGCGGTCTCGACTCCCGGAGTCAGCATTGCCTGCGGCTTGGGCCGATTGTCATACTAACCTCGTTTGGCTAAGTTAGCGGGAGGGAAGTCGTGGGTGGTAATCTGGCGTTGTGGACAGCGACGCCTACAGGTCAGGTCTGGGCGCCTGCTCAGCGAAAGGCAGGAAGTGGTGAAAGCAGCGTGACCTCCCACACGTTACACTTCACCAATGAGAGTCCTCGCTGCCAGGGTTCCCTTGTACAGACCAGTAGGGGGAACATGCGCACAACAACCTGGTAGGGGAGGGGTGGAATTGGCATAACAACTAAATTGGAATGGGGAGAAAAGCATAGAAAATCAAATCTAAATAAAACAAAATGTATGGTGTTTGGAAACCGCCAGATAAAAGCAGACATTCAGTTGATAATAGATAATAATAGAATAGAAAGAGTATATGAAAATAAATTCCTGGGAGTGATTTTAGACAATAAACTCTGCTAAACCCCATATAGAATATGTGAGGGCTAAGATGGCAAAGAGCATCTCAATTATTAGTAAGGTGAGACATGTACTCAATTGCACACTCTGTACTGTGCAATGATCTTGCCTTACCTGCATTACTGCACAGAGGTATGGGGTAACACATACAAAACAACCATAAATACATTGACTATCCTACAAAAAAGAGCAATAAGAGTAATAAACAATGCAGGATATCGGGACCACACACACACTGTTTCTACAATCACACATTTTGAAGTTCATTGATATGGTAAACTTTAAAACTCTGCAAGTTATGTACAAAGCAAGAAATAATCAATTACTGGTAAATGTAAGAAGCAATTTCTGGATAAAGAGGGGGGATACAACCTCAGAGGACCATTGAACTTCAAAAAACCTGTGATGAAAACCAACCTGAAAATAATGTGTATCTCCTCTTACGGAGCCACCCTGTGGAATGGGCTACAGCCTACATGATGAACTAAAATATTGTGAAAACATAAATCAATTCAAATCTAGACTAAAAAAATCCATTTTGATAGGTAGAGAACAAATGTTTGTTTCCGTGTCTCTGATTGGCCAGGTCATGTGACATGTACACCCAATCGTGGGACCGCAAGTTTCTACACTGGTTAAGCTTAGGCGCTCTTTCGAAGTTGGTTAAGGTTAGAGTTTGTCTTAGAGCATGGCGATAGAACGCCTGCCCTGATTCCAAACTCTAACCTTAACCAACTGCGAAAGAGTCGCCTAAGCTTAACCAGTGATAAACTAGGCGTTAGGTCGTTTGCAGGCTGTTAGACCCGGAAATAGGCGCTGAACTTGCCATCCCACGATTGGCGCACATGTCACATGGCCTGGTCAATCAGAGCGCAAAACTTGAATGCGGAAACAAACATTTGTTGTCGAAAGTATACACGCGTCCAGGCATGTTGGAACAAGACGGGATGTTGGAACAAGACGTTGCCCATGAGAGAAGCACGGAGAATACCGTCTCTTCACGAAACTACTAGAAGTTGACGTTAAGCCAACACGACTTCTAAAAAGAAGTAACGGACATAAGAACGGACAGTCTAATAACCGTGTGTGATCGCATTGTTATCGTAACGTGAGTTTTATGCGACAAGTACCTTCGTGTCTGAGAAAATATCGTGGTAACCACGACAATGGCGGCGTTAGTTTCTGAAAAGTAACATTCGACTGAGAGCGAAAGAGGCTTCATCAGTGCTGTGAGTTTCAATAAAGTGAATGACATTGTTGAAGAAAGAAGCAGATGAATATTCTGTGAGAGCTTTGAGTTTCAAGTTTCTTCAAGTTTCTTTATTAGTTGTCATACAGAAGTACAGAATACTTTTATACAAAATGCTTCTTTCTGTTACGCTCCAGAGACTGTGCTAGACAAAAGGATAAGTATAAAATAAAATAAGTATAGCAAGTATAAAATAGAAGTCACGTACGTAGACACAAGTGTTCAGTATGTACATATGTACAATGTTCAATGCAGAGTAGAAGTAACTGAGTTACCATACAATATACTATACAATATACTAATTACAATATACTATATAGTGCAAAGCATAAATGGGATGAGGTACAATTTAGGTACAATTTACAGTAAGGTGTACTGAGGTATGGGTTGTAGTGCAAATTATTTTCCAATAAATATAAAGTGTGTTTAGGTGTTCTAAAGTGTGTAGAGTGGGTGCTGCAGTGAGTTGTTTGTTTAAAGTGAGTGTGTGCGTGTGGATGTGTGTGCTGTGAGTGCTTTTATAATATTTTATTTTCAGCTTTTATAGTTTCACAAACACACATCAAGACAAATCACAAACACAAAGAAAATAAAAAATAAATAAAAAGAACACAAACAGTATGTTGCCAGACACTGTCACATCAATGAACAAACATACACCATGTCATATGCTATACACTAAGGACGCAAGGGGCTGATTCTCTGACATATATACACATACATATATACAGGGCCGCCTCAGGGGGTGTGCGAGCAGTGCGGTCGCACAGGGTCTCGCGGGAAGGGGGGCCTCGCAAAAAAAAAAAAAAAAAAAAAAAAAATTTATTTTTTTTTATTATTTTTTATTATTTTTTTTTTATTTTTTTGCGAGGCCCCCCTTCCCGCGAGGCCCTTTTTCATCACAGACCTAAAATCAAATTTTGCTTATATGCTTATATATTTCACATTAGACACGTTTGTAGAATGTGTCTGACTTGTTCCTGGGTCTGCAGTCCTGCAGACATACTCACTATTGGAGCTCAGTCTCTGGGGTTCTGCAGCAGACATACTATTGGTTTCAACGAAGGGAGTGGTTTTACTTACATCATGTGTAGTAGTACGCCGGCGCTGCGTGAGTCAGCTGCGTTTGACTATTTCGCGCGTGCAGCTTTTGACTATGCTTAGTTATGCCAGCCAAGACGAAGAAAGAGGTCGGTCATTATCATCATTATCAGTCGGTCGGTCACCAAGGAACGTTGACGAAAGGCCTCTCGCTAGCGGGACAAATGGCCGGAGCCTTGTCATGGTATAGCCATGATGATGTCGGCTAGTAGCTAGCTTAGCTAAAGGCTAACTAGCGTTAGCTAACCTATTCAGAGGAGCGAGGCGAGGCGAGTGGATGTCTTTTCAAAAGAAGGAGAAGAGAACTTGTGAGCAGATAAATCTGTTAGGCAGCAATACGCCGAAAGGTGTCCAGTCTGCCGGAAAGTACTCGAAGAAGAAGAAGAAGAAATTACACCGTGGCGTGGGCCAAGAAAGTCTCCTTCCAACTTTACCATTGGCGCCGGCGTTGATACTGCGTTATGGTGAGTCAACCTATGATTATATACCCGCCGTGGACCTGACCTATCTCTCTTTCTCTCTCTCTGGAGCCAAACTGGTCGACTAGCTAATACTACTAGTAGCTAACGGTGTGTGCCTGATTGAGCTAACTGTTAGCCAGTTAGCTGTTTAGCGTCAGCTGGGAACGTTCGTTTGATGCTATCAGTTAGCCTTGAGAATAGCAGGCCCTTTGACAGAAGATGTAGTCGGGCCTGCACCATGACAAGGCTCTGGCCATAGCTTCTTTTTGTCCCGCCAGCGAGAGGCCTTTCGTCAACGTGGAGACCTGTGTTGCGGCCTTTCGCCCTGCGTTCCTCGTGCAGGTAACTTAATGAAAATGTCATGACATTACCCCACTCTTCCTTCCTTCCCCTCCCGAATGTTTTGTTAATAACGATGTTTTTTTCCAGGCAAAACATATGCTACTTCACAACATTTGGAGATACGACATGTGCTGTGTGTGAATGTCTTGGTCGTTTGTGTAGCTTGGGTAGCGTTGGGCCGTTGGCCAAAGCTGTGTGTGTCACAGTACCTGGCTAGCCTATTTAGCTGATGTCGGCCATTGGCTCCTTGCTGCTTTGGTTTCTCTATAGACCCTCTTCTCTTTGGATTTAAGTGTTGATCTTTGTCCTTTTTGATCTCTCATACATGCTCTCTCTCTAACACACACACATGCTCTCTCTCTCTCTCTCTCTCTCTCTCTCTCTCTCTCTCTCTCTCTCTCTCTCTCTCTCTCTCTCATACATGCTCTCTCTCTAACACACATGCTCTCTCTCTCTCTCTCTCTCTCTCTCTCTCTCTTTCTAACACACACAGTCTGCCTATGGCGGCCTTTCTCGATGGCTAGGCTGTGCTCGCTGAGTCTGTATAGTCAAGGATCTTCAGTCACAGTGCTCAGGTATTCTGCCACTGTGTACTCTCTGTTTAGGGCCAAATAGCATTTCAATTTCTTTCTAATGTGTGTCTCTCTCTCTCTCTCTCTCTCTCTGTACACTGTATATTGACTGTAGAACGGGAGCTCTCTCTCGCTCTCTCTTTTGCTATATGTTGACTGTATCATGCCCCGCCTCAGGCAGCGCTATTATTTAAGAATATGTTGACTGTATGAAAAAAAAAAATATATATATATATATATATATATATATATATATATATATATATATATATAATTTTTTATTTATTTTTTTTTAACCTTTTGGGGGGGGGGGGCCTCGCGTTAAATCTCGCACAGGGCCTCGCATTTCTCCCAGGCGGCCCTGCATATATATATATACATATATATATACACACATACATAGTAGTGTTGTCGAAAATATCGAAAAATCGACATATCGATTCTGAATACCCAAAACTGTTTCAATACTCATTTCCCGAAATATCGACACCTAATCATTTATAAAAAAAGATAAAATGAAAAAAAAAAAAGGAAGTTGCATTGTTCACTTCAATACCCCCAATAGTACAGCAGTCCACACACACACATGTGCATTCAGTTAAGTCGGAACATGACTGCAATACAAACAGTTCAGCCCGTCAGGCACATGCAACACAGACCAGTGTTTACATCTGTCTGCCTGAGAAAACACCATGCTCTGCAACAAAAAACGATTGAAGTGAGATTAACAGTTATTTCCAAATGTATGATCTAAAGATAAACAAAGGGTTTCAAAAGTGCCATATCTATCCTCTCCTACAGTACCAGAGAGAAGCTGAGGAGAACCAACCAGCAACAGAAGCAAAACCTATCAAAAAAAATTATAATTTAAGATTGAACCTTTTTCCCTGTGGTATCGAAAAAGGTATCGCATCGAAGCTCGAAATTCCACTATCCTGACAACACCAATACATAGTACAGAAAATACACAGGAGGACATTGAGAAGCACTTATGTTCTAGCTAAGCATTCCAAAAAGGGACCCCATATCATTTCAAGTTTGTTCAAGGTCTCAGACCTACTGTGACGAATGCTTTCCAGCTGCAGAGAGGAGACCATCTCAGTGAGCCATCTTTTAAAATTTGGAGACGACGTGTCTTTCCATTCCTTCAGGATAATTCTTTTGGCCACAGCCATACCAAACATCAGGGCCTCTTGCTCATTGTAAGGTAATTCTGCAGTGTTAGCTGAACAGCCGAGTAAAGCTAGAAGGCAGTCTGGGGCAATCTCTCTTTTGTACGCCTTGGTATACCAGTCAAAAATGTCTACCCAGTACTTAAATAGCTTGGGACAAAACCAAAACATATGTGAAAGATTACCCTCTGCGGACATGCAACGATCACAGATAGGCGATACAGAGGGATAGATTCTATGCAGTTTGGTTTTAGAGTAATGTAGTCTGTGAATTACCTTAAACTGTATAAATTGGACTCTGGCATTAATAGAACATTTATGTATCCTGCTAAGTCCCTCCTCCCACATCTCATCAGAGATTTCCATACTAAGCTCTGTGGACCATACATCTTTAATGTGGTCGGAGGAAGCCATAGATTGGACAGAGAAATATGAAACAAAATCAAAGAGATCAGGTGTTTTGAAACTGGTGATCGGCTCATGAGATTATAAAACTGGTAATCAGCAGGACATGTCTCAAAGTCTGGGATATTACTGCAGACATAATTTCTAACCTACAGGTAACGAAAGAAGTGTGAGCTTGTAAGATTAAACTTAGACTTAAGTTCGTTAAATGAGGCAAAGTGACGATCAACATATAGATCTTTAATAGTGGCCAGTCTCTTTCCCTTCCATAATGAAAAAACAATATCAGATTGACCAGGGGGGAAATTATGGTTATCACATATTGGAGCATATGCCGAGGTTGAAGGTACTTTGAAAACCTTTTTGATTTGACTCAATATTCTCAGTGAGTTCCGAAGGATAAAATTGTTGAGAGCCATCTTATTAATCGTATCACACTTAGAAAATAACATTGCAGGAAGAGAGCTTTTTAGGTTCACATGCGCCTCCATGTCTAGCCACCTGGGGGCGTCCATGGCTACTGTAGCATCACCTATGAAGTAATCTTGCCAGAAGGTCATGGCCCTTGCATTAGCAGCCCAGTAGTAGTGCTGGAATACCGGCAGGGCCAGCCCCCCCATATGCTTTGGCTTCTGCAAGTGTGCTTTTGAAATACGATGTGCTTTATAGCCCCAGACAAATGGCAGAAGTATAGTGTCTATCTGTTTAAAGAAAGAGGCAGTCAAAAAAATAGGCACGCTCTGAAAAAGGTAAAGGAACCTGGGGAGAACCACCATTTTTATGACATTCACACGCCCCACCAAAGACACTGGCAAAATTCTCCACCTCTCCATATTTTTCTTCAATTTTGAGACCATTTCACCAAAGTTCAGTTTAAATAGGAGTTTGGGATCCTTTGGTATAACTACTCCCAGATAGGTGAAGTGGTCATATTCTATTTTAAAGGGTAAGCTGTCAGTAAAGGAAGAGTCTAGGCTCCCTGAGATGGGCATGAACACACTTTTCTCCCAGTTAATGGAGTAACCAGAGAAAGTACCAAACTGCCTGATTAAATCTAGGAGGCATGGGACGGAGGAGGCAGGATCAGCAAGATACAGGACCACATCATCCGCATATAGCGAAATACGGCTCTCATACTTTCCCAACTTTATTCCTGTGATGTTGGGATGACTCCTGATACTGATAGCCAGGGGTTCGAGGGCTATATTGAACAGTAAGGGACTAATACAACATCCTTGTCGGGTGCCGCGATGGAGTGGGAAGGAGTCAGATCTATCAGAATTGGTAAGAATGGAAGCTCTGGGATGAGCATACAACATTCCAATAAGAGAACGAAACCTGTCACTGAAACCAAAGCGCTGGAGGACACTGAACATATATTTCCATTCGATCTGGTCGAATGCCTTTTCAGCGTCAAGTGATATGATCGCCGGCTTAGTGTCCTTTCTTTGGCTAGAGTACAATATGTTTAGTAATTTCCGAATATTAGAAAAAGCAAGCCTGCCAGGAATGAATCCCGTTTGGTCGGAGTGGACGAGAGATCCGACATGCTGAGCCAACCTAGTGGCCAACACCTTGGCAACTGTCTTTTGGTCAAAATTTAACAAACTTATAGGCCGGAACCCTGCTGGATCAGTCCCATCCCTACCTTTCTTGAGTAAAAGGCACACATTTGCTTCGTAAAGGGAGTCAGGGAAGACATTATTAGTGATAGAATGTTGAATCATTCTAAGAAGTAGAGGGGCCAAAATGTCACTGTAAGCTTTATAAAACTCCGCCCCATACCCATCCGGGCCAGCGGCCTTCCCGCTAGGGAAAGACTTTATTGCACTTGTTATTTCCTGCAGGCTAAAATCAGCATCTAGCTCATCCCTTGCCTTATCACTAAACACTGGCATATCAATATTGTCCAGGAAGCTCTCAACCTCAGAGTCTGGGGCATGGCATCTAGAGGTATAAAGGCCAGTATAAAATTCTTTAAAACGGTCATTTATGTCTTTAGGGTTAGTCAGCAAGCTGCCCGATATAGATTTGATATTATGAATTGCCTGGCTGGCCTGTACACCCCTCAGCTGCCTAGCCAACAGTCTGTCTGGTTTATCACTTAGTTCAAAGTGCTTCTGTCTGAGTTTAAGGAGGAGGGTACTAACCTGCTTGCCCAGAATAGAATTGTATTCATACTTCAATTTTAAAATGTTATTTAAGTCCATTTGGGATTGTGATAGTCTGTAAACCTGCTCCAGCGAGGGGAGCCGTGCCTCAATCTCAGCCAGGCGCTTACGTCTTTCTCTCTTTCCAAAGGCTTCATAAGATATAATGTGCCCTCTCAATACCACCTTAAGAGACTCCCATAGTGTAGCGTCGGAGACATCACCGGTATCATTAGTCTCCATAAACTCAATGAGTCGAGATCTCATTTGATCCCGAAATGCTTTCTCCGAGAGCAAAGAGGGGTTGAAGCGCCAACTGTATCGCGTCTGTGACAGTGCCAGCTTTACCAACATAGTGATTGGCGCATGATCTGAAATAAGGATGCTATGATATTTAGTTTGCAGCACACTAGATATAAATTTAGCATCGACAAGAAAATAATCTATTTTTGTATACGATTTGTGGACGTGGGAAAAGAAAGAATAATCCCTGTCTGTAGGGTGCTGCAATCTCCATATGTCAACTATGTTCATAGAACGCATTAAATTGTTTAGTACTCGAACGGAATTAATGGTCGGAGGCGGACGAGTGGACGTACGATCACGATAGGGATCTAGATAGCAATTAAAATCTCCACCTAAAACCAAGTTGGTGGTATTCAGATCAGGGATTATGTCAAATATTTTACGAAAAAAGCTTGGGTCATCAATGTTAGGACCATAAATATTCAGGCATGTTATTGGTAGTGAATTAATGCTACCAGACACCATGACATATCTGCCTCCGGGGTCGGAGCCTACCGTGGTCATTTGAAATGGGACAGATTTACTAAATAAAATAGCAACCCCACTTGCTTTGGAAGAAAAAGCAGATTGGTACACTTGTGACACCCAGTGCTTCCTCAGGCACCTCTGTTCCGTTGGAGCTATATGAGTCTCTTGTAAAAATATAATATCTGCAGACAATGTTTTCAAATGAGCAAATACTTTTCCCGTTTTAACTGCACTACCCAATCCTTTAGTGTTCCATGACACCATCGTAATAGGCTTCTCACCCCCCGATATATTAACCCCTTGCGTCATCACGACCAAGTGATAACAATCTTAATACAAACAGCATGGTATATGAAGTACATTTTAATCCATTGATCATCCACCTTCTTGAAAGAGACTTCAGATACAAAAATATAACAATAAGGACTGGCAACACAATAAACCCCCCCACCCCCCCACCGCCGCTTACCAAAACTGAACGGCAAAATCCCCATATACTCACAAAGACAGCTGGGCAAAAGAATAGGCATCGCATTGCACCGGTTAACGTTATAGTTACCAATACCTAGACAGCTGTCCCTCCACAACTCAGTGGATGAAAAATAATAAAGTGTTCACACGTGTCTTATGTTGAATAGTCAGCAAATCAGTTTATATACAGTCAGCTTGAAACCGCCAGCATGGGACCAGGTCCATCAGTTGAGAGTCTTGGAAAAGCGCACAGCCTCCTCCGGGGTGCCAAACATTGTGACAGTAGAGTTGTGCTCGACGCGCAACTTGGCTGGGAAGCGTAGGCTGTATTTCACATTTGCCTCTCGGAGGGTCTTCATCACATCACTGAAGGCTCTGCGCTGGGTCATCACGTCCGCTGTATAATCAGGAAAAATATACACTCTGGATCCTTTGTAGTAAAGAGGACCGTGCTCGCGGCTGAGACGCAGGACCCGGTCCTTGTCTTTGTCGTGGTGCATCTTGGCGATAATGGTGCGTGGTTTCTCCCCCTCAGCGGGCTTGGCTAACAGGATACGATGGGCTCTGTCCACTTTAATTGGCTTGGTGAAGTTTTCACTGCCAAGTAGTTGCGAGACCAACTCGGTCACAAAGTCAGTAGGCCTTCCCTTCTCCTCGCCCTCCTCGCCCTCTTTGATTCCCACGAATTTGAGGTTCAGCCGGCGGGACCGGCCCTCTAAGTCGTTGAGCTTAGCCCGGAGTTCTGTGTTTTCCTTCCGTAAGGATTTTTGGGGTTGTTCCAGGAGTTTCAGACGCGCGTTGTGGTCGTTCACCGTCACTTCTATCCCCGTCACTAGCTGCTTCACGCTGTTCTGCTCGGACTGCAGGGATGCCAAAGTGGCTTCAAACTTGTCCAAACGGGATGTGATAGAGACTCGGGTCTCGTCCATCGCTTTCTTCAGACTCTTACCCTGGCTTTCAATTGCAGCCAGAATAGCAGCGCTGGCAGTGTCGTCAGATGTTTGGGCTGCTGCTGCTTGTCTCGTAGTGGCCATTGTTTGTCGTTTGCCAGCTGCGGTTGCCTTTTTTTTGTTTGTTTGGCCCCTTCCCATCTGTAAATTCCATATAATCTCAACTTTCCACGGCGGTAGTGTTATATTTAGTCTGTTGATACTTTTTCAAGCAAACTGTTAGATAAACGTGTGTTTTTTATACAAAATTAGAAGTTGAGGAGGGAGCTCAGAAAAATGCGACTACTCCATTCACTGCTCACTAGCGCTGTGAGTGCTTTTGATGGTTGTTTCATAGTGTTATTGGTCGTTGAGCAACCTGATGGCCTGGGGATAGAAGCTTCTTCTGAGTCTTTCTGTGCTTGCCATGAGACTCCGCTATCGCTTGCCTGACCGCAGCAGTTCAAAGAGGCAGTTGTTTGTGATGGACTTTTAATAAGCTAAAAGTCAGTAGCTACCGCCGAGACTTGCGGTCAGTACGTGAAGTGTTAACATGCAATGTAGCTTCGCGCCTTGAACGGCACGGGCAGTAAATACCAGTGAGTGCGTTATTGCGGCCGTGTTCGTTGATGTCCCTATCGTATCAAGTACAGAAGATGAAAGACAACCTCAACAAAGACTGAATTGTGCATTCGTTCTGGATTGAAGAAGACATGGTGCCTGCTGTCCAGGCAGTCCCAGGATCTGAGGGAGACCGGCTGGTGTCCATCAACAGTTTAACACACACACACACACACTATCCCACACACAAACAGACTGAAACATACGCACATGCTCAGTGACCAAGCAGTCACACGCATGATTTAGAACATTAGAGAAAAAACATTTCCCTGCCATCAGAAGACATCTTCCAGCGACTCAGCTCATCCCGTATGCAGTCTACAGGAGTGGTAATTGTATCAAACCCCTTTCAGTTGTAACCAACTGAGATATTGTGTTAAGGTGATAGTTAACTGTATCAAACCCATGTCAGTTGTAGAAGGCTCAAGTAATGAGTTAACCCTTAGTGGGTGACAGATATCCCGTTTATATCCAGAGTGAATACTCTCTCTGGGAAGTTATAAGAGAGCTTTTGTTGTGAGGTAATTGCAACTATTATAAGTCAACTGTCATAATCATATGCAACTATCATAAGTGAACTGCCATAATTATATGTAACTGTTACAGGTGAACTGTCATAATATTGGGATATATAGAAATGTACACTGTGAATCCGCTTTTGAAGTACAAATAACTATTCAGGTTATGTGTACCCTGTGAATCCTTTGAAGAAGAGGTAATAACTAATAGATTGGGTATTGGTTATATTGTGAAGTGAAGAGAATGTTGTTATTGTGAAAAGTGTATTATTGTGTTGTTTGGGATAATTGTCCCTAAAAGAAAGAGATATCTAGCAGAACCAAGGACTGAGAGAAAGATAATATTTCTCTTCCTCAAAATAAATATTCGTTCTGAGTAACTAATTGAATTAACTTCTCAGGTGTTTCTTTAGTAATGGTTTACTTTGGAGTAGGGGCGCCTCACCTATCTTGTTAGATTGGGGAGGGAGGGTTTATGTTCCAGCTAAGACTGTTGAGAGTTGAGCATAACTACTTCAGGTTGCCACTGTGTCTGAGTTAAAGCCTGAAGCCTACCTCGCCAAATCCATTTATATTCATACTAACTGTAGAGTAGAGCAGGATAGTTACAAACATACTTACACACGTATAGGTAGTGAGGCTAATTGTATTGGGGACGGGGACTCAGCTCCTTTCGTTGTCTCAATCTTCCAAAGTAACACACCATATTAACCCCTACAAGGGCAGGCATACTTACTCCTGCTACATATAGATTGTTGATGAATACGCACAGAAAGGTACAGTACACCATGCAAATGTTCATGCTTTATTTGTTTTAAACGAGACGATTTAGAAATGGGCAATGGGGAAATACATTGCGCTTTCAAGCGAGGTGCACCGGCCGGAAACAACAATGACGTAACCACTACACCTCCCTATTGACTTACTTACTTGACTTAATCCTCTTTACCCCGTTGGGGGGCATAGGGCATCCACCAGAGCTCTCCATCTCACTCTCTTCTGGGCCAGAGCCTTTGCTTCTTGCCAGCTCACTCCGATGTTCTTTAGGTCTTGGAGTGTGGAACGTGTCCAGGTGTTTCTCGGCCTACCGGCCTACACCTCCCTATTGCTTCGTGTGTATTCATAAAAGTCCTCAAATAATAAACAAACTATTAGACATTTGTTAATGATGAATAGTCTTCACTTTAGATTAGGGCACACAATAATATCTGCAAATGATTTATTTAAGCATTACATCACGCGCAGGAGTAGTTTGTGAACAATAAACCATGCCTAGGGGTGGTCGTTAGACCCCCCTAGGCATGGTTTATTTTTCACAAATCACGACTGCAAGTGGTGTAATGCTTTTATACAACTGCCACATTCATCCAACCTTATTGCTATACAATAAACACACATTAATCGAAGATTTATTGAAAAAACCATCCGCCAGAAAAAGTAGTTCCCAAAAAAGAAAAAAAGAGAAGTTGCCTCCATGTGGAAGCAGCTCGGAAGTGCATTCAACTGTTCTCAGTAGGACATCCAACCAACTAACACATCCAACTGTCTTTCAACTAAGACATCCAACCAACTAACACATCCAACTATCTTTCAACTAAGGCATCCAACCAACTAACACATCCAACTGCCTTTCAACTAAGACATCCAACCAACTAACACATCCAACTTTTCTTTAGTTTTTAATTATGAAGTTAGTGGTTGTTATTGGAATGATTGATTGATTGATTGAAAATTGTATTACCAGATGCAGAATGGGTACAATACAGTACGGCTCAATACACACAATTGTTAAGGGGATGCAGACCTACTTTCTATAGAACTTCATTCTTAGATGCTTCTTAAGAAAGTAGGTAAAAAAAAATATATATATATTGCAATTAATCAATCAATCAATTCGCGCGATTTTTATTTTGTTCTACAATGACTCATGACCCATCAATTAAATTACATCATCCAACATTGTTTAAGCAACTAAGACATTGTGTTTGTGTGTGTGTGTGTGTGTGTGTGTGTGTGTGTGTGTGTGTGTGTGTGTGTGTGTGTGTGTGTGTGTGTGTGTGTGTGTGTGTGTGTGTGTGTGTGTGTGTGTGTGTGTGTGTGTGTGTGTGTGTGTGTGTGTGTGTGTGTGTGTGTGTGTGTGTGTGTGTGTGTGTGTGTGTGTGTGTGTGTGTGTGTGTGTGTGTGTGTGTGTGTGTGTATGCGACCGAGTGAGTGTGTCTGGAAGCCAGACAGTGTGAGAGATTGAGCTCTGGCAAGAAAGGGGAAGAAAAAAAGATTGCAAATTAATCAATCAATCAATCAATTCGCGCGATTTTTATTTTGTTCTACAATGACTCATGACCCATCAATTACATCATCCAACATTGTTTAAGCAACTAAGACATTGTGTGTGTGCGTGTGTGTGTGTGTGTGTGTGTGTGTGTGTGTGTGTGTGTGTGTGTGTGTGTGTGTGTGTGTGTGTGTGTGTGTGTGTGTGTGTGTGTGTGTGTGTGTGTGTGTGTGTGTGTGTGTGTGTGTGTGTGTGTGTGTGCGTGCGTGTGTGTGTGTGTGTGTGTGTGTGTGTGTGTGTGTGTGTGTGTGTGTGTGTGGGTGTGTATGCGACCGAGTGAGTGTGTCAGACAGTGTGAGAGATTGAGCTCTGGCAAGGAAGGGGAAGAAAAAGAAATAGCAAATTAATCAATCAATCAATCAATTCGCACGATTTTTATTTTGTTCTACAATGACTCATGACCCATCAATTACATCATCCAACATTGTTTAAAGGACTAAGACATTCGCCGTGACAGAATCGCTTTATATTTAGTCGTTATGACGCTATCAACATATCCATTTGTTAAAGATTATTGTCCGCCATCTTGTTTTTTCCGAAAAATACGCACGGCGGAGTGATTGTGATTCGGTTGTGGGCGGGTCCTGGGACCAGGACTGTGGAATTGTGACAGATGCATACGTGTAAATTGACTGTTTCAGCCAATCAGAATCGAGAAATTTGCATGCCGTTGTATAAAGATATTTTAAGAATGTTTTACAAATGATTTGTTGAACATGAACAAATAAATGGAGGTATCGTAATAATTTTATATCCATTTTTTGTTTTTTACAAATGTGTTACTACACATTAAATAACATTATTTAATGATGAACAAATCAAGTACGAACAATGTTGATAATGGGTTATAAATAATGTATAACTCATTTGTAGTTATAAATTATTTAATAATAATTTACGAATGTATATAAATGGTTTGTTCATGATTAGTTAATTATCTACAAATACCTTATAAATGTCTATAATATAAAGTGTTACCGAAAAATTTAACATTTGGGGTTTGCTCTGATCAGTGAGCGAGCCTCTAGCATTTCCTGGTGGGTAATTGCCATGTCTACCTGTCCTAATTACACTCATTGGTACCTGGTGTGGCTCGTTAATGTCTCTTCATATTCTCCCCTGTGTCACACAAACCCTGTTAGTTGATCACCAAACTGTCCGTGAGTAATGGTGCGTTCACGTCAGGTGGGAAGAAGCGGAAGAACCAGCTTCCGACTGGGAAAAGCCATTCACGTCAGCCTCCTAGTGGTAATTCCTACTAGGTCATATGGGAGTTTTTTATATACCCCGATATCTCCCACTTCGCGTCCCGAAATGCGGAAGTATCAACCATCATGGCAGCAAGCTTGACGGCGATGTCGGCAATACAAGGTAAATACAAATCAAAATGATCACTTTGATCACATAATCAGAATAATACAATCATAGGGCGGTTAGGTGGCCGAGCGGAGATTGCATTCGTCACCAGCCCCGGAGCTGAGCTGGATTTGCCTGTTCGAATCCAGCTCACAGCTCCGGGGTTGTCACCAGCTTGGCTGGCCGTCTGCACTGATACAATTGGCTGTATCAGAGGGTGGGAGAAGCTGGCGGGGTGGGTCCGGGTCGTTGTAAACAGCGACTCCTACAGTTCGGTCGGGGCGCCTGCTAAGCGCGGATTGGACGTGAGGGGGATAGTGTGGTCCTCCCACACGCTACGCCCTCTCAATGAGAATCCGCGCTGCCAGGTGAAAAGAAGCGGTGATTGGCTGGACGTGTGTCGGAGGAAGCACGTGGTAGCCTCCACTCTCCCAGATGATCTGACTGTGGGGGGTAAGTGCGCAGCGACCAGGAAGGGACTGGGAATTGGCATACGACTAACATTGGGATGGGAGAAAATCGGAGGAAAATGGAGGGGGAAAAAGACCAAAAAAAAAAAAAAAAAAAAAAGAAGAATACAATCATACTGCTGTACTCTTCATATGAAAAACGAGCTATACTTGCTGCTGTTCGTCTACAGTTGATTTTAACGTAACTTGTTAACGACTTGTAGCAATAGGTTAGCAGTAGGCTAAGATCGCCATCTTGGATGTGGGCGTTTCCTCGAGTTCAACGCGTGAATGCTTCCTAGTTGTAGCAACGAGATGTCATCTGGTTCGTCCGCTTCTTCCCACCTGACGTGAACGCACCATAATACCTACATGTCTAAGACTTATCGCTCCTTGTCACAGACGATAAGTATGTTCGCTATGTGTTTGAGTTGCTGTGTCACTTTGATTGCCGAATGAATTCATTATTGAACGTTTATATTACCGTGTGTATATGCAGCACTATCGTTTGACGTATTTACCCTTTAGCGTATTTTGGAGACCTTGCTTTCTCCCCTTTATTTTCCCCGATTATTGTATAGATTATCTTATGTATTGTGAAGCGTATTCAATGTGTTTTGGAGACATAGATTTATTTAATGTGTTTATCCGCCATTGTATTGTATTGTTCATTGATCTACTCAAATAAAAGTGTAGTGCTTTGTTTGAAAACCAACACCTGCCTCTCCTCTTATCTGTTCTGCTTCTTGATTACCTTGTTTTCAAAAGACAAAATTGTGAGTGAAATTTAAACTTGATTAATCACCCAGCCCTTGTCTCCGACATGGCAACTTGACTGATTATTGGTTTAAAGAGATAAACAAGTTATTTACAGGTTTCTTGTGGAGGGATAAGACACCTAGAATCAGTTATAAACAATGTATGAGACCAAGAAATAGCGGTGGACTTGGTATTCCGGATGTTCACTCATAGGGGAGAACGGGGATGGTTGTAACACGGGTAGGTTGTCACATTTATTATATTTCGCTACCAAAAGGCGCTTTCTCCCATATTTTGGTATGGAAATGTCCAGAATTGGGATCAGAGCTCACCTACATAGTCTTCTTTTGAGTAAGGCAGCTGAACTTTAGATGAGAGGACTTTTTGTGTTTTTCCTGTGGAATTGTAAATATTCAGCTCCTCAGTATTTTTCTTCTATGGCTTTTACACAATTGGTTTATAATGAAACAATTGTTACCCTTAAAAAGTGTGAAGGGAAAGCTATAGTTTAGATTGTTGTTGGCTAACACACATTTTTAGATGGTTGTTAGCCTTGATACTAGCAAGACATTCCAGTTGACATTCCAGACAGTGCTTTAATGAGCACAACATGGACCGTTTCTTCACCAACTTGGAGGTGATGGATGCGCTGAGGACAGACCGAGCAGAGCCCAATGCACCCCAGCATGGCCGCCTGGGAGAAATGCGAGGCCCTGTGCGAGATTTAACGCGAGCCCCCCCCCCCCCAAAAGGTTAATATATATATATATATATATATATATATATTTTTTTTTTTTTTTTTTTTTTTATACAGTCAACATATTCTTAAATAATAGCGCTGCCCGAGGCGGGGCATGATACAGTCAACATATAGCAAAAGAGAGAGCGAGAGAGAGCTCCCGTTCTACAGTCAATATACAGTGTACAGAGAGAGAGAGAGAGAGAGAGAGAGACACATTGGAAAGAAATTGAAATGCTATTTGGCCCTAAACAGAGAGTACACAGTGGCAGAATACCTGAGCACTGTGACTGAAGATCCTTGAGCACAGCCTAGCCATCGAGAAAGGCCGCCATAGGCAGACTGTGTGTGTTAGAAAGAGAGAGAGAGAGAGAGAGAACATGTGTGTTTGTCATGTGTGTGTGTGTTAGAGAGAGACTAGAGCATGTATGAGAGATTCAAAAGGACAAAGATCAACACTTAAATCCAAGAGAGAGAGAGAGCGAGAGAGAGAGAGAGACAGACACATTGGAAAGAAATTGAAATGCTATTTGGCCCTAAACAGATAGTACACAGTGGCAGAATACCTGAGCACTGTGACTGAAGATCCTTGAGCACAGCCTAGCCATCGAGAAAGGCCGCCATAGGCAGACTGTGTGTGTTAGAAAGAGAGAGAGAGAGAGAGAGAACATGTGTGTTTGTCATGTGTGTGTGTGTGTTAGAGAGAGACTAGAGCATGTATGAGAGATCCAAAAGGACAAAGATCAATACTTAAATCCAACAAGAAGAGGGTCTATACCAGAGAAACCAAAGCAGCAAGGAGCCAATGGCCGACATCAGCTAAATAGGCTAGCCAGGTACTGTGACACCAGGCCACACACAGCTTTGGCCAACGGCCCAATGCTACCCAAGCTACACAAACGAACAAATGAATTCACACACAGCACATGTCGTATCTCCAAATGTTGTGAAGTAACATATGTTTTGCCTGGAAAAAAACATCGTTATTAACAAAACATTCGGGAGGGGAAGGAAGGAAGAGTGGGGTAATGTCATGACATTTTCATTAATCTTACCTGCACAAAAGGAACGCAGGGCGAAAGGCCGCAACACAGGTCTCCACGTTGACGAAAGGCCTCTCGCTGTCGGGACAAATAAGCTATGGCCAGAGCCTTGTCATGGTGCAGGCCCGACTACATCTTCTGTCAAAGATGATGTTGTCGTAGTCAGAGTGCCAGAACCCCCTGCTATTCTCAAGGCTAACTGATAGCATCAAACGAACGTTCCCAGCTGAAGCTAAACAGCTAACTGGCTAACAGTTAGCTCAATCAGGCACCTGGCTGTATGTAGCCGCATAGCTTGCTTCTGCGTTAGCTAATGGTTAGCACAAGCTAACAGCTAATTAGCTAACAGCTGATTGAGCTAACTGTTAGCCAGTTAGCTGTTTAGCTTCAGCTGGGAACGTTCGTTTGATGCTTGTGCTAACCATTAGCTAACGCAGAAGCAAGCTATGCGGCTACATACAGCCAGGTGCTGACACCAGGCACACACAGTTAGCTACTAGTAGTACTATGTCTATTAGCTAGTCGACCAGTTTGGCTCCAGAGAGAGAGAAAGAGAGACAGGTCCACGGCGGGAATATAATAATAGTTGACTCACCATAACGCAGTATCATGCCAATGGTAAAGTTGGAAGGAGACTTTCTTGGCCCACGGTGTAATTTCTTCTGATCCATGCTGCTTTTGAAAAGACATCCACTGCCACTGGCTCCTCTGAATAGCGCTGAATTATCTACCTCGTGTGTCTTCTTCTTCTTCTATTTGGTATTACGGCGGACGGGCCGGAAACACTATCCTAAAATCTGTAGAGCAGCAAATCCGCAGAAACCGGAAAACTGCAGTCTGCAGAGCCGCAGAGGCAGGAAGTCAGACACATTCTACAAACGTGTCTAATGTGAAATATATAAGCATATAAGCAAAACTAGATTTTAGGTCTGTGATGAAAAAGGGCCTCGCGGGAAGGGGGGCCTCGCAAAAAAAATAAAAAAAAATAAAAAAAAAAATAAAAAAAAAAATAAAAAATTTTTTTTTTTTATTTTTTTTAATTTTTTTTTTTTTGCGAGGCCCCCCTTCCCGCGAGGCCCTGTGCGACCGCACTGCTCGCACACCCCCTGAAGCGGCCCTGCACCCCAGCCCACCTACCAAACTAGTACATCCCAGCCTAGACTACCTACCAAGCCTAATAGATACCAGCCTAGACCATCTGCCAAGCCTAGTACATCCCAGCCTAAACCACCTGCCAAGCCTAGTACATCCCAGCCTAGACCACCTGCCAAGCCTAGTACATCCCAGCCTAGAACACCTGCCAAGCCTAGTACATCCCAGTGTACTCCACCCCAGCTGGAAAAGGCAGCAAGAAGAAGAAACAGAAAAGAAAGAGACAGCAGGAGTATTCATCAGATGAAGATGATTGTCTTTGTTTGGTTTGTATGGAAATGTTCTCCAACAGCCGTTCAGGGGAGGTATGGGAGAAGTGTTAGATGTGCAACCAGTTGGCACACAAGCTCTGCTTAGTTGGAGTGCCCAGACCCTACATTTGCCATCACTGTAACTCAGGTAGTGAATGAGTGTAGCCTAGTTGTGTTGGCTATTGTTAGTGTTGTGAAGGGCCAGATTAAACCGAATATATATATTTATTATATATATATATATTTAATTGTATTTGTATATTCTCTAATATTCCCTGATATCCCTTGTATATTCCTTGTACAATATGCATTGAATATCCATTCTAGCCTACTGAACATCCCATAATAGTCTCCATTCTACTATTGGTCGAGACCTTGGTGCCAGGCTGCCATACCCCTCAGACCCAGTTCAAACGTACCGCTCAACATGTACGAACAAGTCCTAGTTCCGCGTAGGAATCTGGCTACCGCACCACTAATGGGACTATTTGTTCATAGTGCGTATATATACTGCGCTACTAAAGTAGGACTTCCTTTTCAGTCCAGTTTCTTACCCTCCAATAGAGTCACAGACGTAAAGCCTCCCCGCGACGCCACGTGTGGGAGTAAGGCCAAGTTCGGCTTACCATCGGTATTGAGACATCGTGTATATTAATATTTGAATAGTCATATTTGGCACTATATCGTCGAGTTGGACGTAGTCTATTAAGCTAATAATAGTCTGTTAATATATAGTGCTTCGTGCGGTGAGAATACTACCGTAGTCAGTACCCCATCGTTTCGGGCAGAGAACTGGCTGCTTATCCAGGGTGGTTGACCCCACGTGAAGCTGCACCCGAGGAGCCCCAGAGCCGACGAGCGAGTGGACCTGTATACCGGATTATTCTACCGACGACAGCCCGCCTTCCCAGGCACGGATTATGCTTTGTATACGTTGATTATTCCATGGATAAAGACCCCCGACACTGCCGTGTGTTGGAACCCCCCCCCCCCCCTGGAGAGGACGCAAGGTGAGGAGACGCTCTGCAAGACGAGGTCGCTTCACGTCTCTCCTCCGTGGACCGGAGGACGCCGGCCCACAAAGAGTCCACCTGCTTTCATCTGTGGTCCAAGGATCGCCGGCGCATTGAACGGCACTACAGTGGGTTCACCTGGGATACCCTTGGCCGGATGAGGCAGCCGGATTCTACCCCCCCCCCCCTTCCTACTCCTGTCGGCTTACAAGCGACCGGATTAACCCCCCCTAGTGTATCCAGTATATAATCATTAAAGTATCATTGCTGTTATTCCTTAAACTATTCCAGGTCGTATATGTACCACCTGCGCCTTCAGAGATTGGACATTCTCTATTGATATACCGACGAATACTCTTGCCATAAAAGTGCATACTAATTCCCATTCATAAATGTGATTGATTTGATTAAGTGCTTGCTCTACACACCATCGCTGTGTAGAAATAAAGACCTATTTCTAATTCGTACATTTGTGTTGGATCCGTTTCATCTACGTGACAGTGTTCATCATAATATATTTATGCCGTGTACTGGGTGGCCGAATATTAAGTACAAAGGTAGTGGTAGTAAGTATCATATCTAGTAATACAGTCAGGGAATTGTACCCCTCAGTTACAATTGGTCCTTCGAGCCGGAGGGTAATTAGTGTAATATTAATATAGTGTTATTAATATTGAAATGGCCTATGATGAACACTCCACGAAACGATCCTCCTAACCAACGCCCGCAGCGCGAACGACGGCTCCCTCAGTACTTAGAGGCTTACACTGTCAGTCAACAACCTAGTCTTCTACTAACAGTAAACGCGGTAAAACTAGAAAGTAAAAGTATGTCTAACCCCAACGCCCAGACTACCCCGACCATAGAGGCCCCTACGGGTTCTAATGTAACTGACCAAGTTCACGGTGGGGACCAGTGGGAACCAGACATGACTTCACACCCCGCCAGTACTGAAGAAGTAGTCCCCGATGAGTCCCGGGAGGAATACAACGCTACCGAGAGAGAACTCGGCAAGGAAGAAGACGGGGAGAGCACCGTGGAGATAGAGCTCCAAGGCTCCGCAAGGAGTACCCCGAGGGAAGGCTCCCCTATACAACCGCCTTCTCCCAGCGAGGCAGAGAGGACCCTACAGCAGGCCTTCCTCATCAGCCTGAACGCCGCTGCTGAACGCGACCGACTGCAGATCCAGCAGCAGAGCGAAGAAGAGCATATACGTCTAGAAATAAGACGCATTCAGAGAGAAGAGAATGTGGCCCGAGACCGAGCAGACAGCCAGCGAGCAGCTGCTGGTGCTCTACGGGACGCAGAGCGCGACAGACAGCAAGCGCAACTAATAGAACAGCTGATCAGACGGACAACACCCTCTCCCTCCGCCAGAGGCTCCAGGAACTCGTCTAGACACACCTCCAGGGCGGCATCCCCTAGCCGAGTAAACAACCCTGAACTTGACCAACAGACGAGGTCTATACCCCCCACAGACCACCTCCCCCCACCGGTCCAAGCGAGACCTAGCAACCGGGAAGGAGCAGCATATCCTGTGGAGAGGCTAAACCAGAGACTACAAGCACTGGATGACCTAACTGAAGACGAAGAGGAAGAGGAGGAGAACCACGCCCGACGACAGCACAGTACTCTACCGGACCAGGAGGTCCGGTACAGCCCAGGCTATACTCCCGCGGAGCTGCGCTACAGACCCCCGACTCTATACACGGGTGAGCACGACGCACGACCCGCACCGAGGAACAGCACCTGGACAAGCGGGCCATGGTACACTGCCGGTACCAGCCCATACCAAGGAGCGGGAGGAGACTCGCCTAGGAGGCCTCTCCCCCAATGCTCGCCGATGTATCCACAGTCAGCGTCATACATTGGCACGCCTATGGTACCCGACTTCACCCAAGAGAACCGGGCCCAGTATACAGAACTCCGCATGTGTCTGGAGACCATGTTGGTGGATGTATTGGATGAACGCCACAAATACGCCATCCTACTGAAGCACTTAAAGGTACCCCGCGCACATAATATAGCGCTCGTCTACGCGACTTCCACCACCCCATACACAGCAGCGCTGGTAGCATTGGACCAGAGGTATGGGCGCATATGGGATTACGTGATCCAGGAGATCCGACACATCGACCGCTTACCCCCAGCAATAGACAATCGAGCACTGGACGACCTGTCCATCAGAGTGCAGTCCCTGGTAGGGATGTTGGGAGCGCAGAGAGAGAAGGGGAGACATGAACTTTACGCCAACTCAAATGTGGAAAGGATCTTGGAGAAGCTGCCGCCCGCTCGACAGGAGCGTTTTAGGCGGCAGAGAGACCACCGAGACCCGAATGGCCCCGAACCGAACCTCCTCGATCTAGCAGACTTCCTGGCGAGAGAAGTCAGCAGCCTACGGCTAGATACATTCGGACGGAGCACCCCTGGCTCCAGAGAAGGAACCAGACGACTAAATGATGGAAGAAGATCGGTGACTGTGATGCACCAATCGGAGTCAGTACCGAGCAGCAGGAGCCACAGTACCCCCTCCAGAACGGAGAAGTGGAAGATAGTGTGCCCCTACTGTGAGAAAGAACACTGGCTAGCGCAATGTGACTCCTTCCCCAAGCTGAATGCGGAGGAAGCAAGTCAATGGATAAAGTCCAACAAGCGCTGTTTTCGCTGTGCGCGCTCACACATGGCAGCCGAATGCCGCTTAAAGAAAAGGTGCACCAAGTGCGATGGAGCCCATCTGGACATACTTCACGACAGTAACAGACGGCGCCCTTCACCCGCACCATCCAGCAGCAAAGCGAGCGTCATGTACATCGATCCCGCCAGCAGCAGTGGAGCCCGAGTACTCCTAAAAGTAGTGCGTGTGACACTAAGCTACCAGAATAAAGTCCTGGACACTTACGCCGTCCTCGATGACGGGTCAGAGAAGACCCTTCTGCTCGCCTCCGCTGCGGCCCAGCTAGGGCTGCGGGGAAGCGAAACCCAAATGACAATTCGGACAATAAGACGAGATTTGAAGACGATAAAGGGCGAGAATGTCTCATTCTCTATCGCAGCAAGCGGCCAGCCTGAGCGACGGTACCAGATTACAGACGCTTTCACCAGCCAAGAAATAGGACTGTCGCGGTACACATACCCCGTCGCCAAGCTGATGGAGAAATATGCACATCTGCGCAAGTTACCGATCCCGCTCATAGACAATGCTATGCCGACCCTGTTGATAGGCTCCGACCATGCAGACCTCATTGTCCCGATAGACCGGGTTCATACCGGACCCCGAGGCTGTCCTGCAGCAGTCGAGACCCGTTTGGGATGGACTCTCCAAGGCCCGCTCGCCAAATCTCTCAACCGAAGTACAGCCACTAGATGTCTCCACTCCCGAGTCACAGAGGGAGAAACCGCACTCCTGCAACACGTAGAGCGGCTATGGACCTTGGAACAAATGCCCTTTAAGAACGGAAGGAAAGACATTCGCTCTAAAGATGACATTTACGCCATTCACCTCCTCGAGACAGGGACCAAGAGAGTCCCGGTCAACGGCGTGTTGAGATACGCCACGCCACTCCTGCGGCGAGAAGGAATGCCTACTTTCCACGCCAAGACAGACGCCACAGAACGGTACCTGCTAAACACGGAGCGGCGCTTAGCCAAGAACCCCGCCCAAGAGAGTGTATACCGCGCTGAGATTGAGAAGCTCATCACAGCGGGACACGTCACAAAGATGGACATTAAAGAGGCTGACCAGACCACTGAATCGTGGTACGTGCCTCACCACAAGGTCCATCACAACGGTAAAGACCGCATAGTATTTAACTGCAGCTACCAGATCGGATCCCAAAATCTGAATAAAGAGTTACTGCCCGGTCCCACACTCGGCCCCTCCCTACTCGGCGTTCTACTCCGCTTCCGCCAGGAAAAGGTGGCCATCAGTGGGGACATTAAAGGAATGTTCCTGCAGGTGAGATTAGTAGAGGAGGACAAGCCCCTGTTACGGTTCCTATGGAGAGAGAAGCCAGGAGATGAGCACCCAGCCATCTACCAATGGGAAGTCCTCCCCTTCGGAACGACGTGCAGCCCCTGCTGTGCTACATTTGCACTACAGAAACATGTAGCAGAGGACCCAGCAGCGGACGAAGAGGTCCGACACAGCGTAAAGAACAGCTTCTACGTAGACAACTGTCTACAAAGCCTTTCAACCCAGGAAGAAGCCGAGGCTCTCCTGATTAAACTCCGCGCCTCATTGATCAAAGGCGGCTTTGATCTCAGGCAGTGGGCCAGCAGCGATCCGCAAGTACTGCGCAGCCTCTCCTCCGAGGACAAGGCAGCCAGCAGCGAGACCTGGATGGCTACAATCCCGGGAGAAGCCCAGGAGATGACCCTGGGATTGGTGTGGCGATTCAAAACAGATTCGCTTCACTACAGACACAAGCCCCTGACTACGGAGCAGGGAAGGCCGGCGGCGGCGCCGACCACCAGACGGAGTGTGTACACAACACTCGCCCGACAATATGACCCGCTAGGATGTATTCTACCGTACACCACCAGGGCAAAAATGATTGTACGAGCATTGTGGGACAAGGACCAGGGCTGGGACGACCCCATTCCCGCACACCTTGCATCCACCTGGAGAGAGTGGGAGATGGAGCTCCACTCACTCCCAGGCGTTAATATGCGCCGAAGCTACTTCCCACCCACGGTGAGGCCAGAGACATGTAAAATGGACTTACACGTCTTCAGTGACGCCTCAGAGGTCGCATACGGATCAGTAGCCTACTTGCGGGCCCAAGAAAAGGGGGGAGAGATCTACACAGCATTTGTCCTCGCCCGCTCGAGAATAGCCCCACGCAAGCAACAATCTATCCCACGCCTAGAGCTCTGCGCAGCCCTAGCCGGAGCGCACCTAGCCACGCTCATCCAACGTGAGCTCACCATACCGGTGTCTAGAACAATCCTGTGGTCAGATTCCACGACAGTACTCGCCTGGATCAAATCGGACTCATGCAAGTACAAAGTCTTCGTGGGAGTCAGAGTCACCGAGATTCAAGACTTAACCGAAGAGTTAACCGGAGAAACAGAGTGGCGCTACGTTGATACAAAACAGAACCCAGCTGACGTCATCACCCGGGGAATGCCCCTAGATGACCTCACCCGTCGCAATGTCTACAGTGACGGCCCCGCATTCCTAAGACTCCCGGAAGGACAGTGGCCCACGCCTATCCCGAGGGAAGCCAGTCAGGAGGAGGCTGAGAATAAGAAGCCTGTGTTCTGTGGATTGAGCACTGTTATCTCCGCAGACCCCAACACACTCCTGATGGGGCGGCTAGATCCTGCATTACCCCAGACAATGTACCGGCCTGAAGAAGCGAACGGCCGACGAATGTGGAGGTACAGCCAAGTATTAGCCGACAAGTTTTGGAGCAGTTTCCTACTGCACTACCTACCGTCTCTACAGACCCGCCAGAAGTGGGTAAAGGAGAGAGACAATTTGACAGAAGGAACAGTCGTCATGATTATTGATCAATCACTGCCCAGAGCTATGTGGCCGGCCGGCCGCGTAAGCAAAGTGATCACCGGTGCCGACGGCAAGGTCCGAGCAGCTGAAGTGCTCGTCCAGGGTCGCACTTACACCCGTCCCGTGGCGAGGCTCATAGAACTGCCCCGACTCCCAGACACAATCGATGATAACCATGACCCTATAACCCTATGACTTTGTGAAGTTGACTGACCCCTACAGCAAACCCTTATGTGTAAATAGACAACGCGATTAATCTGTCTCTGTTTAACTGATTAGGTCTGGGACCAATCAGGGGGTGGCTGTTGTGAAGGGCCAGATTAAACCGAATATATATATTTATTATATATATATATTTAATTGTATTTGTATATTCTCTAATATTCCCTGATATCCCTTGTATATTCCTTGTACAATATGCATTGAATATCCATTCTAGCCTACTGAACATCCCATAATAGTCTCCATTCTACTATTGGTCGAGACCTTGGTGCCAGGCTGCCATACCCCTCAGACCCAGTTCAAACGTACCGCTCAACATGTACGAACAAGTCCTAGTTCCGCGTAGGAATCTGGCTACCGCACCACTAATGGGACTATTTGTTCATAGTGCGTATATATACTGCGCTACTAAAGTAGGACTTCCTTTTCAGTCCAGTTTCTTACCCTCCAATAGAGTCACAGACGTAAAGCCTCCCCGCGACGCCACGTGTGGGAGTAAGGCCAAGTTCGGCTTACCATCGGTATTGAGACATCGTGTATATTAATATTTGAATAGTCATATTTGGCACTATATCGTCGAGTTGGACGTAGTCTATTAAGCTAATAATAGTCTGTTAATATATAGTGCTTCGTGCGGTGAGAATACTACCGTAGTCAGTACCCCATCGTTTCGGGCAGAGAACTGGCTGCTTATCCAGGGTGGTTGACCCCACGTGAAGCTGCACCCGAGGAGCCCCAGAGCCGACGAGCGAGTGGACCTGTATACCGGATTATTCTACCGACGACAGCCCGCCTTCCCAGGCACGGATTATGCTTTGTATACGTTGATTATTCCATGGATAAAGACCCCCGACACTGCCGTGTGTTGGAACCCCCCCCCCCCCTGGAGAGGACGCAAGGTGAGGAGACGCTCTGCAAGACGAGGTCGCTTCACGTCTCTCCTCCGTGGACCGGAGGACGCCGGCCCACAAAGAGTCCACCTGCTTTCATCTGTGGTCCAAGGATCGCCGGCGCATTGAACGGCACTACAGTGGGTTCACCTGGGATACCCTTGGCCGGATGAGGCAGCCGGATTCTACCCCCCCCCCCTTCCTACTCCTGTCGGCTTACAAGCGACCGGATTAACCCCCCCTAGTGTATCCAGTATATAATCATTAAAGTATCATTGCTGTTATTCCTTAAACTATTCCAGGTCGTATATGTACCACCTGCGCCTTCAGAGATTGGACATTCTCTATTGATATACCGACGAATACTCTTGCCATAAAAGTGCATACTAATTCCCATTCATAAATGTGATTGATTTGATTAAGTGCTTGCTCTACACACCATCGCTGTGTAGAAATAAAGAATTAGAATAAAGAATTTCTAATTCGTACATTTGTGTTGGATCCGTTTCATCTACGTGACAGTGTTCATCATAATATATTTATGCCGTGTACTGGGTGGCCGAATATTAAGTACAAAGGTAGTGGTAGTAAGTATCATATCTAGTAATACAGTCAGGGAATTGTACCCCTCAGTTACAGTTAGGCCTATTTATTTTGTTCTTATTTTGTTATATAGGATGGCCTAAAGATGTATTTCCTGTTCATGTTCATGTTAAGATACATTAAGTTATGTATTTGTCAACTTGTCAATGCAATTCAACTTTGACATTTAGTTATTCCTTCTTGCCTTGTTTTTAAGATTTTTCCCCATTAACACTTTGAGTGCCAACGACGAGAATTCTCGTTATTTCATGCCAACCGTTCAGTGCCAACAACGAGAAATCTCGTTATTAATCTTTATTTTTTTATTAGCGATTTCCATTCATTTTTCATCAATCTAGCCTCATGTTACCACTGGGACTCTCTCTGAGCTCGAACAGGGAAAATACGGCCCCCTATCGTCTCCCGGATGGTAATGCACCCTTTGGATTGGACCGAATGAAAACGCATGGGGAAAAGGAAATCTGGAATCCACATTTTACTTGTCAGGCATGTAATCCGAGCCGATTGCAGTCTTTGTGGTCCCTCAGAACAGCGTGGAATATGTGTTTCAAGCACCCAGCATTGGATCAATAAACGCGATCGATATTTGGAATGGCGATCAGGAATTGGAATCATCTTTTTGGAGAACATCTGATCTGAGGTAAGGAATCTATTTGACCAGTCTTGGGATAATCAGAGCTTTTTTCACAGATATATCAACGTGGGCCCTAGGTGTGTATGTATGTGTGTGTGTGTGTGTGTGTGTGTGTGTGTGTGTGTGTGTGTGTGTGTGTGTGTGTGTGTGTGTGTGTGTGTGTGTGTGTGTGTGTGTGTGTGTGTGTGTGTGTGTGTGTGTGTGTGTGTGTGTGTGTGTGTGTGTGCTGATCAGGAAATAAGATAATTTATTTTTCAGCCCGCTTCTCTAGCGTGCATAAGTACACATAATGTTAACGCTAGTTTTTTCTGCAGGAATCGCCCTTTACTGGAATACACAAAAAACGTTGACATTTTTCGGCCTATTTATGAATAGTTTTCAAATAAACGCTAGAAGATTATCGATAGTATATTATACTATCGATAATCTTCTAGCGTTTATTTGAAAACTATTCATAAATAGGCCGAAAAATGTCAAAGTTTTTTGTGTATTCCAGTAAAGGGCGATTCCTGCAGAAAAAACTAGCGTTACTCGTATAATATACTATCGATAATCTTCTAGCGTTTATTTGAAAACTATTCATAAATAGGCCGAAAAATGTCAACGTTTTTTGTGTATTCCAGTAAAGGGCGATTCCTGCAGAAAAAACTAGCGTTTTTCAAAATGGTATAAAACGGAAATTGACTAATAAAAAAACAATCCATTTCGACAATGTTGACTGCAAGCAAGTAATTGATAAGCGACGGGTGTATTAGACACATAGCCATAATTTAAGATATAGTTTATGCGTTCGCAAATGTGCTCGGCCTCTCATTGAATAGAGCGCTGGCACTCAAGCGCTAAATCCTGCACCCCCTGCTGGCACTCAAGCTGTTAAAACACATAGTGACAACCAACCCCATAGTGTGTGACAACCATCCCGGTGATGTTTTGATGATGAGCAATTCACACTAGAGTAAAAAGTAGGACAACCATCCCCGTTCTCCCCTACTATCTTTCTTATAATGCCAGATTCCCCTTGTCATGGGGTTACATAATGCAAGACCGAAATAGGCAGTTGGAAATGGATTGAGGAGAATATTCTATCTGAACATAGTAAAACTGTATCCTTGGTATCATTATGGTTTTACCCTAAACTTAACTTTAAAATGGATAACACTTTAATACAAATTTCATGTGAGATAGTCAAAGCCCTACATCAGACAACATGGAGGACATCCATTAGATATCTAAGGATATCTACCTTATGTCATCATTGTATGTATCATTATAGACCTGTTCGCTGTTTACAAACATACCAGGTTCAAGCCAATCAGCAATACCAACTGAGTCACGTGACTAAGTTGCCCCGGACCTGCGCGAACGTCTGTGTCTTTCACCTTTTACATATCTAGCTTTGGCATGGATTGATTGTTTAGATCGCTAGCATGGCTAACAAATGCAAATATATTGTAGTCTGCCCTGTTGTTCTGACCAGGATTACGTGCCTTTCTGCCCCAGTGACACTCGTGTACACTGAGTTTGACGTATACGGCGAACCGGTCTATATACTTCTGTCATTTCTGTTATTCTGAACATTTTCCAAACCCTGACCCCAGAAAATAGAGCTATATGTCTGGAAGAGTGATCTTTGTGAACCGTTCCTCCCTCTAGACACGGCGCTGTACTGACCTTTAGAGCCACGTCATTCTTGTATCACGGATCACTGAGGTGCCATGCAGCTGAAAAATATTCCAATCTGTTGTAAACTACATTTACACGGCAAGAAATATTGCTAAAGAGTCAGACAACCCGACTCTATATTTCACAAGGGAATGGTTTTTCTTTTTCTATTCCTCCGGGTTGTCACTTGAAAGGGGCTTCCAATCTCTCGTTTGTTCACTCGTTTCATTCCTTGTTGCGTATAGCTTTAACGGATGATTTCTTTCACTCACTTACTCCATTCATCCTTATGGCTGCTGTGTGCTCTTTGTAAGGTATTTAATCTATCCTTGAGAGAGAGAGCGAGAGAGAGAGAGAGAGAGAGAGAGAGAGAGAGAGAGAGAGAGAGAGAGAGAGAGAGAGAGAGAGAGAGAGAGAGAGAGAGAGAGAGAGAGAGAGAGAGAGAGAGAGAGAGAGAGAGAGAGAGACATGCGAGACGAGGGGGGGACATAAGGATGACACAAGACACAAGATATTTTTGCTTTGATGCATTAAGCTTTCACAACAAAGCTTAAGCTATAACCCTGAGGTAGACACTTCAGAGACACTTGTGGGGCGACATCGGCTCAGGAGATAGAGCGGTTGTCTGATGTATATCTATACTGTGTACATGTAATTGTAACGCAGTGGATACTTTTGTGCTGCACGGTGGTGTAGTGGTTAATACTGTCGCCTCACATCTAGAAGGTTGTGCGTTTGATTCCTGCTTGGGGACCAGGTTGCAGTGTTGCCAGTTACCCAGGTGGGCTATCTCCTGGGCCTTTCTGTGTGGAGTTTGCATGTTCTCCCTGTGTTCGCAAGGGTTTTCCCTCCCGATAAGATAAACCCAATGGAAAAACATGCACAACAGATCGCTAACGCTGTCGTGTCCTTGGCAAAGATGGACAGGAGCACTTGGATTGGTCCCCGGGCGTGTTGCGCGCTGCAGCCCTCGTCTGCTCCCGGCTGCCCTTGGGGGGTAGGACGATGGGACGGGAGGTTCAGAGAACATTTCGTCAGCGACTCAGTGCATGTATGTGTTCCTGTGGGTTGCCCAACGCATGTGTGTGTTAATCTGATGACAAATAAATACTAAGGCTGTCAAAGTTAACGCGGTATTAACGCGTTATGGCCCAATTCTATTAACGCCACTATTTTTTTTTTTTTTTACAAATGTTTTTTATTTTCCCTTTTCTAACATAAAACAAGACAAACAATACAGTAATAGTAGAAATCTATGATAAATCACAGGACAATGATCGACATAATAATAGCAATAATGACAGTCCAGTAATTAAATCAAAATAAATGTAGATTAAAAGACATAAAAATAATAAATACAATACAATACAATACATATGCTCTTGCTCGGTCTTCCTCACTCTTTCCTTCTCCTTCCCTCCCCCTCCACCCCCTTCTCAGGACCCCCTTTTGGACTATACATCCACTATTCCGTTTAACATCAGGGATTACAAGTTCATATGCTACCCTTTATCTTCTCCACCACATCTAACCAGATTGCTATGCTGGCTTCATTAACACCTAAAATTTGTGCGGTAGATATCTCTAGATAAATCACATCGAGATAGGTAAGAACCCATACCTTCCGGCACATTTTATCCGGTTGAATCCAGCGTGATGCTATCAACTTTTTGGCAGCCGTAAGACCGGACAAAATTTGTCTCTTTACATGTACAGAGGTTGATAACTGAGAAACATCATTCAACAACAATACAGAAGGCAGTACAGGTATGGTCAGAGATACAAATTCTGATAATTGAGTGGTTACTTCTTCCCAGAATATCTTAACAGGAGGGCATTCCCAATACATATGCATAAATGTACCAAGAGCACCGTTTAAACACAAGGAGCATCGAGGGTCTTGTCTGAGCCCCATTAGGTGCAAACGTCTACGAGTCAGGTAAGTCCTATGAATAAAAATTAAGATTAATCTGTTGATGATCCGGGTTGCGTGACGACAGCCGAACGTTTGCCCAGACTTCATCCCAATCAAAATCTACTTCCAAGTTTGGGATATCCTTCCTCAAAACTGAGTCTAGGGGAAGGACATCATATGAGGACGTAAGTAAGTGACGATAAAAGTCAGAGACGAAGCCTCTCGATGTCTCCTTTTCATAAAATAATTTGTGATATCTGTGGTGCTCAAGTGGAATCTTTAATTGGACTCTGTGAGCCTTTAAAGCTGCTCTTAATTGTAGATAGAAAATATTAGTGGGGCTGGTGAGGTAAAATTTGTTAGATATATCTTGATAGCTGCAGAGACCCCGGTCGTCGAAGATGTATGTATGCCCTTCTTTTCCATTAGGAAATATGATAGGTTGTTGTGCAATAAGGAGTAAATTGTTATTAAATAGGGAAGAATGACTATGCCATTTATGGTGGTTAGTGCACTTTTTCTGTGTGTCACGCCATATCCGGATAACATGTGTAATAAGAGGGCCAAATTTCAAGTTGCATTGCTTAATTGATAAGTTGGTGTACACTATATCCTGCAGTCTATGTGGTGCCACTATGTTCTCCTCTAATGGTCTCCAGGATACAGATGCTTGAGAATCAAACCAGGTGATCAGTGGTCTTAAAGAGAACGCTTTAAAATAATAGTTGAAGTCTGGAAATGCTAAACCCCCGTCGGCTTTATTTCTCTGTGCAGTGGATCTTTTTATTCGTGGAGGTTTGTTGTTCCAAATAAATGTATATGCTGCGGAGTGTAATTTTTGCCAGTAACCAACAGGGGGGTTAACAGCAACATCGAGCTGAAGAAGTTAATTCTGGGTAAAACATCCATCTTAATTATGCTATTGATGCTTGGGCCTGTACTGAGTTTTTTAGTTTTGACCACCTGCCGAAGTCATTTGTGATCCTATCTAGGAATCCGGAATAATTATACTTTACCGTTTGGCATATAGTGGGGAATATTTCAACTCCAAGACATCTAAAGTGTTCTACCATTGGTATATTTGCTGGGAGGGAGCTAGCCTTCGCAGTCACATTGAGTGGAAGGAAGGCCGATTTTGACCAGTTTATCTTAAATCCCAATAGATTGCCAAAATCATCTATTACTTTGAGAAGATGAGGTAGGGAGGTGGCATGAACAATATTACATCATAATCTAATATGATGCTGTGTGCCCTTAATTGAGATTGGCTCTATAGTCTGGGATTGTCTTATGTACTGTGCCAAAGGCTCTAGGGATAGAGCAAATAGTCCGGGACAAAGAGGACAACCCTGTCTGGACGAGCGCAACACAGGGAAGTGTGGGGAGATGAATTTACCTGTTAAAATCATGGCCGATGGATCTGTGTATAGTACTTTGATCATATTAATGAATCCATCTCCTAACCCCATCCTTCTAAGTACTGCCCATAAATAAGACCATTCCAACCTGTCAAAGGCCTTCATCGCATCCAAGGATAATACAGCTGTAGGAGGCACGGCATCCTTGCTGGAATCTATCACATGCAGTAACCGTCTAATATTATCCGTGATCAGGCGGCCTCTTATGAAGCCTGTCTGATCAGGGTGAACTAAAGATGTCATATGCTTTTGAAGTCGGATGGCTAGTACCTTAGCGTACAGCTTGAGATCGGATCCGAGGAGGCTTAAGGGTCTATAACTACCGCATTCGGTGGGGTCTTTGTCTTTTTTAAGGAGGAGCCACTATTTTTTTTAACTCAAGATTAACTTTCAAGAAGAAAAAAATTATTTATAAAAAAGAAAAAGAAAAAAAATAACTAGACTTGACTCAGGTGGATTATTGATGCTCTCATTGATAGTATGTTTGTTTCTGAAGTGTGTGTGTGTGTGTGTGTGTGTGTGTGTGTGTGTGTGTGTGTGTGTGTGTGTGTGTGTGTGTGTGTGTGTGTGTGTGTGTGTGTGTGTGTGTGTGTGTGTGTGTGTGTGTGTGTGTGTGTGTGTGTGTGTGTGTGTGTGTGTGTGTGTGTGTGTGTGTGTGTGTGTGTGTGTGTGTGTGTGTGTGTGTGTGAGAGAGATATAGAGAGAGAGGGGGGTGAGAGAGATGAGGAAGGGGCAAGAGAGAAAGAGAGCTAGAGAGTGTGTGTGTGTGAGAGAGAGGGGGGGTGTGATTACTCAGCCCTTGTGTGGGTGAATGTAACAAGTTCCTAACGTTTTCTTTCCCCTATTATTTCATGCACACTTTATTCATTGTTTTAAATTATTATTTTCTTTTAAAGGGGAACTTTCTTATAAATGGCCTTTTTCAGTGTTTAGCATTGTTTCCTAGCTATGTGGACTTATATTAATATGATCTATGTCTCTAATTCTCATATTAGCGCATTCTTCCAATTCTCCTCTCACAATATTCACCCTCACTGAACTGAGTCATCTGAAAATGTGTGTTGTCAGAGATTTCTCAGCTGCATAATAATGTGGCAGTTGATGTGGCAGTTGGCACCAGGCCACACCGTGGTTGGAGCCCAGCCTCAAAACGACTTAAGATCTTGAGGTAGAAAAAAGCTGTTTTTGAGTACTTGATTAGAAATACAAAACAATGAATTAAAAAAAAGAAAATTACAGAGGTGTTCCATAGACTCACAGGAATTGTGTAAAAGTGCCCAAATAGTGAAAGAAATAGTAAAATAGTTCCCCTTTAAGTTATTTTGTGCATCACTCTGTTTTGAATTTGATGCAAATTTGCAATGCACAAGGGTCATCCTTTTGTGTTAAATGGCTGCATAAAGCAAGCATTTGTTGACTCGCATGTTGATAAGAGTATTAAAACTTGGAACTTGAAAAAGATCTGTTTAAGGTAGAAAAAAAATTAAAATGTAAAAATGCGATTAATTTGCGATTAATTAACAACAGTTAACTAACAGTTAACTATGGACAATCATGCGATTAATCGAGTTCAATATTTTAATCGATTGACAGCACTAATAAATACTTATACTGTATACCATCATCACTATTACTACTGTCTGACTGAATCCTGCCACTCACTACTGCTATGACACTTGAATTTCCCCAAGGGGATTAATAAAGGAACACTCCACTTGACTGGTGATCAGAAGGTCCCTGGTTAAATTCCGTCCCATCTCTGCACCACGTTGAGCCATCCTTGAGCAAGACACTTAACCCCTAACTGCTCCCAATGAACAGGTTGGAACCTTGCATGGTCACCTCTGCCGTTTGTGTGTGAATATGTGAGTGAATGTGTGAATGTGAGGTGTAAGTTGTAAAGTGCTTCGGATAAAAGCTGTTATATAAATGCAGCCCATTTACCATTCAAAATGAACGGTAGACACTTTCTGTGAATGCTGCTACCCACACAAACCCTCACACAATCGGTCCATCAGCGTTCCATCAAATTCAAGGTTGATGTTGTCATTACTCTGATACCTGATATTGTTCATTAAGAATGTGCTCTCTGTGTTAAGAACTGAGCCCTTTCTTCCATCTCCCTCTCTCCAACTCCTACCCGATCGTTACCTTAATCTCCCCTCCTCCTCCTTCCCCCCTCCTCTCTCCATCTCTGTCGCTCTCCTTCAGCTGGCGAGGGCAGGATAACTGCTCCACAAAGATACTCTCAGCTCATTGGCTGTGTGATGGAGGTAACGCACAACGGCAATCAGATGTTGGATCATTAGTTGTTGGACATCGTGAGCAGCAGATCCAGTGGTTTTATCTGCTCCCCACTGATCCCTCCCCCCTGTCAATCAATCCTTCACATCCCCCACCCCCTCACAACTCGTTATACAATCAATCAATCAAATGTATTTGTATAGCACATTTAGACATGACACCTGTCAACCAAAGTGCTTCACAGTAAGTCGCATAGCTAAGAACAAAGAAAAGTGCTAAAGTATAGAATAAACAGAAAATATAAACAACCAACGACAGACAAAGAAACAAAACAACACGTCAACAAGCAAGGCAAGAGTCAGTGTGAGTCAGGGAAGGCCAGGTAGTATAGATGGGTTTTGAGTTTAGATTTAAAAGACTCGATGGTGGGGGCAGATTTGATGGACAAGGGGCTGCGACAGCAAAAGCCCCCCCCCCCCCCCCCCCCGCCCCAGACTTGAAATTGGACCTATGGGTAGTTAGGAGACCCTTGTCAGCCAATCTGAGGGCCCTGATATTGGTATAGGGGGTGAGGAGGTCTAGGTAAACAGGGGCCTTACCATTTAATAATAATAATAATAATACTTCGTTTTATATAGCACCTTTCAGAGGGCTATGGTTGACTTATTACAATAGTCTAATCGTGAGGATATGAAGGCGTGAATGACTCTTTCAAGGTCTGAGGGGGAGAGAATGGCCTTGATCCTAGGTATGGACCGGAGCTGGAAGAAACACCCCTTCACCACCGAGTTTACCTGCCTATTGAAAGAAAATTTGGAGTCAATGAGCACGCCCAGGTTTTTTACAAAGGGCTGGATTGGGCAGACAGGTTACCCAGGCTGCTGTCGATGACACTGGTTTGGTTTAGGGGCCGAAAAGGAGGATTTCACATTTTGACTGGTTAAGCTGTAGGAAATTGTGTGCCATCCAGCATTGTATGTCGTCTAGACAGGATCGGAGACAGTCAAGATTGGATTTATTGTTGGGTTTCATGGGGAGATAGACCCGAGTGTCATCGGCATAAAAATGGAAAGAGATATTGTGTTTTTTAATGATCAGACCAAGGGGCAGCATATATAGGGAAAATAGAATAGGGCCAATGATGGAGCCTTGTAGAACCCCGCAGGAGAGAGAGGCAGAGGGGGAGGAGCAGTTTCCGATGTTAACAGAGAAGCTTCTATCGCTGAGGTAGGAGGTGAACCAGGATAGGACTGTGCCACTGACACCAACTGCCTGGTGGAGACGATCAATGAGGATAACATGGTCTATTGTGTCGAAAGCTGCACTAAGGTCTAAAAGCACAGCACAGTTGCGGTTGTCAGTGGTGAGAAGCAGGTCATTGGTGACCTTAAGCAGGGCAGATTCTGTGCTGTGGTTGGCTCTGAAACCTGACTGAAATGTGTCTAAGATGTTGTTCAAGTGCAGGTAGGGAGACAGCTGGGAGAGAATAGCCTTTTCAAGGACCTTTGATAGAAATGGGAGTTTGGAGATTGGCCTGTAGTTATTGAGGTGGGTGGAGTCTAGGTTGGGTTTTTTCAGAAGGGGCTGGACCACTTCATATTTGAAGCAGGTTGGAAGGTTACTAGTTACTAGGGAGGTGTTAATGATAGAGAGGATGCTGGGGCCAGTTGTGTGAAATACTTATTTGAGAAGAACAGAGGGAACTATGGCAAGGGGGGAGGTGGTCAGTTTCATGGCTGAGACTATATCTGTGAGAGTAGAGAGGATGATGGGTTCCATTTAGTCTATCTACACCAGTAGCACAGAGGCTGGAATATAGGAAGATGGAAGACAGGTGGGAAAATGAATGGGAAGCGATGTCCTCACTAAACGCATGTTACATCACACATTGTGCCGAATAGCAATCAACTGCTTAGCTATAGATAACATTCAGCCACTAGATGTTGCACTAGAGCACCAGCATGTCATTTATCCAATCAGGTGCATTCCACATGAGGAAATAGGAAGTAGGGAGGGGATACATGCCTGCAACATGTACAACAACATTAATTTAGGAACTGCTAACATTTTTGAAATTATAAGGATCGGATGGCCCGTATTCGGGCTGTCATGCACATGCGTGCACGTCGCATCACTTTGCGCTCATCTGCTGGCTCCGGGCTGCATTTTCACCGATCAACCAATACATTGTTGGAAAGTTGAATTTTCCGCCTTTCGATCATCACCTCACTCAACCTATTGCGTGATACAAGACGAAACATCCGGCGAATGTCATTTGACAAGCCGTGACCACGTCCGGTTGTGAGCGGTCCTGAACTGACCAGTCACCGCTGACAGATTCTTCTCAACTCCCCGGTAAAGGTGTCCACATTGTGGCAGATCACCGACCCACTTTCCCATTCAGCCGTAGCCCAGGAGAGCGCTCGACCAGTGAGGAGGGTAATGATTGAGAGCCGACGACGCTAAATGTCGTTATTTTTTTTATTAGCAATCTGAATTCATATTTCATCAGTCGAGCCTCCCGTTAGTACAGCAGCCTCTCTTTGAGCTCCAATGGGAAAATACCGCCCCCTATCCCTGTGTAACTGCACCCCATTCGATTACACTGTGGGTTGGGTGGGGGGAGCCTCCTCACTCCACTATGCTGGCGAGGGATCTGACGAACAGGGAAGTGATTGCGAGATGGAAAGCAACCTGGAATATATATTTACAGTAGCCAAAAATCAATCAATAAACGCTATCGATATTTGGAATGGCGATCAGGAATTGGAATAATCTTTTTGGAGAACATCTGATATAAGGTAAGGAGTCTATGTTACCAGTTTTAGGATCATCAGAGCTATTTTCACTGAGATAACAGCGTGCCCCGTGTGTGTGTGTGTGTGTGTGTGTGTGTGTGTGTGTGTGTGTGTGTGTGTGTGTGTGTGTGTGTGTGTGTGTGTGTGTGTGTGTGTGTGTGTGTGTGTGTGTGTGTGTGTGTGTGTGTGTGTGTGTGTGTGTGCGTGTTGATCAGGAAATGAGAGAATCGATTTATCAGCTCGCTTCTATAGCGTGCATAAGTACACATATACTATCGATAATGTAGCGTTTATTTGAAAACGATTCATAAATATGCCGAAAAATTACAACGTTTCCAGTGTATTCGAGAATATTCCAGTAAATGTTGTTTTTTGACGGAATCTTTCTATTTTCCTGAAATTTTTGAGAAAACGATAGCTTTTCGAAATGCTAGAAAAAAGAAAATGAACAGATTAAAAAACAATCCGTTTCGACAATGTTGACTGCAAACAAGTCATTGATAAGCGACGGGCAGATTAGACACATAGCCATAATTTAAGACATAGATTATACGTTTTTAACGCTATCATTGAAGTGGATGCTGGCATCCAAGGACATTTTACCATGTTAATCAACGGCACTGAAACTGTTAATAGTGGAACAAAACACCAGAGCAACAATAATAGACAATGACGCCGAGCGTCTACTGATAAGCACAAAGAATAAAGCAACTAAACAGGACGATCAGGTGCGGGAACGTCTGAGTTTAGGGTACCGCCATGTACCGCTGCTGGAGGTAGTGTGAAGAACCGACGATAAAACACAGGGAAGACAGGGGTTACATAGGTACACATTCCACACATTCCATTCCAGTGACAACGAATCAGAGAACACAGACAATTAGTGACAGGGGAGACAAGTGACAGGTGTCAGAATGGTGTATGGTTCTCAGGCAGCAGCTAGAGAACCCAGAGCGTTACAGGTGGTGGACTTCCAGAGAGGCAAGAAGAGCCCCCCCCCCCCCCCCCCCCCCGGGTCCACACTCCCATCACCATCCGAGGGGATGAGGTGGAGATGGTGGAGACATATAAGTCCCTTGGAGTACACCTAAACAATAAATTAGACTGGTCGGACAACACAAAAGCCCTCTACAAGAAGGGACAGAGCAGGCTGAGCAATGTGTGCAATAGACTGCTGCAGTCGTTTTACCAGTCTGTAGTAGCCAGCATCCTCTTCTATGCTTGACTATGGGAGTCAAGCTGGTCAAACTAGAGGCGGAGAGGAGGATGAGAAGGAAGCTGGCCGCTATTCTGGACAATCCCTCCCACCCCCTCTACGACGAGCTAGTCAAGATGAGAAGCACGTTCAGCCACAGACTCATAGCCCCCCAACACACCACTAAGCGCCTCGGCCAGTCCTTTGTACCAGCGGCCAACAGTGGGCAGGGACCGCTGCAGGCAGCTGGAGAGCCAATGTCAGCAGAACTCAAGAACTACTAGAAATGTCTGATCACTGAGTGTGTCTGACCCCCACCTAAACTGCATGGACTATAACATATGACGTACTGTATATCACGTTGGTTAGGGTACTGCACCTGTGTATACTGTATACTTTACTTACTCATAGTATATATTTAGATTCTAGTGTTTATTGTAACCACATTTATTGTAATGTATAATATAACTGATAGGGCATAGGCCTACAGACCCTCATCTGCACCTTTGATCACACTGCCTACTTGCTCATATATATATTCAGAATGAATTATATAGTTAACACTGCCTAATTTACTTTTCTATTGTGCTATATTTTTTATTGCCTGTATTTATGTCGTTCTACTATTACCACGCCCATATCTCTACCACCCCTCCCCCCTCCCCCATGCTGCTATAATGCCTGAATTTCCCCAAGGGGATCAATCAAGGAATATCTTATATCATCTTAGTTTACCCTTGTTGTCTTTAAATAATCAAAAAAGCTGAAATACGTCATCAGTATGCACCCAAAATATAACAAAGATCCCATTTAAAATATATCCACTGAATGACATTCATAGTTTAAAAGGTCTATATGTTTCCAAGACTATAAACATGACAAATATATTTCTCAATCAAATAAGCCTCCTCTACTTAATAAGCAATTTTACATCTCATTTAATTAATTTGGTAGTAGGTCTGCTTATTTTCCTAGAGCTGGTGACGGAAGTAGCTAGAGAATTCCACATCTCGGTCCCTTAGAGCTGGTGACGGAAGTAGCTAGAGTTCCACATCTCGGTCCCTTAGAGCTGGTGACGGAAGTAGCTAGAGAGTTCCACATCTCGGTCCCTTAGAGCTGGTGACGGAAGTAGCTAGAGAGTTCCACATCTCGGTCCCTTAGAGCTGGTGACAGAAGTAGCTATAGAGAGTTCCACATCTCTGTCCCTTTCCGTTTCTGCCAGTAGTTCTCACTGTGCGGTCCAAGGACCCTCTGAGGTCTCTGAGGGGATTCCAGGGGATTCCCAGCCAAAGGAAGGATAATTTCATATCATTATCATTTCACTCAAGCAGATGAAATGTGAAACATATTGTAAGAATCACATCGGTTTTACTCTCTTTACATTAGACGGCACAGCTTTGTACGTAATCGTAAAATGGCCCCTTTGGATTTTGGGGTCCTTAACATTGTTATTCAACAAGCAGAACAGCCTACAGGCACTTTTATCAGCCCTGAAACCCCAGAATGAAAGAGCTCAACTACAGATACATAGAGGACTTGAGAAAATAGATTATTCTTTCTGTCAGTCATCTGAATTTTACTGAACTTTACTCAAACAAATCATACCACTACCACTACCACTACTACCATTTATATACATTCGTAAATTATTATTAAATCATTTATAACTATATTTGTATAACATTTACAGATTAGCTCTACAGCTAATTAGTAACACATTTGTAGATGCTTTGAAAAATGGATATGAAAAAACTACTATACTTTACCTCCATTTATTTGTTCATGTTCAACAAATGATTTGTTAAGACATTCATAAAACATCTATAAATCATTTGCAGATGCTATTGTGTGCCCTAATCTAAAGTGAAGCCTATCATACTTAACAAATGTCTAATAGTTTGTTTATTTGTGGACTTTTATGAATACACACAAAGCAATTACCAGACTTGTTCTAGTGCCTGGGTCCTAGTGCCCCCAGGTTATGCTATAATGTTATGCACATGTATTTTATATGTTAATAAAATTGCATTTATCTATAGCCCTAATTCAGTCACTGTTACAAAGAAGGGTGTATCCGAAAGCTGTCTACAACATTTGTAACAGGTGATGAAAAGGTAAACAAATAATTAACTATATTAGACATTTGTTAATGATGAATAGGCTTCACTTCAGATTATGGCACACAATAGCATCTGCAAATGATTTATAGATGTTTTATGAATGTCTTAACAAATAATTTGTTAAACATGAAAAGACAAGTCTGGTAATTGCTTCGTGTGTATTCATAAAAGTCCACAAATAAACAAACTATTACACATTTGTTAATGATGAATAGGCTTCACTTTAGATTAGGGCACACAATAGCATCTGCAAATGATTTATAGGTGTTTTATGAATGTCTTAAGAAATCATTTGTTGAACATGAACAAATAAATGGAGGTACAGTATAGTCGTTTTTTCATATCCATTTTTCAAAGCATCTACAAATGTGTTACTTTCTCAAACTAAACTGCAAGAAATCAGAAATCATCATTATCGGTCCAAAATCCCTCACCAGCCACACCCAGGATTTCTCCCTAAATATTGATGGTTCCATTGTCACCCCCTCCACTCACGTCCGTAACCTTGGCATCATCCTGGACTCCACCCTTTCTTTCCTCCCACATGTGAACCACATAACCAAAACGGCCTTCTACCACCTCCGGAACATTGCTCCTCTCCGCCCCTCCCTATCACTCTCCGCTGCTGAAACACTGGTTCATGCATTAATTTCATCAAGACTGGACTACTGTAACAGTATCCTCTACGGCTCACCAAACACTATATCCTCAATAAACTTCAATATGTCCAAAACTCTGCTGCCCGCATGCTCACCTCCACCCGTCGCTCTGATCACATCACCCCTGTCTTCCACGACCTCCACTGGCTTCCAACCAAATACAGGATACAATTTAAAATGCTTCTCATCACATTTAAAGCCCTCAACAACCTTGCCCCTCCCTACCTGTCTGACCTCCTCCACGGTCACACGCCCACCCGTCGCCTTAGGTCTGCTGATGCCAATCTCCTAACACCTCCCACGACCAGGCTCCGGACCTGGGAGGCGACAGGGCCTTTGCTGCTGCTGCCCCCTCCCTCTGGAATGCCCTCCCCAGCCATATCTGTAATGCAAACACCCTGACTTCTTTTAAATCAACCCTCAAAACCCACCTTTTCAATCTTTCTTTTGACCTCTAATTCTGTCGGTTTTATTTGATTTTGTCATGTATTGTTTTTGTTCTGTTTTTAGTTTTGCCATAGTTTTGTCTCTCCTACCCATGTAAAGCGTCTTTGAGCACCTGGAAAAGCACTATATAAAATAGATGTATTATTATTATTATTATTACACATTAAACAACATTATTTAATGATGAACAAATCAAGTACAAACAATGTTGATAATGAGTTATAAATAATGTAGAACTAATTTGTAAATGTTATACAAATATAGTTATAAATGATTTAATAATAATTTACAAATGTATATAAATGATTTTTTCATGATTAGTTCAGTATCTACAAATACCTTATAAAGGTCTTATAACTGAGTGTTATTATAAAGTCTTAATATCTTGCAGTCAGAAACATGTATCTATCTTCTTGTCTAACTCTTGGAGAAGATAGTAAGCATGTTTCCCACAATGTTTTAACTATAAAAATAGTCTCACATGGGTGTCGCTGAGACAAATCAAGTACAAACAATGTTGATAATGAGTTATAAATAATGTAGAACTAATTTGTAAATGTTATACAAATATAGTTATAAATGATTTAATAATAATTTACAAATGTATATAAATGATTTTTTCATGATTAGTTCAGTATCTACAAATACCTTATAAAGGTATTTTAACTGAGTGTTATTATAAAGTGTTAATATCTTGCAGTCAGAAACATGTATCTATCTTCTTGTCTAACTCTTGGAGAAGATAGTAAGCATGTTTCCCACAATGTTTTAACTATAAAAATAGTCTCACATGGGTGTCGCTGAGACAAATCAAGTACAAACAATGTTGATAATGAGTTATAAATAATGTAGAACTAATTTGTAAATGTTATACAAATATAGTTATAAATGGTTTAATAATAATTTACGAATGTATATAAATGATTTGTTCATGATTGGTTCAGTATCTACAAATACATTATAAATGTCTTATAACTGAGTGTTATTATAAAGTGTTACCGCTATAAGATATCTTGCAGTCAGAAACATGTATCTATCTTCTTGTCTAACTCTTGGAGAAGATGGTAAGCATGTTTCCCACAATGTTTTAACTATAAAAATAGTCTCACATGGGTGTCGCTGAGACAAAATCATGTCCTTGTCAAGAAAAGATTTGGGAACGCCTGGTCATCTCTTTCATTTCCTTTTTATTTGGATTTCCAACTAATTTCTCTGACAGTATGGAGGCAGTGTGGTGGTGGTGGTGGTGAGGGGGGGGGGGGTGATCTGATTTAAATTTAAGCAAATTTAAGATGACTGATGGAAAGAATAATCTATTTTGCAAGCCCTCTACATATCTGAAGTTGAGTTCTTTCAATCTGGGGTTTTAGGGCTGATAAAAGTGTCTGGCTGGATTTAATTTGCACAAGTCTGGCTTGTAATTACATTTCACACAGCGGGCCACTGGCTGAATAACAATGTCTCCACTTGTCTGTACCAGGGGGTGAGGAGGTTTTTACTTTAGCCTGTATGGCACGGTACATGTCTGTGTGCACAGGCGTAGCTTTAGGGGGGGTTGCCGGGGACATGCCCCCCTCAATATTGACTAGAGGTCAATTTGTCCCCCTAATGAGCCTTACTGCATTGTATTCCATTATATTTGTGTCATCGGGTACCTGAATGTTGTCTTTTCCTTTACATAAATAAAGACATTTCCATCAATTGAGGCAGAAAAGGCACAAATTGGCACATAAAAATACACCAGAATGCAGGAAATTAAGTGTTTGGTGTGTGTGTGTGTGTGTGTGAGTGTGAGTGTGAGTGTGAGTGTGAGTGTGAGTGTGAGTGTGTGTGTGTGTGTGCGTGCGTGCGTGCGTGCGTGTGTGTGCGTGTGTGTGTGTGTGTGTGTGTGTGTGTGTGTGTGTGTGTGTGTGTGTGTGTGTGTGTGTGTGTGTGTGTGTGTGTGTGTGTGTGTGTGTGTGTGTCAAGTCAACTTTATTTATATAGCACTTTAAAATACAAATCAGTTTGTTCCAAAGTGATTGACAGGAACATGACAAACAAAAACAAAATAATCATAAAAGAAAACAGGCAGAGAACAAACATGTAATTAAATCAAAACAGAAAAGGAAAATAAACAAAAAGGACGATTTGGCTGTCAGACACAATAAAAAAATAATAGGTAAAATGGGTTTTAACGTGTATTTTATTACGGGGAGGATTATTACATATACTGTAACCACATAACCGGGGCAAGAGCAGCCGAAAGACAATCCCCCATAGACGTTAACCTGGACCTCGGGACAGCCATAGGAGACCCTGGTCAGAGGACCTGAGAGACCTAGTGGGAAAGTACAGTATGGGTGAAGAAGACGTTCTTTTTTTTTTTTTTTTTTTTTCATATTTAAAGTTTTTATTTTTTTTCACAAGCAAGACAATACAAACATGACAAGACAAACTCAGAGATTAGATTTGATTAGAATATATTATATTATGGCGGTTAGGTGGCCGAGCGGAGATTGCGTTCGTCACCAACCCCGGAGCTGTGAGCTGGATTCGAACGCTCCGGGGTTGTCACCAGCTTGGCTGGCCGTCTGCACTAATACAATTGGCTGTATTAGAGGGTGGGAGAAGCTGGCGGGGTGGGTCCGGGTCGTTGTAAAACAGCGACTCCTACAGTTCGGTCGGGGCGCCTGCTAAGCGCGGATAGGACTTGAGGGGGATAGTGTGATCCTCCAGCACGCTACGCCCTCTCGATGAGAATCCGCGCTGCCAGGTGAAAAGAAGCGGTGATTGGCTGGACGTGTGTCGGAGGAAGCATGTGGTAGCCTCCACTCTCCCAGATGATCTGACTGTGGGGGGTAAGTGCGCAGCGACCAGGAAGGGACTGGGAATTGGCATACGACTAACATTGGGATGGGAGAAAATCGGAGGAAAATGGAGGGGGGAAAATATCAATAAAAAAATATATATATATATTATATTATATTATATTTATATTATATTAAATTAGATTAGATATGATTCAAATGTATTTACATTTACATTTACATTTAGTCATTTAGCTGACGCTTTTATCCAAAGCGACTTACAAGTTCTGTACGACAAGTCATCAGGAAGGGCACAACTCTATCAGCTGAGTAACAATGTTCATCAAAGTGTTGAGTGCTACAGTGTAGGTTAGTTTATTAGGACAAGAACATGACAGTAAGGTTAGTTAGGGTTAGATATATTTTATTTTATTTATTTATTTTTCAGATAATGGTTGAAGAAGTGCGTCTTTAGTCGACGGCGAGCGTCGCCCGGTGAGAGGGGTGGACGTTGTCTACCCATTTTTCCCCTCAATGGGGGCCTATGTTCGTCGGGGCCAGGTGGTGTCCCACATCATTGGCCTCACCCCCGCCTACGTACAAGTTACGCGGGTGGCGGGTTTGGTCGAAGGTATGAGAGAGGGCGTGCCACGGCTTGATAGGCCGATGGCCGCTCTCCTCTGTCCGGAGGTGGTGTGGGAGCCGTTACGCAAGCCGGTTCCTCAAGGGAAATCGGCGAGGCGGTTGGCTTATTGGAGCGACCAGTCATTCATCTCTGGAACACAATCTCTGGCTGCCGCGTCTAACGTCGCGCAGCTGGCAAGATTCATATCCGGGATATTGACGGGCGGCATGGAGCTGAGTGATGTCCAACATGACCAGCTCACCCAGGTGGCAGGAGCTGTCCTGCATCTGACTCAGCTGCAGGCCATAGCCGCTGGGAAAGTGCGAGCCCTGGCGACTCTAACCCAGCGCCACCTTTGGCTGGAGCAGGCCCGTGTGCCGGAGAAGAAGAGAGGTCCTCTTCTAACGGCCACCCTCTCCGATGCTGGACTGTTCGGGAAGGCCCTGCACTTAATGACCTCGACGTGCAGAGAAATGCAGGAGGAGCGCTCCATGCGTCAACCTCATTTTCCCCCTCCCGACATCGCTGGTGGAGTCAGACGGCTGCCACGTCATCGAGCTTCCTCCGCCGTGACTGCTGCTGCTACCACCGCCACTGCTGGCCCTTCGAAGAAGGCCAGGAGGAGAGAGGGCGCCGCCGCTGCAGCCGGCCCATCTGCGCCTGGAGGAGACGGTAGGGATCGCCGTGACCAGCCGCCGATTGTCTACCGTCCCTCCGGGGCTTCCCGGGGTGGCAAATCCCGAGCGGCTCGAGGCGGCAGGCGCCGCTAGGCCCAGTGATTTTTTCCCCCTGTGGTCCCCTCTGTTAATCCCCTCCCCGGCCTCTCATATAATTTTGTTCGACAATAAAAAGTCCCCTCTAAAGGGGGACTGTATTTTTTGTTAACAAACTGTGTGTTTCTTCACCAAAACATATGATGAGGTGTGAATCTTCACTAGTATACATTGATAGAAGGGTTGCGTTCGTGTTATGAGCTTAAGCAAGGTCTGCAGCCTACACTCGGTTATAGAATGGTTTCTACCTCGGCCTGACACTCCACATGCAGGTAGAGGCTAGTTGTATGGTCTGTTGCTTACACAAGTAATGTTGAGCTACAACACTGTTGTGTTAGTTGGAGTAATGCTCGTATACACATGTTCCACGGCCCAGCCGTTCGCTCTCTCTATCTGTGTTTTTCTATGTACAACATAGGATGCGGGTGTAGGATTCACACACAGACTTGGTTTTGTTGTAAACCCTGTTCACAGTTATCTGTGGGTAGCGTGCATTGTATTAGCTTGCGCTATTTCATTTTACCAAAGGTATCATATGCTACAGTTGTTATTGTGTGCAGGGGGAAGGGTTTGTGAGGGGGTGCCGAATAAACCCCTCCTTCCCTCTTCTGATTGGTCAGGGGGGTTTACTCATCTCCTGTTAGGCCAGTCGGGGCCAAGTCGTTAGGTGACTTGGCAGGGAGGGGGGGGGGGGGGGGGAGGGTTGCCCTGACTCTGCTCCTATTAAAAACAGGCGTTGAGTGTTGGGTTTCCCCCCGTCATGGCATACGTCACTACGCACGTTGCTATGACGATGGCTTCCGTGAGTTGGATCTTTACGTACAATCTGTTGTGTCAAAGTGTCGGGATAGAGCGTAGGACTTACGGGTCCACTACACTCGATTTTATGTGTAACTTGAGTCAGTTGGTCACATGACTCGTAGTTACCATGGCTTTTTCATTCTACGACTCACGTGGGAAGGCTCTCTGGGGAATTTCAGTCTGAAGTCCTCTGTGATAGGGGTGACTGGATGTAAAAATGTAAACAGTTTTACCCTCGGCTGTGTAAAATGGGATTCATGTCTGTTGGTGCTTCTTTTTAATAAAAAGAGTTGGAGTATAGGAAGCGCCACACCCCTCTTGTCGTTTCCCCTGGGCGCCTTGGGGATTCACTGAAAGGTCTAAATAGCCTGTTCATTGATGTGGTTGTGTCCCGACGCGCGCTTAATGCTAGCTCGGGGTGTTCTGTTAAGGATCATGCGGGTAGCTAGTACGCCTTGGTTGCTTGTGGTTAAAACAGCGTTTTTATAAAGCAACTGGGATGGAGGTTTTTTCCTCTTCCGACAACCTGTTATTGGTTCTCGACGGATTCTCGTTCATATCTGGGGGATGATAACGGAATGGATCTGAACATATGTAGAGGGGCACGCCCTTGGGGTGGGCCACCGAGCGCGGTTCACACCGGCCCGTCTGGGTGGCGCCCTCTTTTCATGTTTTAGATCAACACGCATATCTGCCCCTTCTCCTGGAGTAGGCATGTCGGCGTGGTTAGGGCACGGGACTGGTTCTGGTCATGCTGGTCCAGGTCAGTTAACCCGTTTGTCCGCCGGGGATGCAGATCTGCTGTTCTGGTACCCTGAGGGACTTGGGCTTTTTTCCAGGGGGGAAAAAGGCCGGGTCGGCCCGGGGCGTCACAAGGTTAGGCGTTATAGAGACCCTTGTTGGGTACTTTGTACCTGGCACTATCATAAGGGGCTGGTTCTCTTTTCCGCACCTCTCTCACGCATGGCGGAGAGGGGGCTGTTGGGGTGGTCTTCTGGACCTCCTCTGGTAACCCTGTGTGCTTCCCGGGCCGCCGGGCCCGGTCCGAAGTAAAGTTCCGTTGATACCGTAGACCTGGGATAACCCTTTTTTCTTGAGGGGTTATAGGAACAACCACTGCATCTGGTAACGACAGGGTGGTTGGTTCCCTGGTGTGTTGGAGCAGAGTCAACTCCCGGGTTACCCGGTTGAGTGTGCTCCTGCACGTTTATGACGTCTGCCAATCGTGTCAGCCTTCTCTGCCTCGACCCCTCTGGGTGGGTTTTTTTTAATGGAGGCTTCGTCATGGTGGTCAACAACGCCAGCGTCCGCCCCTTCCGCCGGCAGGGCTGTTTTCCAGCTGACTCCTTTGGCGCCTGTCTCGTCCGCAGTGCTCCAGGCTCGGGTTACAGCCTGTTGCCTGGTTTCCCCGGTACGCTGCCTGCTTCCGTTGGTTAACCTTTTGAGTGCTTACGGCCATGCTGACTGCCTGTTCTACAGGGTCAGTATGATGGGCGGTGTGCTATTGGGGGGTAAGGGCCCGCTCTTGGAGGGGCCTTATCCGAATACGCTGGCGATGTGGGGGGCGGTGTCACTAAGTGACCACCTGGTGGGGTCTTGATGCCTGGCGTCATTGACCTCTCCGGGCCCCCTTTTTCCAGGGGATCCAGTCCCTTCAGTGGGTCTGGGTCTTCCTTCGCGCTCCGCTGCTACGGCCTTGCCACAGGGTTGGGTTTGCTCTTGACCCCGTGATTTTGGGGGCAGTAACGTGGTTGTTCCCTCGTTCGTTCCCCGGTGGCATGCGGGTTGTGCGTGTGTGTAGTCATGGGGTCAAGCCACGGTCTGCTCACCCTGTGAGTTGGGTTGCTTGAGTGCCTCTTCGCACGGTTGGATCCGTCGCCCTCCCGTGAACCTCCAATAGGGGGGGTATCCTCCATTAGGGAGGGTCGGGGGGACTCGGTCCTCCCCGGTCTGATGGTTGTGGGGGGCCTCAGCGGGGTACATTGGTCGGGCTATGGCTCCCGCTCAGCCCCTGTTGCAGAACAGGTGCTGAGCAAGCCATTAACGACATAGAACGAAGGGTTATGTATATAACCCAGTTCTATGAGTTAAATGGTGCGCTCAGCACCTGGACGCCGCTGCGGCCCTTGATCTCGCCTTGTGGTGAAAGTTTGGGAATGAGGCGAGTAGGTGGCCACACACCTGCTTATGAAGGTAAGCGGAAGGGGGTGTGGTCAGACGGATGTTGGGATGTAAAGGTACATGGTGGAATTTTTTATTCAGTGCTCGTGCACGAAGTGAAGTACAGTGCAGAACAGGTGCTGAGCGCACCATTTAACTCATAGAACTGGGTTATATACATAACCCTTCGTTGTTCAGCGCTCAGATAGAGCAGAACGTTAAGTGATTAAAAAAATTTGCCTGCAGTGACAGGTGCAAAAAACACACATACACGTGCATACACAGCGACAGGTGCCTGGAGAGATGGAGAGACACAGCAACCAGCTCAAACAAAGTGGCTCAAACGTTGTGCAAGTTAACAAACAACAGAGGAGGAGTTACAATGCCAATCTTATAAAAACACGATTTGGTATTTTTCCAATAAGTATTTTTCCAAAAATGTGTCATTTTATAATCAGGGTTGTCTTATATTGGAACCAATACAGTGGGTATAAAATGTGAAACAGGTATAAATATACTATGGTAGTAGCCATGCTGGCCAATGGTATAATTATAGTAAGTATGGGATATATACAGATATAGATATAATATATACATGTATGTATACAGGTATGTGAACAGGGATATATGCAGATATATGTAGGTTGAGGTAGGTAGTTATGATTACAGTGCAGGGCAGTTGTAGACAGTGAATACAGTGGAGATGGCGAATATACAGCGGGCAAGATTATAAAGCTTTGTAAACAAACAATAGGATTTAATAATGTATTTTATAGATGGTTTGTGGTCCACGTCAGACTCAAGGAGGCAAAAAGTAACATAATCCTGGTCAGAACAACGGGGCAGACTACAATATATTAGCCAATATGTGTTAGCCATGCTAGTGATCTAAAAACAATCAATCCATGCCAAAGCTATGTAAAAGGTGAAAGACTCACAGCCATGTATAACTTTAAGTCAGGGGAGTGCCATGGTTTCTCCATAGAGCTCCATTATACTTTTAGTCAGGGGAGTGCCATGGTTTCTCCATAGAGCTCCATTATACTTTTAGTCAGGGGAGTGCCATGGTTTCTCCATAGAGCTCCATTATACTTTTAGTCAGGGGAGTGCCATGGTTTCTCCATAGAGCTCCATTATACTTTTAGTCAGGGGAGTGCCATGGTTTCTCCATAGAGCTCCATTATACTTTTAGTCAGGGGAGTGCCATGGTTTCTCCATAGAGCTCCATTATACTTTTAGTCAGGGGAGTGCCATGGTTTCTCCATAGAGCTCCATTATACTTTTAGTCAGGGGAGTGCCATGGTTTCTCCATAGAGCTCCATTGTACTTTTCGTCAGGGGAGTGCCATGGTTTCTCCATAGAGCTCCATTATACTTTTAGTCAGGGGAGTGCCATGGTTTCTCCATAGAGCTCCGTTGTACTGTTTTAGCACAGCAGCTCAGACAGGTAGGGGGGGAACTCAGTCACGTGATTCAACAGGTACTGCTGATTGGCTCGAACACAGTATGTTTATAAAGAAGAAACTTGTTTATAGCTAATAGGAGTCAGTGAAGCGATGTGAGGACAGGGGTTATGTGGTCCCACTTTTTCAATCTAGTCAGGAGTCTAGACGCAGAGTGTTGGGCAGGCTGGAGAGTGGAGAGAGAAGCTTGGCTGACCAGTGACTTACAGTAATCAAGAAGACAGGAAAATACGAAAGCGTGAATGTCTTTCTAAAGGTCTTTGAGATAAACTCTGATCTCTGAACTCCATTGCCTATACATAGGCTCTGTTACCCAGACTATACAAACTCTGAACTCTGTTATCTACTGCCTACACTGTAATTATAACTACCTACCTCCACCTACAGTCTACCCATATAACTCTGTATGATAACATGTACAATTATACTGTGTATATATATTTATATTTACCATATTTATCTACACCTGTCTGAATATACCTGCATATATTCCTGTTTCAAGTTTCAAGTTTCTTTAATAGTTGTCATACAGAAGTACAGAATACTTTTATACAAAATGCTTCTTACTGTTACGCTCCAGAGACTGTGCAAGACAAGATAAGTATGAAATAAAATAACATAGTATAGCATGTAAATTAGAAGTAAAAAAAATGAGGTCACAGTGTTCAGTATAGATATATGTACAATGTTCGATGCAGAATAGACGTAACTGAGTTACCATATAATATACAATACTATGCAGTGTACTAATATACAATACTATATAGTGCAAGGCAGAAATGGGATGAGGTGCAATTTAGGTACAATTTACAGTAGGTGTAACTGAGGGGTACAATTCCCTGACTGTATTAATCAAGTATTGGTATCATTAAACCACTACCGTCTTATGTACATTACTGGCCATACTGTACACAAGTATATGATGAGAACTTCTCCACAATAAAACGGTTTCCACACAAATACTCGTTTAGAATATTTATTACAGCAAAGGATATTATAACAATACTTTAATTGCGCTTATAAGGCAAATAGAATGTGCATAGGCAAATCAATAATGAATGTTAGGAATTATCTAGGGAATAAAGGTAGGGGGGTGTACTACCGGTTGTAAGCCAGCAGGGGGAGGCAATGCTCTATACAAAGTCAATGGGTCCACGGAGGCGATCTTACTCCCTGGAGCAGCGGATGAAAACGGCAGCTGTGATCCCAGGGTGCGCGCCGCACAGGTGAAGCCGTGGAGTCTCTGCTCCGACAGAGACGGGCTCGAGTGATGTCCTCACGGGCATGTGTAGATCCCACAGCAGTGGGTGTAGACGGTTCTCTGCTCCAGCAGCTTGGTGAAGAATGAAGAATAATAATCCTGCCGGAAAGTGGCTCTGCAATCACCGGTGTAAATCCTCCGGTTGATCCGTGGTTCACAGTTGAACTTGACGTTACTATCCTTATTAGCACGCGGCAATAAGTGCTCTATGTAGACGCACAATTACTCACTTCACGTGGTCTTTGACTCGTAATGAAGGCTTACTAATAAATAGCGAACGATACGTTGAACAAACGTAGTAGGATAACACGACTCTATTTGGGGCAATACGAGCCCTACTCTGCCACACGTTGCATAATGGGGAGAGACGTCACTTGGGTAACTGAACAAGACTGAACTCCAACTCGAACTGAAAAAGCGAACTGAAAAGGAAGTTCTGTATTCGCCGCGCCATATTTATATGTACGGGGGATAATCAAGTGCCAGCCTGCTCACTGTCTCGTAGCCTTGGGCAGAAGCGGGCATGCACAGACATGTCGTGTCGGTAGCTTTCAAGTCGGCTCTAGGGGGTAAGTCACTGGCGCCTGGTGGCACGCCATCCAATAGGAGAATGAAATATTATGGGCTATAGTAACTACTAGGTTAAAGGGACATTCCGTGTATATGTACAAAGAATACACAAGGGATATCAAACGATATACAAATACTATTCAATATATATCCATAAATAAATATATATATTCGGTTTAATCTGACCCTTTGTAACAGTAGGTGTACGAGTTGTAGTGCAAATCCTTTATCAATAAATATAAAGTGTGTTTGTGTGATCTAAAGTGTAGAGAGTGGGTGCTGCAGTGTGTTGTTTGTTTAAGTGAGTGTGTGCGTGTGGGTGTGTGTGCTGTGTGCATTTGATGGTTGTTGCATAGTGTTTATTGTTCGTTTAGCAGCCTGATGGCCTGGGGATAGAAGCTTCTTCTGAGTCTTTCTGTGCTCGCCTTAAGACTCCGGTATCGCTTGCCTGACCGCAGCAGTTCAAAGAGGCAGTTGTTCGGGTGGCTCGAGTCCTTAATAATTCTCTTAGCCTTCCCCCTGCACCGCTTGTTGTAAATGTTCTGGAGGGTGGGAAGCCCCCCTCCAATTGTGCGTTCGGCTGAACGTGTCACTCTTTGTAGTCTGCTACGCTACGGTCTTGTGCAGTGCTATTCCCAAACCAGGAGGTGATGTTGCCAGTCAGGATGCTCTCTATTGTACATGAGTAGAAGTTCCTAAGGATCTTCTGACTGACTTGGAACTTCCTTAGGCGCCTGAGGAAGTAGAGGCGTTGTCATGCCTTCTTCACAACACTGTCAATGTGTGTGGTCCATGTCAAGTCCTCGGATATGTGGGCTCCGAGGTACTTGAAACTGTTCACTCTCTCAACCGGTGCCCCGTCGATGCTGAGGGGGCTGTAGTCCTTGACCCCCGACCTCCTGAAGTCCACAATCATCTCTTTTGTTTTGCTGACGTTCAGGGAGAGGCAGTTCTCCTGACACCACTGTGACAGATTCTCTACCTCTTCCAGGTAGGCCCTCTCGTCGTTGGCAGAGATCAGGCCCACCACTACTGTGTCATCAGCAAATTTGATGATTGTGTTGTTGTTCCGCTGTGCCACGCAGTCATGTGTGTACAGGGAGTAGAGGAGGGGGCTCAGAACACAGCCCTGGGGGGCCCCTCTGTTGAGCGTCATGGATGAGGAGGTGCAGTTGCATACCTATATACTATATATCTATATATCCCAATGAGGATGAGTAAAGAGCCCTGGTGGAGAGCTTTGTGGGGTGGAGCGACAGCAACCACTTCCAACTCAACATCAGCGAGACCAAGGAGCTGGTGGTGGACTTCCGGAGGGGCAAAAAGAGGCCCCCCCGACTCCCATCACCATCCGAGGGGATGAGGTGGAGATGGTGGAGACATACAGTATAAGTTCCTTGGCTACCACCTCGGCCAGTCCTTTGTACCAGCGGCCATCAGGCTCAGTGGGCAGGGACCACTGCCAGCAGCCTGGAGAACTACCGGCAGCAGAACTCGAGAACTACTAGACATTTTGGATCACTGAGTGTGTCTGACTCCCACCTAAACTGCACGGACTACAATGCATAACGAATTACGTATATCACGGCAGTTAGGGTTCCTTATGTACAGTATACTGCATCTGTGTATACTGTATACTTTATTTACTCATAGTATATATTTAGATTTATTGTAACCATATTGTAATGTATAATATAACTGATAGGGCATACAGACCCTCATCTGCACCTTTTGATCACACTGCCTACTTGCTCAGATGCATTCAGAGTTAACTATATTTTACACTGCCTATTTTTACTTTTCTACTGTTTTCTACAATTGTATTGCCTGTATCTATGTCTTCTACTATTACCATGCCCATGCCCATACCTGTATCCCCCCCCCCCCATGCTGCTATGATGCCTGAATTTCCCCAAGGGGATCAATAAAGGAATATCTTATCTTATAATCATACCACTGGTGGCTTACTACCATAGTGTATGTATACCTGTATCATTGTACATAATAATACTGTAACACTGTATACACCAGATGAGCATTATTACTCAGTAGTACTATTTTATATATATTCCAATTTAATTACTTGTACATTGTATATTGCTATTGCACTTAACTCTTACATTTGCACTCTGATTAGATGCCAACTTCTTTATATATATATATTATTTTTTTAATATATATATATATATATATATATATATATATATATATATATATATATATAGCACCTCATCTTTCTAAACGCTACTCACCAACAGAAACAGCAATAAAACAAGACTCTGTTGTGGAAGACAGGCAACCATGGCAACCCACCTCGGTAACCGATTGTTTTTTTTCTATTCCACAATACATATTAATAGATACATATTTAATATTCCATAATACATACACACATTTACATACATCTAATTAGCATTATTGCTCAGTAGTATTCTGTATATATTTTATATCCAGCTTAATCACCTGTACATTGTATATTACTATTGTGCTTTACTGTTACATTTGCACTCTGGTTGGATGCCAAACTTATTTTTGTTGTACTGGCTACTTGTGCTGTATAATGACAATAAATTACAATCTAATCTAATCTAATCTCATTTCTAATATACAATATTTGAGAAAAAAAATTTAAAAAAAATTAACTAAAAGATTGCTTGGCAACAAACACAAGAACACTGCATCCAAACAAAAAACCCAAACATAATCTGCTGGTGTATTTATAGCAGCACAAGTGGTCTCCATGACCATGTGTCACTTCTGGATTGACTAGGATTTCTCTGCAACTCTTTTTTTATTCCCCCAACCAACTGACTAATTTCCTAACTAACTAACTAACTGAACCAGATATCTATTCCCGGTTCACTAGATCGGCTGGAACTGTTTTTCTCTCTGGACCAGAGAGGCGGCGGGATATAGGTTGTCAAGGTTGGGTGAAATCTAGCATGGGGTATTAGTGCCCTCTGGCGGTCGTTCTTGCATACTGTCACATACTGGAGTTATGGGTAGTTTGCTAACTGAAACAAGACAAAAAGTACTATACTGCCACCTGCTGGCCATTGTGGACATGGCATTTTGAATGTATGAATGCCGCTGTCCATATGAAGGCTCGGGAGTGAATGATGAATGAATGAATTTGAATGAATGAATTTTTATTCACACACACACACGATACATTTTACATGCGAGTATCCTCATGTGATAACATGTCGCAAATTGTGTGCATGTGCCAGGTCTCCCAAGAAGCTATTTAAAGCTTTTGGAGGGAGCCTGAACACAGATACAAACAGAATATGAACAAACAAAACAATAACAAAATAAACAAAAACAAACAAACAAAAACAAAACAAAAAACTACAACGTGGGTAGGTTTACACACCTACCTACTAACTGACATATAACAGAGATACATAATGAATGTTATTAAATAGGGTATAGAGAGACAGATTGGTTAGGGAAAAGGTTTAGTGTTCTATTATGGTTCAGACAGCTCGTTTGGCTGCAGTGTCTGACCTTTGCTTGGTGGGTGTGTGTATCTTGTCTCCGGGAGTTAGCTATGGCAACATTTCAAATACAAAGGTTAATAGGAGGGATTAGATGCACTGAGAGAAGGTTAAGGGTGTTCTTCTCACACACAAACACATAGAAATAAAAATGCATGGCTTGTTAGGGGTACATTTCAAAATAAAAGATGACATTTTGGAGAAATGTCTGAATCTGTAAGTTATATCAATGGTGAGTTGTGATATCAAGCATAATTGGATCTTTTGAGGCGTTGCATATATCTGTCTATGTAGCATTAGTCTTGCATAGCCATACCTCTCTCCACACTACGTTAGCCCTGTGACAGCACGGGAGAGACGTCTGACTGAGCCTATTATCATTCCGCTATAGGGGGGGGAAATCATATATATATAAAGACTAGATGGCGCAAGGCGGAGTCTCCCGTGTAGTTCACCGGTGGCCATCTTGCTACAGTTAACTATGTATGTATTATGGTAGCTGCTTTAACTCATTGGCTGCCACGCTGTTTCCGGGATACGGCAATGCGCTGCCACGCTTTAAATGAATGGAGTCCGTCACCTTGTTTGCAGGGCTATAACTATATTTTATATTATAGCTATGGATCCAATACTATGGCCCATTTGACATTGAGTATCTATCGTTCAATATCTCAAAAAGAAAAAAAAATTCCATCCATATGTAACCGGTGTGATCTCGCTCTGCATTGTGTTTCGATTCGACCCCTGTTAAGGGATCGCCCTGAGTGGGAGTTGAACCCCGGTCTCCCACGCCGCGGGCGCCATCACAGACCACTGTACCAAGAGGTGAATTCACTTCTTGCTAATGGGTCTGGATGCCTCTGGGGAGTGAGTTTACTTGCAGTACCGCTTAACATCCACAGCCACTTCACTATACAAGTCCATCGTGACATTCCCGTTTTATACCGTGGTGAATATAAGTATGGTTTTAGAGCGGTCTATGGTAATTCCTGGGAGGCTAGTAATAGCCTGCAACATGTATTATACTAAATCCATTGGCATTTCGTCCCAACACACGCTACAATAAAAAAATCAAACGCATATGATAGGTATTATGTTCCATCATGAATGCATGAAAGGGGAGGGGGGTCGTTTCTGATTAATTGATTGTCAATAGCGGCATTCGTTATTACAACAACATACGCTGATCAGGGCGATGGCTATGAAAACAAGGCACAATCAAGCTGAAATTTGATGTTAAATTGCTCTTACCTGTGGCCGGTGGGATTCCAAAAAGAATAATCCAATTGTTTGATGGCCATCTGGTAGATGTCCATTTGGCCCACGACATAACCCACCACATCATAATGAATCAGGGGTCCCGAAAACGATTCAATGTGATCGGGTGAAGCCCTAGGTTCAGGTTAGTAGAAAAGAGCCCCCGGAGGCATTTCATCAATGCACAGCCCTATACACAAGGTTTCAAATGGTGCTCGATACCGCCGCCTGGTAGGATGCAGCCGGTATTGCACTTTAGCGATCGCAGACTCAGCCCCATGATAACACCAGGCTCCCTGGATGGATAATGAATGGAAATATCAAATAAAAGAAATAACGATCAAATAACGAGTATACTCGTTGTTGGCGTTTTAACGATTGGCGCCCAATAACGAGTTTAATCGCTGTTGGCAGTGAATGAGTTACGGTGAGTGATCTGCACAAACAAAAAATCTTGCTGAAATCTTGACAGATTTACAGACAGTTTGGTTTATTACAAAACTTTATTAACGTGGCTATGATTCTTGTGTAGCAGGGTGGATTATCCCTGCTTTATGGGAGTGGTTGTACACGGCCACCTGGTAGCGAGAACGCAGCAGAGCTGAGTCCAGCTGGGTCCCCGACTGTAGGCCAGGAATGTTGAAGTGGAGGTCGAGCAGCAGGAGTGGATGGGGCCTAGGATTCACTGACCTAGGAATGGTACGCTGGTCCTTCTTGCCCTCCAGGGCGGGCAGCAGTAGCTCCCCACACACCCACACTTCCCCCAATACTTCCTGAGCCCTCCCACACCCGATGGCAGTAAGATGGATGATATATTCGCTCCCCAAAGCAGTACCCTTCCTTAATGATGGGTGGAGACCTTTCACTATGAACTATAGGCAGGGGGTAGGGGAAAGGGTTAAACAATAATGAGAATTACCCGGAGAGAAAAGGGTTAGACAGAATGCACATTAAAAACACACACAGTGCTCCCATTTACGTCTCCTTTACTGAAGGCTTATGCATGTTACACGTTATCGCATACCTATCAAGGCTACTTCCACACTGGGCACCTAGTGCTCTCACTCTATATTACAGACACAGTAAGAACCTCTTCCCTTTAAGGGTTATCTACTGCGCCGCTTCGCTGTAGGTGGAGAACAGGGTAAGGAGTAAAGGAATTCAATGGCAATTTTTATAAAGAACCACACGTTATTATTGTTATGGTTTGTAAACAACCCCAACAGCACGACACAGACAGGTAGTTCAGAGTTAGCCAAAAACGATGGGCGTATTTATTTCACAAACAGAAATTAGCAAAAATTACGTAAATGCATTCGGGGGGAATGTCCCTTAGCAGAGTAGGGCTCTGCGGCTCTAAGGCTCTGCGGCTCTGCCCAGAGCAGAGTTGGCTCTGTGGCTCTGTGGCTCTGCAGCTTATTGATAATCCACTCGTGGAGAAAAAGAAAACGGAGAATGTCATTAATAGAAACGTAGGGATTACGAGGCAGTCCAGTAACAAGGCAGAGTCCAGTACCAAAACAAAGCGACAATTCTTCAGTGTTAAGGAACACACAAAAAACAGATGAAGGTATTGAGTCCAGGAATAAAAATGAGGATATCAAAGCATAAAAAAATAGACTTCCAAAAACTCACCAAGGGCAAAGTGTAAATACGAGGCACGGGTCCATGGAGGCAGAGAGAGGTAACAGCGGCAACTTCCAAGGGCGTACTGGAGAAACACACAAGAGGAACAAGCAGTAGCTGGTGGTGACCAAAACGACCCAACACTGAATGTTCAGCAAACCGTGTATAAGAGGGCTCCCGTCGAGCTGATTGGAACTCCTCTCAGGTGCGTGATGGTAATTGGCACCTGGAAGCGCGCAGTACTGGGCCAGCCCTCACAATTATTACACTCAAAAGAAATTGACAGTGGGCCCACATTAGCAAATAAAAGTCCTATCTAAAGCCGGCTTTTCCCCAAAACAATAAATTGTCGGGCGCCCCTAGACACTGCTGCCAGCGTTAGTTCAAAGCACCGTTTATCTTCGCCCTTAGAGAGCCTGCGCCACACAGTGGAAATGTCTACCGATAAAGTTTCAGCACTCGAAGCGCCGCTGTACTTATCCAAAATGGCGGGCCTGCTCTCACCACCAACCGTCCGTGTGGTAAGATGGCCGTCGGGAGATCCCGCGATAACAGGCAGCGGGGCGGGGTAGACGCTGGGCAGGTGACTGCTGGGGTAACGGCTTGGAGGGGCTGGAGGAGCGGGCAGTGTAGTGACGTCCGCTGCTGGGCTGAAGGGGTGGGCCGACACGCGGGCTAAACTGTGGTGCTAGCCTATAACTGAAGCTAAGCTGTGGGTCGTGGTGAACCCCCTGTCATGACACCTATACACAGCTAACGCAAGGTGGACAATATCTACCACCTGGTCTTCGGCAGTCGCTCGTCTGCTGGTTCATTCACAATGTCTCTTTCGCATTAACCAAGCGCTAAGCTATCGCATACTTCTATAATAACCCGCTTTGTAACTGAGTTTCTCTCGCGTGCTGAATCTCCGGAGCTCCAGCTCCGTGCGTCCTCCTCCCTCTGTGGAAAACAATGAAGAGGAAGCCCCTCCCTCGGCACCGCTCTCTGAACCCATCCTTCTTAACCTGTGTCTCCCTGCCCAACGTGACCACCAGCGCCCCTGGCGGCACCTGTATCCTGTCCCACTATGAAGTGTCAATGTTAGGATAGGGAGAATCAAAGAGATCAGCAAGTTAAGTGTCAATGTTAGGATAGGGATGATCAAGATCGGTTAGCCGGTTACACAACGTCCTCGCGAACACAGGGGATGCAAAGAGTTAGCGTTAGACACATTGAATAATAGTCAGTCATTTTCAGGTGTCTACATTTGCTTGGAAGAATTTATTTAAAATGTATTTGAATTTTCATATGAAAGTCCATTATAAGTATGCAGTATGATAACTACATCTCTGACATTTGTAACAAACCAAACGGTTATTTCAATAGTACATGCATCATAGACATTCATGTTATGAGTGGGCATGCTACCCTGTAGCAAGATGGCCGCCATGTGGCAACGTCGGTCTCCGTTGGCCAGCAGCGCGGGTGAGTCATCTAGTCTTTATATCTATGGAAAAAATGCTCTGGCTCTTTTTTTTTGTTTTGTTTTTTAAACCAATCACAATCATCCTGGGCGGCGCTAAGACCAGGATGCAGCAACGGTGTCCTTGCAAAATAGTGTTGCAGATAGTGAGTGGAGTGTTATGGTTTGTAAACAACCCCAACAGCACGACACAGACAGGTAGTTCAGAGTTAGCCAAAAACTAAGGGCGTATTTATTTACAAACAGAAAGAGCGAAAAAACAACATAAAGCATTCAGGGGGAATGTCCTTGAGCAGAGTAGGCTCTGCGGCTCGGCCCAGAGCAGAGTTGGCTCTGTGGCGCTGCAGCCTCTGGCTCTGCGGCTCTGCAGCTTACTGTCTATCCACTCGGAGAGGAACAGAGAAACGTCAATAACCGAACGCAGGGATTACGAGGCAGTCCAGTAATAAAGCTGAATCCAGAAATAACAAAGGCAATACCTCTTCAGTGTTAACGAAACACAAAAAACAGAAAGGTCTTGAGTCCAGGAAAAACGAGGAAAAACAGAGCATCAAAAATATACTTCCAAACTCACCAAGGGGCAAAGTGAGATACGGGGCGCGGGTCCAGTGAGATACGGGGCGCGGGTCCACGGGAGCAGAGAAGAGCAACAGCGGCGAACTCCAAGGCGTACTGGAGAAACAAATGGAGAACAACACGGGAGGAACAAGCTGCAGGCGGAGGTAAGCAAAACGACCCGACAATAAACCTTCAGAAACCCCGAGTATATAAGGGCTCCCTTCGAGCTGATTCGAAACTCCCTTCAGGTGTGTGGAGGTAATTGGTACCTGGAAGCGTGTGGTAATGGACCAATCCTCACATGGAGGAGAATTCACACTGAAATAGTCGGCCAATGGCATGTTTATACCCACAGTCTATATCCTGTTATCCAGACTAAAGTTGCATTGGGCATACAGACCCTCATCTGCACCTTTGTTTATTTTTCTCATATTTCTATATTCATATAAAATTGTATTGCCTATGAATGAATGAATGAATGAATGAATGAATGAATGAATGAATGAATGAATGAATGAATGAATGAATGAATGAATGAATGAATGAATGACGTTTATTACTAGCCATTTAGTATGTACAAAAACACAACAAGACACAAATTACAAGTTGGCCGAAAAGGTTAGGGCTGAAGCTACAAGCTTGTAAATGCCCTAACCCAGTGCATCATCTTACATTTATCGTTGATCTTCGTTATCAACCAAAACAACAAAAAATAATAATTATTAACAACAATCAGCAATCAAAAAATTTAACAATTGATCTAATCAATTTTATTCGAAACACATGGTTAACCATCCACGGCATACTTCTCAAGAATAAGTTGTTTGTACTTCCTTTTGAAATGAGCAGTAGGCTATTTTTACTTTCTTTTAACTTCTCTGGTAGACGATTCCACAACTTCACCCCACAGACAGATATGCACATGCTTTTTATAGTGGTGTGTACAGTCGGCTGTTTTAAGTTAAATCTCCCTCTTAAGTTATATCCCCCTTCTCTATCTAGTAAAATCTTTTGGATGTTGCCTGGTAGTAGATTAAGTCTTGCTTTTTACACCATTTGTGCCAACCCCTTGGATCAAATCTGAGGTCACAAGTCTCGGGGTTATCATAGATTCAGAACTGAACTTCAATTCTCATATTAACAATGTGACCAAAACATCGTTCTTCCATCTCAGAAATATAGCAAAAGTATGACCATTTATTAATCAAAACGATGCTGAGAAGCTAATTCATGCATTCATTAGGTTAGACTACTGTAATGCACTTTTCACAGGTCTCCCTAAGAAAACCACAAAGAGGCTTCAGCTAATCCAAAACTCTGCAGCCTGACTGCTAACTAGAACCAAAAGGAGAGAGCACATTAGTCCAGTCTTAGCTGCTCTACACTGGCTTCCTGTAACATTTAGAATTGACTTCAAGGTCCTTCTCCTTACATACAAAGCTCTAAATAGACAGGGGCCTAGCTACATCCAAGCCCAGATTAAGAATTCAGAGGCCTCTGGGCCAGACTCTTGTGGAGGCCCCCCCACACACACACATGCACGCACGCACGCACAGTGGCGTTTTTATATGTAAAACATTGGTGGGGCAGCCACCAACCAAGGCTACATACCAGGCAAACTACAACAACAAAAAAAGCTACAAAATTACAGTAATCCTGCTACTGATGTGTTTTTAACTGTTATGGTTTGTAAACAACCCCAACAGCACGACACAGACAGGTAGTTCAGAGTTAGCCAAAAACTATGGGCGTATTTATTTACAAACAGAAACAAGCAAAAAACAACGTAAAAGCATTCAGGGGGAATGTCCTTCAGCAGAGTAGGGCTCTGCGGCTCTGCACAGAGCAGAGTTGGCTCTGTGGCTCTGCGGCTCTGCAGCTTATTGAATATCCACTCGGGGAGGAACAGAAAAATGGAGAATGTCATTAATAGAACGTAGGGATTACGAGGCAGTCCAGTAAAAAAGCAGAGTCCAGTACCAAAACAAAGTGACACTTTTTCAGTGTTTAAGGAACACACAAAAAACAGAATGAAGGTCTTGAGTACGGGAAAAAAGAGCATCAAAAGATAGACTTCCAAAAACTCACCAAGGCAAAGTGTAATACGAGGCACGGGTCCACGGAGGCAGAGAGAGGTAACAACGGCGACTTCCAAGGGCGTACTGGAGAAACAACACAAGAGGAACAAGCAATAGCTGGTGGTGAGCAAAACGACCCTACACTGAATGTACAGAAACCTGTGTATAAAAGGGCTCCCCTCGAGCTGATTGGAAACTCCTTTCAGGTGCGTGATGGTAATTGGTACCTGGAAGCGTGCAGTACTGGGCCAGCCCTCACAGTACCCCCCCCTCCACGGGAGCCACCCGGCAACCTGCCAGGCCTTGGCTTCTCCGGATGGGAACGATGGAAGTCGGTGATCAGGGCGGGGTCCATGATGAGCTGGCGGGAGACCCAGCTCCGTTTCTCAGGACCGTATCCCTCCCAGTCCACCAGATACTGGAACCCCCGTCCTCGGCGTCGGATGTCCATGAGCTGGCGGACCTTCCACTGGGGGTGTCCATCCACCAACCTCGGGAGGAGGCGGATCTGGGGCAGGAGGCATCAGGGACTGAGAGAGACACGCTTCACTCGGGACACATGAAATACAGGATGAATGCGCATGGATGCTGGAAGCTTGAGACTCACCGCCATGGGACTGAGCACCTTCCGGATCTCGAAAGGGCCGACGAACCGGGGGTTAAGCTTCTTGGCGGTGGATTGAAGCGGGAGATCCTTGGAGGACAACCAAACCCTCTGCCCAGGTTGGTAAGCCCGCGCAGGGATCCGATGCCCGGAGCAGCGCAGTCCTGGTGATCTCCCAGACACGACGACACCGGTCGAGATGAACCTGCACGGAGGGAACTGCCACCTCCGACTCCTGTGCAGAGAAAAGATGGGGTTGGTAGCCCAGAGATACCTCGAACGGCGAGAGGCCGGTGACGGAGCTGACCAGGGAGTTGATGGCGTACTCGACCCAGGGGAGGAACCAGCTCCAGGAAGCAGGCCTCTTGGCGGCAACACACCGGAGAGCAGACTCCACGCTCTGGTTCATTCTCTCAGTCTGCCCGTTAGTCTGTGGATGGTAACGAGACGAAAGACTAACAGTGGCCCCCAATCCCTTACAAGAGGCTCGCCATACCTGGGAAGTGAACTGGGAGACGACGTCCTGGGGAAAACCATGGAGGCGGAACACGTGGCTCGTCAGGAGGTCCGCTGTCTCGGAAGCTGATGGAAGCTTGGGAAGGGCCACGAGGTGAACCCCCTTGCTGAAACGATCCACCACTGTCAGAAGGACTGTGTTTACCTGGAAAGGTGGAAAGCCAGTGACGAAGTCCAATGCCACATGGGACCAATGGCGGCTCGGGATGGGAAGTGGCTGTAGTAGACAGGAGGGTGCCTGGTGAGAGGCCTTGCCTCGGGCGCAGACCGTGCAGGCCAGTACGAACTCCCTGACGTCGTTCCTCATGGTGGGCCACCAGAACCGACGAGCCAGAAAGGAGAAGGTGCGGTGGACGCCGGGGTGGCAGGCAAACCGGCTGGTATGGCCCCATTGGAGAACCCGGGACCGGACTGAGTCAGGGACGAAGAGGCGACGATAAGGTATGTGGCTTGGAGCGGGATGGAAACGTAAGGCACGCTTGACCACGGTCTCGATGCCCCAGGTGACCACTCCCACCACCCTGACCTCAGGCAGGATGGGAATCGGATCCTCAGTGGTTGGATCCCCCTTGGAGTGTAACCGGGACAGAGAGTCGGCCTTCGTGTTGCGGGACCCAGGGCGAAAGGTCAAAGAGAAGTCGAACCGACTGAGGAAGCTGGCCCACCTTGCTTGCCGGCTGTTGAGGCGCTTGGATGCACGGATGTACGTCAAGTTCTTATGGTCTGTCCAAATGGTGAACGCCCCCTCCAGCCAATGACGCCACTCCTCCAAGGCAGCCACCACTGCCAGCAGCTCCCGATTTCCAATGTCATAGTTCCTCTCAGCAGGAAGGAAACGACGAGAGTAGAAGGCGCACCGATGGACCTTCTGGTCCGTCGCCGACCGCTGAGACAGGATAGCCCCTAGTCCAGTATCCGAGGCGTCCACCTCCACAATGAACTGCTTCTTGGGGTCTGGGTGGAGCAAGACCGGGGCGGTGGTGAATCTGTTCTTGAGGGAACGGAACGCAGCGCAGGCCGCTGTAGTTCCGGATGAACCTCCGGTAAAAGTTTGCAAAACCGAGGAAGCTTTGTAGCTCCTTCCGAGAAGAGGGCTCCGGCCACTCCTCCACAGCCTGGATCTTGCGGGGGTCGGCTCGGGTCTGGCCATTCTCCACGATGAAGCCAAGGTAATCGACGGAATTGGCGTGGAAACGGCACTTCTCTGCCTTAACGAAGAGCCGGTTGTGGAGAAGGCGCTCAAGTACTCGGCGGACATGATGGACATGTTCCTCGAGAATCTTGGAGAAGATGAGGATGTCGTCAAGGTACACCACCACAAACTCCTCGAGCATGTCACGGAGGACGTCGTTCATGAGCGCCTGGAATACCGCCGGAGCATTGGTGAGGCTGAACAGCATACTTCATATATCTACTCTATTCACATATATGCTTACCACTTGTATCTATTGCTATGTCCACCCACTACATTCACGCGAGCTGTCTAACGCCTGTCCCGTCTCCCTGTCTCCCTGTGAGTTGCTGTCCTGGAGTGCTGACCGGAGTGTCGGACGTCCCGTGATGAAGGCCGGGAGGATGCGACCCTCTCTGCACCGCCCCCTATCTCCCTGTCTCCGGCTGTCTTGGAGCAATGACCGGAGTGTTGAATGTCCCGTGATTAAGACGGGGAGGACGCGACCCTCTTTGCGCCGCCCCTGTGCCCCAAATAGATTCGCTATCAGCTCTATCTTTAATCTTTCAAAATGTTCAGTTGCTATCGCTATCAGCTCTATTTTTAATCTTTCAAAATGTTCAGTTGCTATTGCATGCACTCATCTATGTTTCACTACACACTTGAGTGCATGGTTACCAACTGTTAGTCTGCAACACTACCGACATCTAAGAAGGGAGATCCCCCCTTGAATGGCCCTTCTAAGGTTTCTCTCCTTCACACAGCCTGTTTTTCCCTATTGTTAGGTTTTAGTGAGTTTTTCCTTACCTTTGCGTGGGGTATGTCTGGGAGTGCTTGCATTCTTTCATTTATTTGCATTTATTTTAAATTTGTTGGACCTTATGGTGTTCTTGTTCTGTTCTTGACTTATTGTTATGTTTCTTCTTGACTTGTTTAAAGAAGACGTGTACGGCCCATGGGGACATTAACGTGTGTTGTCGGGCCTTACAAATAAATTTGATTTTGATTTTGATTTTTTTTACCAGATACTCATAATGACCCGTGGGAGTCTTGAAGGCGGTCTTCCACTCGTCGCCCTCTCGGATACGGACCAGATGGTAGGCACTCCGGAGGTCCAGTTTAGTGAAGACGGTAGCCTGGGTGAGGGGCTCGAAGGTGGAGTTCATGAGAGGAAGAGGATACTTGTTCTTGATGGTGATCTCGTTGAGTTGGCGATAATCAATGCAGGGCCGGAGACCTCCGTCCTTCTTCCCAACAAAAAAAAAGCCGGCCGCCAGTGAGGAGGACGAGGGCCGAATGAGGCCTGCTGTCAAGGACTCAGAGATGTACTCCTCCATCGCTGCCTTCTCAGGGACGGTCAGACTGTAAAGGCGGCTGCCGGGAAGGGGAGCCCCAGAGCGGAGGTCAATTGCACAGTCGTAAGGCCGATGAGGAGGAAGGGACTGAGCCCGGGACGTGCTGAAAACCTCCCAGAGGTCGTGGTACTCAGGGGTCATAGTCGAGAAGTCTGGGGGCGGCACACTAGGGGAACTCCGGGGTGACGGACTGGACGCAGCCTGAAGACACTGGGCATGACAGGAGGAGCTCCACCCCACGATAGTGCCGGAGGACCAGGCGATGTGGGGCTCATGCAGCGCGAGCCAGGGACGACCCAGAACTACTGGGACTAAAGGGGACCTGGTAATAAAGAACTGGAGTCTCTCAACATGATTACCAGCAATGGTGAGGAGGACAGGACAGGTGCGTTGAGTGATGTCGGCCAGGCGGTGCTGATCCAACGCGAAGACCTCCATGGGCCTCTCGAGGTTCTGAAGTGGAATGTTGGCCTGGGTGGCAAACTCAAAATCCAGGAAGCACTCATCAGCCCCCGAGTCAACGAGTGCACCCACCGTCACCCGCTGGTCCGCCCAGGCCAGGGTGACGCTCGTCAGATGGTTAGGTGGTGCATGGGTGTGGGAACAGGAAAAACGGCTCACCAGGATCTCCCGGGGTCCCAGCAAGCCTAGTCTTTTGGCCGGGTAGGACAATTGTAGATACGGTGTCCATCAAGGCCGCAGTAGAGGCAAAGGCCGGACCTGAGTCGGGACTCCCGTTCGGCCGGGCTAAGGTGTGTGCGTCCCAGCTGCATGGGTTCTTCCTTGGTCACAGGCCGGGAGGGGAAGGGGCCTCCAGTCGCGGAGGAGGCAGGACGATCAGCAGTCCAGTCACGAGTGCGGGAGGTCTGGGGAACGGCTGGGGGTCCCGGTCGCCTAAATATTAAAGGCAACCAACTTGTGTCTAGCCACGCCCAACTTGCGTCTAGCCACGCCCCCGCGGCGACGCGGCAGCAGCAGAGCGGAGCAGCTCTGTCGCGGCAGCATTATGTAGCAGTAATCCCCCCTCTTTTAACATCGACAACTAGCTCAACTGGTAGCGCCGCCTTGCTGTGGATCCTGCGGTCCGTTGGTGACAAGTTCGATTGCCTTAAAAAATTTGCATTCTTTCGCCGGTTAAGTTTAGGCATGTTAACTTTAAGCATTGTTTTGGAGTTGGTTAAGGTTAAGGTTAGGCATTGTTTCGGAGTTGGTTAAGGTTAGAAGGGTTAAAGGGGAACTATCTTATGAATGGCCTTTTTGAGTGTTTAGCATTGTTTTCTAGCTATGTGAACTTATATTAATATGATCTATGTCTCCAATTCTCATATTGGCGCATTCTTCCAATTCTCCTCTCACAATATTCACCCTCACTGAACTGAGTCATCTGAAAATGTGATGATTTGTGATGTCAGAAAGACACTGCTGCATGATAATGTTGAGATACAAGATGAGCTGCACACAGTGGTTGGAGCCCAGGCTCAAAACGGCTCGAGATCTTGAGGTAGAAAAATGCTGTTTTTGAGGACTTGATTAGAAATACAAAACAATGAAAAAAAAAAAAAATTACAGAGGTGTTCCATAGACTCACAGGAATTGTGTAAAAGTGCCCAAATAGTGAAATAAATAGTAAAATAGTTCCCCTTTAAGTTTAGGCGCTGTTAAGGAGCTGGTTAAGGTTAGAGTTTGTCTTAGAGAATGGCAATATTCTTTCGGAGTTGGTTAAGGTTAATGTTAGGCATTGTTTCGGAGTTGGTTAAGGTTAAGGTTAAGGTTAGGCATTGTTTCGGAGTTGGTTAAGGTTAGAAGGGTTAAGTTTAGGCGCTGTTAAGGAGCTGGTTAAGGTTAGAGTTTGTCTTAGAGAATGGCAATAGACAGCCTATTTCCGCGCTGCAGCTCTCTCGCGCTGCCGTGGTCACATGGGCGTAGTGGCCAATCAGAGAAACGCTAAACACAAGTTGGTTGCCTAAAATATTCACGCGTCCCGGTCGGGCTCGCTCGCGCCTTCTCTCCCGGAGCCGTCCGTCGATGCGGATGGCGAGGCTGATTAGGGCCTCGAGCGAAGCGGGCTCCTCCCGGGTGGCAAGCTGGTCTCTCATGGCGTCGTTGAGCCCCTTCAGGAAGGTGAGATGAAGCGCCCGGTCATTCCAACCGCTCTCGGTTGCGGCCAGTCTGAACTCCAGCGCGTAGTCGGTGACACTGCCACTGCCCTGCTGGAAGGTGCCCAACCGGGCTCCAGAGTCCTGGCCATGAGCTGGGTGGTGGAAAACCCTTCGGAGCTCTGCCACAAAATCTGTGTATGAAAAACAGAAGTCAGCCCTCATGGACCAGGAAGCAGTAACCCACTGTGCTGCTCGGCCTGTGAGCAGGTTAGTCATGTAAGCCACCTGGGCTCCCTCTGTCGTAAATCTGCTGGGTTGATGAATGAAAACTAACTCACATTGCATGATGAACGTGGCACAGTCCTCGAAGTTACCGTCGAACAGTCGTGGGCTGGAGAGATGGGGCTCCCGAGGAGCGGGGTCGGGAGGTGCAGGGTTAATCGCAGCGGCGGGTGGTGGTCCGGCTGGGACTCCTGCCACTGGTGGGGTTAAAAGCAGGGTGTTAAATGCTGCACTGAGAGTCTGCAGCTGGTGTAGAATATCAGCCTGCTGATTACCCTCTGCAGTCTGCTGGGTGATTAGAGTGTCTAGAGAAGTCTGGATAAGCTGGACCTGGGCCGGGAGGTCCTGCACAGCAGCCACAGCCGCCCCTAGCTGTTGGGTGTAGTCGTTGGTCAGCTGGATCTGACCTGCCAAGGCTGCTCTAACACCATCTGTGTCGGCTGGGGTCGACATGGTCGGGTCGTAATGTTATGGTTTGTAAACAACCCCAACAGCACGACACAGACAGAGTTAGCGAAAAACTATGGGCGTATTTATTTACAAACAGAAACGACGTAAAAGCATTCAGGGGGAATGTCCTTCAGCAGAGTAGGGCTCTGCGGCTCTGCGGCTCTGCCCCGAGCAGAGTTGACTCTGTGGCTATGCGGCTCTGCGGCTCTGCAGCTTATTGAATATCCACTCAGGGAGGAACAGAAAAACGGAGAATGTCATTAATAGAACGTAGGGATTACGAGGCAGTCCAGTAACAAAGCAGAGTCCAGTACCAAAACAAAGCGACACTTCTTCAGTGTTTAAGGAACACACAAAAAACAGAATGAAGGTCTTGAGTCCGGGAAAAAATTAGGAAATCAGAGCATCAAAAAACGTCCAAAAACTCACCAAGGCAAAGTGTAATACGAGGCACGGGTCCACGGAGGCAGAGAGAGGTCGTACTGGAGAAACAACACAAGAGGAACAAGCAATAGCTAGTGGAGAGCAAAACGACCCTACACTGAATGTACAGAAACCCGTGTATAAAAGGGCTCCCCTCGAGCTGATTGGAAACTCCTTTCAGGTGCGTGATGGTAATTGGTACCTGGAAGCGTGCAGTACTGGGCCAGCCCTCACATTAACACGTCAACAAACAGCTATCCATCGAGAGAGAAAGTATAGTTGAGGACTTTTTTTTTAAGTATTGAAAATTAATTATATTCCCTGTCTGCCAAAGTTATTGACAGGGTACCACACAATATATTATAGTTTATTGTTCAGTTATTCTGTCAGTTTCATGATGGCTTTGTTTGAAAACGTTAAATGCAGGAAAACACAACCAGAAAATTGTCATTTTGATAACTTTTATATTTCAATTTGGAAGGCGAACAAAGAAAGAACAGTTCTGCAACAGTGCAGTTTGTGACTTGCTGTTGTGACTTTTGGGTATTGCTGGACTATAAGCAATAAAAAAAAAGGACTATTTATTTTTCCATTGAACAAAACGTATTTTATTACAGTGCACAAACCAGTGTTGTGCTAGTTACTAGTTATATACGTGTGTTTAGATGATGATGGCGCCATCATCAGGATGAAAAAAACCCTGCACAAACTCATCTCTGAGGCACTGTATATTACAATTAGAATGATTTATAATTAAACTGTACAGGCTGTGTATTTCAAAATATGTGTTTAACATGGGAGTCAACCTGACCATTTCTGTCACTAGGTTGGTGAGAGACAAATATGCCCATCACTTAATAGTGATAAAAATATATATGGATTATTGGAATGTGAGTCAAAGATGTGACACTGAGCTACTTTCCTGGCATATACATAAAATATAGCCAACGCTATCCAGTGTCCAGTTAATCTATCCAGTTAAAAAAATGGGGAGGACGGGAGAGATTAAAAGAAATATGTAATAAAGAAGTCCGAAATTCAAGCTTTCTTTAACTACGAGGCATTTATTCATCATATTAATTTTTTTTATAATATCAAACAGTAGACTGAGTCTGTGCTAACCGAATACAGAAGCCATGTTCGCTGGATTTTGGGGGAAAACAATATCTTTGACTTGTATTGGTCCCCTTGATACCACATTGTTGGGTATGGCCTATGACACTTGGCCATAGTGCATGGTCTTGTGAGGTCAAACCTTTAGTGGTGGTGGTGATACTGCTGCTTGTAGAGGTGGGTGACACGTCATCTTCATGATGGGCAGGTGTTATGGTCTCACTGAAGGGGGATGTTGACGGACAGGGTTCCTGCAAGTTTCAACAGGTTACATTTAAGACTTTTTAAGACCTTTTTAAGACCACTTTCAATAGAATCTAATATGTTTCCATACCAGCCAAGAACTATTAAGGAAAATGACTAAGAAGTAATTCCATATGTATTGGTCTGATAGGCTATTACCATACTGCTTACTTTGCAGCCTGGACATTTCCCCCCAAACACATTTAAACATGATACAGAGAAGTTATCGCAACATAGAAGTAATTTCCATCTACCATCTCTCATTAAACACTGTGTAAAGTTAGCTTGGTGAATTGAATCTACCATCTCTCATTAAACACTGTGTTAGTTAGCTTGGTGTATTGAATCTACCATCTCTCATTAAACACTCACAAAATCGGCTAGCTAACGTTAGCATCCAAGCTAACACTTTACTTACTTTTTCATCCTCAACTTTCTTTCTGATCCAGATGCTGAATTGATATCCGCTATCAGCACCGGCGGGTCTCTGCTGTCATGATCCCAATCTGCCTCATTCGTGTCGGGGCTGGGATGTGGAGATGCGGGCGTGACAGCAGACTCTACGTCTAGTCTTCTTCTTCTTCTTGTATATTTCCGGCGGACTACGCATCTAGGCGTATTGCCGCCCTCCACAGGACAGAGGGAGCACTATAGATTTCCAGCCCTCCCTATACGTCTAGTCCAGGGGTCAGCAACCTTTACTATCAAAAGAGCCACTTTTCCCCCCTCCCACAAAATAAAATGCTCACGGAGCCGCACAACCTATTTACCCTTAAAATTAAGGTAACACAGTGTATAACGTTTTATATATCCCCGAGCATACCCCACATTTAGCATAAAACGCCTGACAATTGCATACCCAAAGTAATTTGCGACTTTACTTATTGCATTAATGGAATTATAAAGCAACAAAAAGAAAGGTTTTGACTTTTTATTGCTGTTTTTACCTGGTTATAACAAAGGAAAACCTCAAACTCTTATGAAGAGGAGACAAAATACTGGCTGTGTAGACCTATTTTTAAATAAAACACAGAAGAGGAGACAAAACACTGGTGTCTGTAGACCGACTTTGAAATTAAACCCTGAACTATTTAGGTATATTTGAGTCCTTCCCTTATTTGTGGAACATTTATAAAAATAAAAAGTAGTCCACTTTAAGAAAAAGACTACCATGTGTAGACCTACTTTGAAATAAAACACAGAAAAGGAGAAAAAACACTGGCATCTGTAGACCTACTTTGAAATAAAACCCTGAACTATGCAGCTCTATTTGAGTCTTTCCCTTATTTGTGGAAAATCTATAAAATAAAAAGAAAAGTTTTCGTTGTTCGCAAATTTCGCACCACATATCAGGCATAGGCTACAGGTACGCCTGCATTGTTAGTCGTGAAAGCAAATTAATCTGTCCACGCTGAATTAAACCCTCTATTTTCCTCAGACTTTCCTTTTTTTGGATTTATCCATGGTTAGCTTACTGGGGGGTCGGAAACTCAAGATTAGCCACTTGCAGACGGCAGGGAGAGGCACGGGGTGTGACGTACTGTATATTTTAGTTGATGAAATATTTTTGTTGACTAAATATTTTAGTTGATGAAATATTTTTTCATTTCAGTGTCACAGTATGACATCGATCTCCAAAATAAGAACAAAAATAAACATTTAAAAATTTTTTATTACATTTTTTTTTGAGGCCCCTCTGAGCTCGAGGCGGCCCGGTCGTTAATACGGCCCTGGCTACATCGCCAACACTCTAATAAATTACAGGCCAGCAAGAACACTGCGATCATCAGCTGCTGGACTAGAGGTTCCCAGAAACAGTCAAAAGAGGATCAGTGATGCATGCAGCCTTTATCAACTACGCCCCAAACTATGGAACAAACTGCCCAAAAACCAGGGAAGCCAACTCGCTAGACATCTTCAAAAGACAGCTTAAAACCTATTTCTTTGCTCAGGCATTTGTCTTACCCTGCCTACTTGTATACACTTCCTATCAAATTCATGTGTCGGTTCTAGGGCTGTCCCCAACTAAGGATTTGGATAGTCGACTATGATTGGCCGAAATGTGCAGATAGTCGACTATTAGTTTATTTATTAAATTTTGGGAAAAAAAAGTATAATTTTTTTTGTATCACTCCATTTGGGCTGTGGGGGGGGTGCTTTTAAGGTCCCCATATAGGGGGACCCTGCTTTTCTTTATCATAAATCGATCAATAGAGACCGTATTAGATACCCAATTATCATATAATGCGGTATCATTGGAAAGCCATACTCATTGGCTACAACCCTGTGCAAAGATTTTTGTCCACATGTGGGCCCTTGGATGTTAGAGGTTAATGTAAATTTAATTTAATTAATTTAATTAATAAAAAAAATTGTAGCCAAGAGTAAAGACCATAACCCTATCAAAAACAGTAGTCAAAGTGTATATTTTAATTTGTACCGATGTTTTATACAATTTATCGGAAATACGAATTTATCGGAAAATGCTAATTATCGTATAAAACGCAAGGAAATGTCTAAATCCAGATTCAACCCTGCCATTGGAAAGAGGGGCATTTCCCCTATCCATAGATGTATGATTTGGCCATAATAAGGTCAAGGTCAAGTTCAAGGTCAAATATGAATTTATAATTAAAATCGATTATCATTAATTACTGTATCTACAAATCCTTCTGTTTAATCATCTTCCCTTTATTTTTTTTATTCGACTAAGAGGTTGGCAGTCGACTACGGCTCCTTTCGATCGACTATTCGACTATAGGAGTCAGCCTCGGTTCTATGCTAATTTTATCTCACTGCCTCCTATGCACTGTAATTTTAAGAGCGCTGCTCTGTTGTAATTCAAAACTGATTAAGAGCGATGTACTGCTCTGTTATATTTTTATTGAACTATTTTATCACACTTTTTACTTTTCACTCATGCACTGTTCTGTTGTATGTTTAATACCCTGTTGTATGTCCATTCTATTTAATTATTTTTAGCCTTTTTTTAAACTGAATCAAACCGCACTTTTTTTACTTGTCTATTCTATTTGTATTATTTGTATTACTGAATGAAACTGTAAACAGAGAGGCCTATTGTTGGGATGCTAGATCTAGATCCTAATGTGAAACACTGTGATTTACCTTACCTTGCTACCTCTCTATCTTTTTTATCTTTTTTATGCTCGCTTATGCCTGTATTTTTCACTGTTGTGAAGCACTTTGAACTGCAACTTCTGTATGAAAAGTGCTATACAAATAAAGTTATTATTATTATTGTGTGTGTGTGTGTGTGTGTGTGTGTGTGTGTGTGTGTGTGTGTGTGTGTGTGTGTGTGTGTGTGTGTGTGTGTGTGTGTGTGTGTGTGTGTGTGTGTGTGTGTGTGTGTGTGTGTGTGTGTGTGTGTGTGTGTGTGTGTGTGTGTGTTTCAAGTTCAAGTTTCAAGTTTCTTTAATAGTTGTCATACAGAGGTACAGAATACTTTTGTACAAAATGCTTCTTACTGTTGCGCTCCAGAGACTGTGCATGACAAGATAAGTATGAAATAAAAACATAGTAAAGATTAGAAGTAAAAAAGAGGTCACAGTGTTCAGTTTAGACATATGTACAATGTTCGTAGACGTAGTTACCATACAATATACAATATACAATTCACAGTAGGTGTACGAGTTGTGGTGCAAATCCTTTATCAATAAATATAAAGTGTAAGTGTGTTTGTGTGATCTAAAGTGTGGAGAGTGGGTGCTGCAGTGTGTTGTTTGTTTGAGTGAGTGTGTGCGTGTGGGTGTGTGTGCTGTGTGCATTTGATGGTTGTTGCATAGTGATTATTGTTCGTTTAGCGATTATTGTTCGTTTAGCAGCCTGATGGCCTGGGGATAGAAGCTCCTTCTGAGTCTTTCTGTGCTCGCCTTAAGACTTCGGTATCGCTTGCCTGACGGCAGCAGTTCAAAGAGGCAGTTGTTCGGGTGGCTCGAGTCCTTAATAATTATCTTAGCCTTCCCCTTGCACCGCTTGTTGTAAATGTTCTGGAGGGTGGGAAGCCCCCCTTCAATTGTGCGTTCGGCTGAACGTGTCACTCTTTGTAGTCTGCTACGGTCTTGTGCAGTGCTATTCCCAAACCAGGAGGTGATGTTGCCGGTCAGGATGCTCTCTATTGTACATGAGTAGAAGTTCCTAAGGATCTTCTGACTGACTTGGAACTTCCTTAGGCGCCTGAGGAAGTAGAGGCGTTGTCGTGCCTTCTTCACAACACTGTCAATGTGTGTGGTCCATGTCAAGTCCTCGGATATGTGGGCTCCGAGGTACTTGAAACTGTTCACTCTCTCAACCGGTGCCCCGTCGATGCTGAGGGGGCTGTAGTCCTTGACCCCCGACCTCCTGAAGTCCACAATCATCTCTTTTGTTTTGCTGACGTTCAGGGAGAGGCAGTTCTCCTGGCACCACTGTGACAGGTTCTCTACCTCTTCCAGGTAGGCCCTTTCGTCGTTGGCAGAGATCAGGCCCACCACTACTGTGTCATCAGCAAATTTGATGATGGTGTTGTTGTTCCGCTGTGCTACGCAGTCATGTGTGTACAGGGAGTAGAGGAGGGGGCTCAGAACACAGCCCTGGGGGGCCCCTATGTTGAGCGTGATGGATGAGGAGGTGCAGTTGCCGGCTCTTACCACCTGGGGTCTGCCCGTCAGGAAGTCCAAGACCCACTGGCACAGGTCATAGTTCAAGCCCAGGTCCCTGAGCTTGGCTATGAGTTTGGAGGGGACTATGGTATTGAATGCTGAGCTGTAGTCGATGAACAGCATTCTCACATAGTTCCCCTGCCTCTTGTCCAGATGTGATGCTGCTGTGTGCAGCACATGGGCTATGGCGTCCTCCGTGGACCTGTTGGGGCGATATGCAAATTGCAGAGGGTCCAGGTTGATGGGGAGGGAGGAACAGATGTAGCCCTTCACTAGCTTCTCAAAGCACTTCATGGCTATGGAGGTGAGGGCTACAGGGCGGTAGTCGTTGAGGCAAGCGGGCGTAGATTTTTTGGGTACAGGGATGATGGTGGACTTCTTCAGACAGGTGGGGATGACAGCCTGTTCCAAGGACAGGTTGAAGATGTCAGTGAATACCGGGGCCAGTTGGTCGGCACAGACTTTTAGGACGCGGCCGGGGATGCCGTCCGGTCCTGCTGCCTTCCTGATATCCACTTTTTTAAAGATCCGTCTCACCTCATGCTCTGTTACCCTGAACACTGAGTCTCCATCAGCAGACCCCCCCCCCCCCCATTGCCGTGGTTTGTAGGCTGGTGTTGTTATTCACAGCCTCAAACCTCGCATAGAAGGAGTTGAGATCATTTGCTAAGGAGATGTCACTGTTCAGTTTGAGGGGGGTTCCTTTGTAGTCTGTCATTGTTCTGAGGCCCTGCCACATGCCTCTAGAGTCAGCCTGTTCAAACTGAAGTTCAACTTTATCCCTGTAACGCCGTTTTGCCTCTATTACTGCTCTCCTGACGTTGTATCTTGCCATCTTGTGTTCTTCCATGTTGCCTGTCACCAGCCCGGTGTTGTATGCTGATGTGCGCACTTTCAGAGCCTCACGGACGGATTTGTCTACCCAGGGCTTTTGATTTGGGTAGATATTAATTTTGGTGGAGGGGATTATTACTTCTACCTGAGTACAGACATAGTCAATC